>NC_138768.1:739743015-739893015 GCF_965119305.1 Pelophylax lessonae
CTCACCGTAACCCTAACCCTAGCCCCTAACACTAAACCTAACCCTAACCCTCTAACCATAACCCTAACCCTCTAACCTTAACCCTAACCCTCTAAGCCTAGCCCTAACCCTAGCCCTAACCCTAGCCCTAAGCCTAACCCTAGCCCTAACCCTAATTCGTATTTTTTTCTGGTTCCAGACATGCTACAGAGCTGAAACTTCACAGGTACACTTTTTTAGACCCCCCAGATGCTAAATCCAAAGAAATGTTTTATTTCTTTTTAATTTTTCCAATAATTGGCTCTCTAACAAAAAATTACAATTTTTAAGAACTTTTTTTGTGTGATTCAGTGTCTGGGGGTCTAAAAAGTGTACCTGTGAAGTTTCAGCTCTGTAGCATGTCCAGAACCAGAAAAAAAATTAGAATTAGGGTTAGGGCTAGGGTTAGGGTTAGGGCTAGGGTTAGGGTTATTTTTAGTGCTTAGGGTTAGACGGTTAGGGATAGAGGCGTAGGGGTAGGGTTACTAACTCTAACCCTAAGTATCTCACCGTAACCCTAACCCTAGCCCCTAACACTAAACCTAACCCTAACCCTTAAAGCCCAGTTCCTGTCCCATTTTGGTCGGTTCTGGTCTGTTTGCGGTTGTTTGCGGTGCGTTAAACGGGGAGTTTGGTCTGTCACTGTGAAGCGGGCGTAACCCTTACACTACCTGATCGATACAACATCATACCTGATCGTATACACACACTGGATGTTTTAAAGCACGTTATTCCAAACAATTTAGGAATGTTAGGTGATTTATGCCCTTTATGGAATAAAACCCGACTCTGCGTCAACTACGTAATTTTCCATGGGAGTTTTGCCATGGATCCCCCTCCGGCATGCCACAGTCCAGGTGTTTGTCCCCTTGAAACAACTTTTCCATTACTATTGTGGCCAGAAAGAGTCCCTGTGGGTTTTAAAATTCGCCTGCCTATTAAAGTCTATGGCGGTACGCAATGTTCGCCGGTTCGCGAACATTCGCCGATGTTCGCGTTCGCCGTTCGCGAACGGCGAATTTTATGTTCGCGACATCACTATTGACAGGCTGATCCCCCCCACCCCCCTTCAACCTCTGCAGCAATGCTGGCAGCACTCATACGTCTATTTCCCAAAGACAACCGCTGGATATGACGCTGAGCACGTGCACTCAACCCCTCTGGTCAACCATGGCGAGGCCTGTTTTGAGTGGAATTAGTCCTGTTAAACCGATATATGGTCTTCGCCACCGCGCCGCAGCTCAGTTTCAGGGTCTTGGCAATCGTCTTATAGCCTAGGCCATCTTTATGTAGAGCAACAATTCTTTTTTTCACATCCTCAGAGAGTTCTTTGCCATGAAGTGCCATGTTGAACTTCCAGTGACCATTATGAGAGAGTGATAACACCAAATTTAACACACCTGCTCCCCATTCACACCTGAGACCTTGTAACCCTAACGAGTCACATGACACTTTGGAGAGAAAATGGCTAATTGGGGCCAAATTTGGACATTGTCACTTAGGGGTGTACTCACTTTTGCTGCCAACGGTTAAGACATTAATGGCTATATGTTGAGTTATTTTGAGGGGGCAGCAAATTTACACTGTTATACAAGCTGTACACTCACTACTTTACACTGTAGCAAAGTGTCATTTCTTTAGTGTTGTCACATGAAAAGATATAATAAAATATTTACACAAATGTGACATTTTGGGAGATAGTATATATATATATATATATATATATATATATATATATATATATATATATATATATATATACTGTATATCACTAAGGGGGTGTGGCCGGTTTAGTAGAGCAAAATATTTCCTTCCACAGCTGGCTATTCATCTTGAAGGGGTTTTTTTTTTTTGGCTATAATAAAATTAATACGGAGCTGCTGAGTGTGGATTCCCCTTGGTTACCCATAGCAACAGCCTGTAAAACATATCACTTTAAGACTTGGCTCAGACAATGAACAGTCCAGGGGATTTGGTTTGGACAAAAAATAGCAAATAAAGAAAAAATAATATATCGTATACAATTGCGACATTGTAATTGAAAATGAATAAAAATGACCTTTCCTTTTTAATCTTCAGCTCTGTAATTTTCTGAAAATGCATTCCAATAGGGCTACCTGTAGGTGTTCTGTACACAGAATGCATACTGAACACACCCCAGAAACATAATTTCCTGCTTGTGTGATTGGCTCACCAAATTTCCCAGAAGTTTGCCTAAGATACAAGTCAGATTTCAGGCATCCCCTGCAACAAAAATTTAATTTTTGGTGAGATACTCCCCAATAGGAACACGTCTAAAGGGATGCAGGCCCAGCAGATTTCCTCATTATTGCTCTGCAGCTGCTGCAGCTGATTTATAATTAAGAAACCACTCCCATTAGATTCACTTTTCCACATGGACACAGACAAACACACAGGGATTTCTTCAGAATAACAAAAGTTATGAATCTCCAACAAAGTTTGTTAAAATCCATGCAATGTATATAGATCACCCAGAGGTGAGTGTTTTTTTCTCAACAAAAGTGGAGTTACTCTTTAAGACAAAATGCATTATAATTATTATTATAATAATTATTATTAATATTATTATTATTTTTCATATTATTACACTAAAAAAAATAATAATAATTGTAGCACATTCATTTTGTTAGTTCATTTAATAATACATACTTTTAAAGGAAAGGCCTGTGAACAGTTACTGCGAAAGTTTGGCTCAACTTTAAACATGTATTGTATTTGATGCAGCTGAAACGTATGTACTGTGTTCCAGAGCCACGTTTGACACTTGTGATTGATGTATGTGCAGCACATCTGGGAAACACAGAATACCAGCTTTAGAGATGTATACAACTCTGCAACCTATTAGTATGGAGGGTAAAGTTCACAAATGATGTTCTGGTCAAAGTTAGCTCTACATGGCTGGAGCCATCTTACTCACAACTCTCAGGGCACTGAACTGAATTCTATTTTATTTATTTCTTACAGGTACTATATAGCGCCCTCAAATTATGCAGCACTTTACATATATATCTTGTACATTATCATCTGTTTCTGCCCACAAGCAGCTTACAATCTAAGGTCCCTAACTAATATTCATACATACAGTGCCTTGCAAAAGTTTTCGGCCCCCTTGAACTCTGCAACCTTTTGCCACATTTCAGGCTTCAAACATAAAGATATAAAACGGTAATTTTTTGTGAAGAATCAACAAGTGGGACACAATCATGAAGTGAAACAAAATTTATTGGATATTTCAAACTTTTTAACAAATAAAAAACTGAAAAATTGGGCATGCAAAATTATTCAGCCCCCTTAAGTTAATACTTTGTAGCGCCACTTTTTGTTGCTATTACAGCTGTAAGTCGCTTGGGGTATATCTCTATCAATTTTTGCCCATTCCTCCTTGCAAAACAGCTCGAGCTCAGTGAGGTTGGATGGAGAGCGTTTGTGAACAGCAGTTTTCAGTTCTTTCCACAGATTCTCGATTGGATTCAGGTCTGGACTTTGACTTAGGCATTCTAACACCTGGATATGTTTATTTGTGAACCATTCCATTGTAGATTTTGCTTTATGTTTTGGATCATTGTCTTGTTGGAAGACAAATCTCCGTCCCAGTCTCAGGTCTTTTGCAGACTCCATCAGGTTTTCTTCCAGAATGGTCCTGTATTTGGCTCCATCCATCTTCCCATCAATTTTAACCATCTTCCCTGTCCCTGCTGAAGAAAAGCAGGCCCAAACCATGATGCTGCCAACACCATGTTTGACAGTGGGGATGGTGTGTTCAGGGTGATGAACTGTGTTGCTTTTACACCAAACATAACGTTTTGCATTGTTGCCAAAAAGTTTGATTTTGGTTTCATCTGACCAGAGCACCTTCTTCCACATGTTTGGTGTGTCTCCCAGGTGGCTTGTGGCAAACTTTAAACAACACTTTTTATGGATATCTTTAAGAAATGGCCTTCTTCTTGCCACTCTTCCATAAAGGCCAGGTTTGTGCAGTATACGACTGATTGTTGTCCTATGGACAGAGTCTCCCACCTCAGCTGTAGATCTCTGCAGTTCATACAGAGTGATCATGGGCCTCTTGGCTGCATCTCTGATCAGTCTTCTCCTTGTATGAGCTGAAAGTTTAGAGGGACGGCCAGATCTTCGTAGATTTGCAGTGGTCTGATACTCCTTCCATTTCAATATTATCGCTTGCACAGTGCTCCTTGGGATGTTTAAAGCTTGGGAAATCTTTTTGTATCCAAATCCGGCTTTAAACTTCTCCACAACAGTATCTCAGACCTGCCTGGTGTGTTCCTTGTTCTTCATGATGCTCTCTGCGCTTTAAACTGACCTATGATACTATCACAGTGCAGGTGCATTTATACGGAGACTTGATTACACACAGGTGGATTCTATTTATCATCATTAGTCATTTAGGTCAACATTGGATCATTCAGAGATCCTCACTGAACTTCTGGAGAGAGTTTGCTGCACTGAAAGTAAAGGGGCTGAATAATTTTGCACGCCCAATTTTTCAGTTTTTTTATTTGTTAACAAAGTTTGAAATATGCAATAAATTTCGTTCCACTTCATGATTGTGTCCTACTTGTTGTTGATTCTTCACAAAAAATTACAGTTTTATATCTTTATGTTTGAAGCCTGAAATGTGGCAAAAGGTCGCAAAGTTCAATACTTTCACAAGGCAATGTAATACTAGGGCCAATTTAAACCGGAGCCAACTAACCTACCAGCATGCCTTTGGAGTGTGGGAGGAAACCAGAGCACCCGGAGGAAACCCACCCAGGTACAGGAAGAAAATGCAAACTCAGTGTAGGTAATTGATTCAAAACTGATGACCCTAGTGCTGCTAGGCAGAAGTGCTAAATACTTAGCCACCGTGCTACCCAGATTTTATGAGCAAATGGGTCTGAAAATATTCATGTACTCATGTAAGCCTAATTCTTTATTAGCCAGTTGACGACCACCCGCCGCAGATTTACTGCGGCATGCTGCCTCTCCTGGGCGGAACAACGTAGCTCTACATTGCTCGCTCTCAGGAGGCTAGGGGGTGAGCGCACGCTGCTGGCGGTGTGCTCCCGCCTCCGTTTGTCAGCCGGGGAGCCAGTGTGTGTGTCAGGCGGCTCCGATTGCCGCCTTACACCGGCGATCTCCAACCGCTGACAGAGATGTGAACACAGTCAACCGCCCCTCTCTCTGAGATGATCACAGAGGCTATGTGATCCTGCTATATAGGATCACGTCTCTGTGTTCATCTTACAAGCCCAACCCCCCTACAGTTAGAATCACTCCCCTAGGGTAACATTTAACCCCTTGATCACCAACACTGTTAACCCCTTCCCTGCCAATGGCATTATTACAGTAACAGTGCATATTTTTAGCACTGATTACTGTAGTAATGTCACTGGTACCCCCAAAAGTGTCACAAATGTCTGTTAGGGGTCCGATCTGTCTGCCGCAATGTCGCAGGCTTGCAAAAAATCACAGATCGCCGCGATTACTAGTAAAAAAAAACACAAAAAAAATAAAAATGACATAAATCTTTCCCGTAGTTATTAGACGCAATAACTTTTGCGCAATCCAATCAAAATACGCTTATTGAGATTTTTTTGACCAAAAATATGTAGCAGAAAACAAATTAGCTTAAAATGTTAAAAAATTTTGATTTTTACATTCTTTTTGGGGGGGAATGTTATATAGCAGAAAGTGAAAATTATTATTTTTTTTTTTCAAAATTGTCGCTCTTTTTTTGTTTATAGCGCAAAAAATAAAAATCGCACAGGTGATCAAATACCACCAAAAGAAAGTTCTATTTGTGGGAATAAAGTACGTCAATTTTATTTGGGTACAGCGTCGCATGCCCGCGTAATTGTCCGTTAAAGTAACACAGTGCCTAATCGCAAAATAGGGCCTGGTCATTAAGGAGAAAAATTTCCGGTCTTAAAGTGGTTAATAAAAAGAAATATTTATTGTAGCACGTAAACCATCTGAACTTGGGCCATGGATGGTTCTGAGTTAGTAGTGTTACTATTAAAACAACTACTGTGATGTCATCAGGCTCAGATGTGAACAGGGGCCATTTAAATGAATGGGGTTTTACTTGTTGGGCGTTTTGGAACGTTTTTTTTTTAGCATTTTTGGAGCTGAAAAACACTCAAAAACGCCCAGGTGTGATTGGAGCCTAACTGAATAAGCGGAAGAAGATAAGAGCTGATTTGTTACTTTGGACAGCTGTTCCAAATTTTATCTGCTGCCCTTTTGATAAATAACCCTCAATGGGCAGTTGGGTACACGGCATCAAACGCACTCAAAAGCCAGTCATTTGCAGAAAATTGTTTGCCATATTGCTGCAACAGATTGAAGATCAACAGTTTGGCTGGCAGGACCGGCAAGTATTAGGCCTCATGCACACAGGACATTTAAAAAACGCCAGCGCTGCTGCCAGGAAAAAGCATTGTTAAAAACACGCTGTTAGCCACATTTTTGAATAGCCTTTATGGGCATTATTTTGAGTTTTTTTCAGTAAAAACCCTCCCTATAATGTAAAAACGCCTAAAAACGCCAAACACGGCTAAAAGCTTGTTACAGCATTTAGCTGCGTTTAGCATAGTTTTTTGGCATTTTGCATTTTTACAGCTAAACAGCCTCTGCTCCTGGATGCACAGGCTGTTGTTTTTTTTTCTACTGCCCCTAAACGCTTATGCCTCCAAAAGCTTATGTGTGCATGGACACATAGGCTAACATGGAGGGGCATTTAGAGGTGGTAAAAAAAAAAAAACCCCAAACGCCCCTAACAGCAGCTGTAAAAACGTCCTGTGCGTGTGGCCTTAACACTTTTACAGGAAGGGCTTTTTAAAAAATATTTTTTGTCAACCACGGATTTTCTTTAAAAGACTCTTTACACAGAATATTCAATTTTTGCAAAAGAATATTCTTTAATTTAAGATCATTTTTGAAATCTTTTGTCACTTGATGTATTCCTCTGCGATAGATAAATAAAACTGGTTTTGAATAAAATAAACAAGCCTCTTTTTATTATGAATAGATTGTTATATTCTCTCCTGTAATGGAGAAAGTTGGTGCATAATATCAAATGAGAAATGAATATTTCTAATAGCTAAACTAATAAGAGCAATTCTGGGTTTCTTCTTTTTGGAGCCTTTCCACGTGGAACTATCACAGCTTTCCCTGACAAGGGCTATATCACTGACACTGGTGAATAATCTCTAAAGACAGATTACCAGTGTGTACATAGTTACAAAGTTAGTCAGGTTGAAAAAAAGACACAAGTCCATCTGGCTCAACCAATAAAAAAAAAAAAATAAAAAAAACAGTAATGAAAACCCAACCATACAATCCCATATACACAATCCTATACCTGCAGTTGATCCAGAGGAAGGCGAAAAAAAACCCAGCAAAGCATGATCCAATTTGCTACAGCAGGGAAAATAAAATTCCTTCCTGATCCCCCAAGAGGCAATCTGATATTCCCTGGATCAACTATAGCAGTGATGGGGAACATAGGCACCCCAGGTGTTTTGGAACTACATTTCCCATGATGCTCATGCACTCTGCAGTGCAGTTGAGCATCATGGGAAATGTAGTTCCAAAACATCTGGGGTGCCAAGGTTCGCCATTACTGAACTATAGGAAGGGTTTAATTGGCTCCTATATAGTTCCTCATGTGACCACTAAAGGGCTCCCTTTTCCCTATACTGGGAGGATATATATAGGGCTGTGTGGGTAGAGTAGGAAGAGGAGATTGGGCCTTACCTGAGTCAGATGAAGGCTGCTAGGAAAGAGGACTTTCTTCGTCTTGGGATCACCCTAAATATCCATCTTCCCTTTTGGGCTCAGCCAGGAAGGCAGTAGCTTGGAGGCACCCCAATATCAAGGCATGCCGTAAAAAATCACCCGTATTACGAAACATGTTGACCGACCATGTTCTGTATTGGAGAAGTATTTGTGAATTTCCCTTGCTATTCAGTAAAGAAAATAGGAAATTACTGTTGGCCAGGTGCATGCCTAAGAATGGAGAGTGAGAGAAACACTGGCTGCTCTCTGTAGCTGCTGCCCTGCGGTGCTGAACAAGTTACCAGTTATATCAGCAAGGGGAGGGTGCTGCTGAGCAGAAGGAGTTCAATAGACTGAGTCAGGCAGCACTGCAATGTGGGAGCTGTAGTCAGGAGAAGGGAGACTCTACTGTAATCAAATGCTTTTGAACTGCATTTCCCAGAGAAGGGTTGCATGGGAGAGGGGAAAGAGCTGCATTTTCTCAGGCTGTACAGAACACAGCTTCCTCTAGCCATGAGGAAGCCTGAAGAGTGCACGTCGCTGTCCATTATGCACCACTGCTGCATCCAGGTGTGCTGACAGCTGGAGTCACCTGGGTGCAGAGCAGAGAGTGGTCTAAACGTTGTATGTGTGAAAGGATGCTGGGCTGAAATATTGCTGAGACTGGTGTACAGCTGCTGCTGTAGAGATTTATTATCTGCTGCTCAAGAGACTGAGCCCTTTAGGAATTGACCATGCAGCCATTTAGTATCCTTATTAATGTCTGGAGGCTTGACTAGGACTATTCTCAGGGCTTTTTTTCAGCTGGAACTTGGTGGAACTCAGTTCCACCACCTCGGACTCAGGCCCTCTGCTTCCTGCTTCCATACAAAATACTTAGCAACACAAAATGATACTTGGTTCTGTATTCTGTAAAAAGGGGTGGTACTGGAAGGTGGGTAAGGGGTGGCCCCAAGGAATAGTGCTCGGAGGTGGGTAGGGGCGGAGTCAAGGGGTGACTCAGAAGAGAGGACTTCCTGCACCTATTCTCTGAGAAAAGAAGCCCTGACTATTCTCTATGTGAACCAACTGTACAACTAGGGCCACACAGAGACCTTAACCTATTGCTCATGCTAGGAGGTACCTCTCAGGGTACATTGCACCATATCCGAGGCCATTCTTACAGAGTGCACTCGAGACTAGTTATATAGTATAGTATTATAGTATAGTTTTAGTATTATTTTTCACATTGAAATTAAGGTTTATATGCACTGTTAATTGCTGACTTTGCCGATTCATGAGGTAATCCCAGTCTAGTGGTACAGAACTCTATTCTAAGTTATCTGGGCATAGTGATTTTACTTTCTAGCAAACTGTGTCTGAACCAAGGACAGTGTTGGACCTCCACCACCACACATAGCCACTGGTTGAAGGCCATACTTCAGTTAAGTGTGCCAAGCGGATTACAGATTAGAAAACTCCAGTGATAATTTCTATAGTCAAAGGAGGTGTGTGGATCACCTTAGCCTTCCTTATTCTGTCAACCATTATTGTCATTGTGCTTTTTTAGCCCATGTACAATGCTGTGAACAGCTTTTGTTAAAGGAAACTTGTACTGAGAGAAATATGTATGCTGGCATTGTTACATTCCTCCATCAATGCTAACAGTGTGGATAGACAAATTCTCCCTTAAAATGACTAAAACAACAAGACATAACCACATTCTTAATAATCAAGCTGATTTCCACTTGCTTCTGCATCCTTTACCAAGCAGATACTCTCCTGAATTGTGAACACAGAAGATTCGCTGCACGGCACAGGTGCCATTCATTGACATTCCGTGACTGGACGAGGTGGAGAGCATGACATCACACCCCCCCCCCCCACCTTGTCCAATAAGAGAACATTTTGCATTCATTCAGAAAAAGTAAAGCATCCTCTGAATGGCACCCATGCAGAGCGGGCGACCTCCTGTATTCACAATACTGTACACTAGACCGGCTACTCAGCACAGGACCCAGAAGCAAGTTGAGATTACTGGGGGAGCGATGTCTACCTCAGTGTTTTCCAGCTTCCAGAGGGATTAGCCAGATATGATATATACATAGTTACATGGGTCTAAGCTGAACCCATGTAAACATGTATAATATATCAATGCCTCAAACTATTTGTGACGGATTGGGTGCCTCTGCCAAAATACAGCTTTTTCCACTCTGGAACCAGGAACCAGGTATTATAGCTGAGCACTGCACCCAAGAACAAGACGACAGTAGCTTAGTGCAAACTGGAACTAAATTTACCCAGAATATATACCACACAAAATCAGATAAGAGCTTGATCATATTATCCTAAACAATGCCAACTTTAAACAGTAATATCACCAGTGCATTTAACAGTACTCTAATGAACAGCTAAAATAAATAAAAACAGTAAGCTATTCAACTAGCAACTAATAGCTAACAGTGATCTAATTAACAGTAAGCTAGTTAACAACTAGTCACCCAGTCAAGCCTAGGTGACTCAGGTGTGTGCCCACCCAGACAGTTCGGCACTAAATACCCAGAAAGAAGAAGACCCATGGCTGTCCAAATCTTAATAATCAGCATTCTTTTCTTATCCATCTTCTCACTGAGTTTCACATTGGCAGAAACCATCATGGCTTCCTTGACTGTTAAAGGTGGTAATGTAATTTCGCATTATATTACAGGACATCTTCCTGAATGCTTGTAGCTCCCCCAAATTCCTGGGCCCTTAGTCAATAGGCAAGAGGCTACCCTGCAGTCCCCTCCAAAAGCCCCTGACCCGGTTGTGTCTGTCACACTGTTCTTTAAGATTATGGTTACATCTTGTTGTTTAAGCCCTGATGAAAGGTGATTGCTTGGCCAAAACACGTTGGCTGCCTTTTATCTTCCTCTTTTGATATGATCATTATCGATAAATGATTATGGACTCTTAAGATGACACTCTGATACTCTCATTGTTGACTACATTTTGTTTTTATTTGGGAGAGCCTCCAATACTGAACCACAAATCCCAACCAACACATTATGAGTGATGGATATATTGACAGGTTCCTTCGACAAACGTTGCCTGTTCAATCAGCTAAAAGTTGAGCAGCGTATGGCCAGTTTTTGTTGTCTGACTGTCATGCTGATAAATGCTTTAGTCATTTTAAGTCATTGGCCTGAAAAAAAAACATTACAGCTCAGCGTTTGTGATAAGGGATCGACCGATATATCGAGGGCCGATATGCACTTTTCCCGATATATTGGAATCGGACCTGGAGGTTACCGATATTGCCAATATTTTGGGAAGGTGCTTGTACCGGAGTGATGCCTGCAGCTAGAGGCATCACCCCGGTACCGGCGTCCATAGTGGATGGTCGCTGTCTTGTAATGACAACTGCTGCGGCTGAGAAGCCGCTCAGCTGTCATTACAAGGAGCGGAAGGGGACGTCCCCCCCTCCCGCTGCCTTCAGCGGCTCGCCTGGGTCTTCCATCCCACCGGGAGACCCGAGCAACCAGCCTGCATGGCCGCTGAAGACCTGATCATGAGTGACATCACTTCTGGGTACTGTCTGGCACCAGATTTTAAAAAATGACAGCATTCAAAACAGCCAAACTTGGCGTTTTTAATGCTTTTAAGTGCAGAGGAGGGGTTTGGGGTCTTTTAGACCCCCAGATCCCTCCACAAAAGTACATGTCAAAAAAAAAAAACATTTAAATGTACAAAAATATCGGCCCATATCGGCCGATACCGATATGCATTGGCCAAAATATCAGTATCGGCAACGAAAAACCAATATCAGTCGATCACTAGTTGTGACTTTCTGATCTGCAGGCTTGTTCTGGGTTAATGACTCATAAAACAATGTCAAATAACTGGCATAACTGTCAAGAGGGACCTTAAAGAGGTAAACAGCATTATTACAGCAACAAGCACTAACATTGCTTATTTATTATAAGTCGTATAGAGGTTGCACTGACACTGTTGTGCTCTCTGCTGTTTGCATTTGTGTTCCCTATTTGTTGTCCAGAGGGGTTATCTGAGGGTAATCTGAATTCTGCAGGACCTCCTACAATTCCCTTTTAATTATATTCATATGCTACTTCACAACATTTCACAGATGCTGGCAATTCCCTGCATAGATCAAGGAACTGTACTGTAGCTGACCAGTAGAGGGCAGTACATGTCAAGCTAGGCATTGCCAGGTCACCAGTGGAAGAGGCCCGCCACTTTCCCAGCCACAGCTTTCATTCATTATCTCACTGAAAGGACCCTAGGGAGAAAAAAGAAGTGTAATATCAAATACAGAAACCATGAACTGCTATACAGCATATGTAACATAGAGTAACAAAGCTTATTCAGCCACATTTATTGTTTGTCTTAGGGCTCGCTGACACCATGTCCATTGATCTGCATAGATCAAGGCAGGCTCAACGCAAGGGCATGAAGAAAACTATTGTATACTATGTGCCCTGCTAATACCTCACATGTGCAGTGGTGTGCGAAATGTAAAAATGCAACATGTCTGCACAGCATGTCACCGGATGGCAGCATCTTGCAGCACACTGCAGTGCATAGAGTTGAACGAAGTGTCATTTTGTGACATTTAAATTACATTATCTCACAAAAGTGAGTACACCCTTCACATTTTTGTAAATATTTTATTATATCTTTTCATGTGACAACACTGAAGAAATTACACTTTGCTACAATGTAAAGTAGTGAGTGTACAGTTTGTATAACAGTGTAAATTTGCTGTCCCCTCAAAATAACTCAACACACAGCCATTACTGTATAAAACTGCTGGCAACAAAAGTGAGTACACCCCTTAGTGAAAATGTCCAAATTGGGCCCAAAGTGTCAATATTTTGTGTGGCCACCATTATTTTCCAGCACTGCCTTAACCCTCTTGGGCATGGAGTTCACCAGAGCTTCACAGGTTGCCACTGGAGTCCTCCTCCACTCCTCCATGACGACATCACGGAGCTGGTGGATGGTAGAGACCTTCTGCTCCTCCACCTTCCATTTGAGGATGTCCCACAGATGCTCAATAGGGTTTAGGTCTGGAGACATGCTTGGCCAGTCCATCACCTTTACCCTCAGCTTCTTTAGCAAGGCAGTGGTTGCCTTGGAGGTGTGTTTGGGGTCGTTATCAGTGGTGGGATTCAAAAATGTTAGTAACCAGTTCCGACTTTCCCAGCAGAATGACCAGCGTGCCCCCTTTCAATGCACAGTGACCAGCATGCCCCCCTTTCAATGCAGAGAGACCAGCGTGCCCCCTTTCAATGCAGAGAGACCAGCGTGCCCCCTTTCAATGCACAGTGACCAGCATGCCCCCCTTTCAATGCACAGTGACCAGCGTTGCGTGCCCCCTTTCAATGCACAGTGACCAGCGTGCCCCCCTTTCAATGCAGAGAGACCAGCGTGCCCCCTTTCAATGCACAGTGACCACAGCATTGCCCCCAATCATTGCAGAGTGCATCAGCATTGCCCCCAATCATTGCAGAGTGCCCACAGCATTGCCCCCAATGATTGCAGAGTGCCCACAGCATTGCCCCCAATGATTGCAGAGTGCCCACAGCATTGCCCCCAGTGATTAAAGAGTGCCCACAGCATTGCCCCAATGATTGCAGAGTGCCCACAGCATTGCCCCAATGATTGCAGAGTGCCCACAGCATTGCCCCCAATGATTGCAGAGTGCCCACAGCATTGCCCCCAATGATTTCAGAGTGCCCACAGCATTGCCCCCAATGATTGCAGAGTGACCACAGCATTGCCCCCAATGATTGCAGAGTGCCCACAGCATTGCCCCCAATGATTTCAGAATGCCCACAGCATTGCCCCCAATGATTGCAGAGTGCCCACAGCATTGCCCCCAATGATTGCAGAGTGCCCACAGCATTGCCCCCAATGATTGCAGAGTACCCACATCATTGCCTCCAATGATTGCAGAGTGCCAGCGATCCCCCCGCGAGACCCGTGCACTTACCTCACGGAAGGTCACGGAAGCTTCTCTTCAATCCCCAGCTCCCCGCGTCTCCTCAGTCCTCCCGCCTCCTTGGCCAATGGCACGGGTTTGCCTTTCGGCCAATCAGGAAGCGGGAGGACCCGCTCCCTGATTGGCCAGGAGGAGGATCCGTGTGACAATAGCGAATTTTCATTCGCTATTGTCACAGAATGGGTGGGCGCACTGCTCTGCTCCCCGGCCACCATGTCTGTGGCTGCGCGTCGCGGGGCCTTCAATTAGCTTAGAGAGGGAACAGCCGGTTCTACGAACTTGCAGAAAGTTAGTAACCGGTTCTATGGAACCGGTGCGAACCGGCTGAATCCCACCACTGGTCGTTATCATGTTGGACTAATGCCCTGCGGCCCAGTCTCCGAAGGGAGGGGATCATGCTCTGCTTCAGTATGTCAGTCAGGGCAGCCATCAGAAATTTTGGGGCCCCTTACAAAGCTTTAGGCCTGGCCCGACCACCAAAATTCCCCATGGCCAGCTCACTGGTCCTCGCAACAAATCTGCCCACTGACCATCCCACTGAGTCATTTGGTGCACCGACTTTTATTTTAACACTCTTAAAACTTAAAATATGAAAATAAGAAATGTATTATTCCCCATCCCTGCACAAAATGATCCATCCCTTTCCACAATGTATCCCCATCCCTGCCCAGAATAATCCATCCATTTGCACAATGTATCCCCATCCCTGCCCAGAATTATCCATCCCTCTCTACAATGTATCCCCATCCCTGTCCAGAATCCTGGAGAGTGGTAGATAATTCTGGGCGGGGACTGGAATACATTGTGGAAAGGGATGGATAATTCTGGGCGAGGATGGGGATATATTGTGGCGAGGGATGGATAATTCTGGGCGATGATGGGGATATATTGTGGAGAGGGATGGATGAATCTGGCCAGGTTTGGGATGAGGATGATGGCGTTGCATTGTGAAAATGGATGAGGAGGATTCTGGGTGGGGATGAGAGTTACATAGTGAAGAGGCTCTTCACAATGTAACTCTCGCCCCCACCCAGAATCATTCTCATCCATTTTCACAATGCAACTCCATCATGCCAGCTTGTCAGCTTGCCCCATCTGAGTACTCAGAAGAATGAAAAAAGTGAGTCCAATCAACAGCACAAATGGCACAGCTGCACATCGCTGCACACACAAAACTCGGTCAGTGACTTACCCTGTTATCTCGTATCTGCTCCATGCACCTAGGAGGGCTGGGGCCACTTCCCTCCATTGACCAGCTGACCTCACCCCCTGCCCGAGTGCTGCCCAATCAGATGACTGGTACTGCTGGCTGGTACTGCTGTGGGTACTGCTGGCTCAGACTGGTACTGCTAACTGGTACTGCTGTGGGTACTGCTGGCTGCTACTGCTAGCTCTGGCTGGTACTGCTTTGGGTACTGCTGGAGGGAAATGCAGGCTAGAGACTCAGGAGCAGCTGCATTGGAGGCAGATCACAGGCAGAGTGCATTTACAATCACTCTGCCTGTGAACTATACAGGAAACATCGGCTCCGTTCTGACAGCTAAGCTGAGTCAGCCACAGACTCAGCAGCACGGGGGCCGAACCAAATGATTTTCGGGGCCGGGTGTGGACCGGGCCCCCTTGGAAGCTCTGTCCTGTTACAAGTGTACTTAGTGCGGGCCTGGTCACAGTACATGTTGGCATTCTTGGTTCCCTCAATAAATTGTAGCTCCCCAGTGCTGGCAGCACTCATGCAGCCCCAGACCATGACATTCCCACCACCATGCTTGACTATAGGCAAGACACACTTGTCTTTGTACTCCTCACCTGGTTGCCGCCACACTCTTGACACAATCTGAACCAAATAAGTTTATCTTGGTTTCATCAGACCACAGGACATGGTTCCAGTAACCCATGCCCTTAGTCTGCTTGTCTTCAGCAAACTATTTGCAAGCTTTTTTGTGCATCATCTTCACAGGAGGCATACTTCTGGGACGACAGCCATGCAGACCAATTTGATGCAGTGTGCAGTGTATGGTCTGAGCCCTGACAGGCTGACCCCCCACCCCTTCAACCTCTGCAGCAATGCTGGCAGCACTCATACATCTATTTCCCAAAGACAACCTCTAGATATGATGCTGAGCATGCTCACACAACTTCTGGTGTCGACCATGGCAAGGCCTGTTCTGAGTGGAAGCTGTCCTGTTATAAAGTAAGGACCCTTTAACATGGCTCTGTAGTAAAATTGCACTAAAAATGCATATGTGTTTTGACCGCAATTTTGCTGTGTTTCAGATGCATTTCCTCTGCATTTCTGGTGCTTTGTTGGGTTGCCTGCACCTGTAAAAATGGACATGTGACTCAAAAACACCACAAATTATTTTACTGCTATTTCCATTTATTTCAATGGGAAGCTGAGTTTTTGGCCTTGTTTTCAAAACCTCACCAAAGATGCAGCATGCGGGCCTTTTCAAAACGCACCGCACCTGTATGCAGTGTTGTGAAGAGTCCTATAGGATTTAAAAGGAAACATTTTTCATGCGGTTTTCTTACAAGGTAAAAACACAGGAAAAATGTATCACTGTGAAAGGCCCCTAAACAGGACAAATAGAGGGGGTGAATCTACCTAATGGGGGGCCGGCAGCATCAAAAAAAGTTGCTTTTAATTATACTTTAACCTCCTCCCACCTGGCCAATGGATATACACGGCCAGGTGGGAGCTGCCTCCTTCTGAGTGGACGATCCTGAACGTCTTTCAGAAGGAGGGAGATTGCGCGGCCGCGTGCACGCGCAGCTGCATGATCTCTGTGTGCATGTGTCCCTGGGACACAGCACAATACAGCTCATCAGGAGAGCTTTGTGATTGGCCCTCCTGATCACATGAGGGCTGTGTCCAATCACAGCCATCATGTGATTTAATACAGCCGTTGTCACAGCGATCGGCTCTGCTTCTCCTCACACAGTGAGGAGAAGGAGAGCGGATCGGTGCTGTCAGGCAGCGATCAGTGAGTATTGAGCAGTTATACTGCCACATCTGTCCGTGATCATTTGCCACATCTGCACGTGATCATTTGCCACATCTGCAAGTGATCATCTGGCGCATGAGTCCGTGATCATCTGGCGCATGAGTCCGTGATCATCTGGCGCATATGTCCGTGATCATCTGGCGCATCTGTCCATGATAATTTGCCACATCTGTTCGTGATAATCTTCCACATCTGTCCATTATAATCTGGTGCACATCTGGCGCACATTATCTGCCACACCTGTCTGTAATCATCTTCCACACCTGTCCATGATCATCTGCCACATTTGTCCATGATCATCTGCCACATCTGTCCGTGATCATCTGGTGTACATTATCTGCAACATCTGCCAGTGATCATCTGTCACACCTGTCTGTAATCATCTGCCGCATCTGTCCCTGATCATCTGGCGAACATCATCTGCCACATCTGTCCGTGATCATCTGCCACATCTGTCCGTGATCATCTGGTGCACATTATCTGCAACATCTGCCAGTGATCATCTGCAACACCTGTCTGTAATCATCTGCCGCATCTGTCCCTGATCATCTGGCGAACATCATCTGCCACATCTGTTTGTGATCATCTGTCACATCTGTCTGTTAACATCTGCCACATCTGTTCGTGACCTACCACATCTGTTCATGATCTGCCACATCAGTTTGTGATCTTCCACATCTGTCCCAGTGAACATCTGCCACATCCCAGTGATCAACATCTGCCAAAGGGCCTTTAAAAATGTGATAGGTACTCAGGAAATGAAATGTGTAATTTATGCTTCTAGAACGCCTGATAGTGCTACTTGGATGTTGGGCCTCTGTATGTGGCCAGGCTGTGGAAAAGTCTCACACATGTGGTATTGCCATACTCAGGAAGTAGCATAATGTATTTTGGGGTGTCATTTTTGCTATGTTCATGCTATGTGTTGGAAAAATCTTATAAATGGACAACTTTGTGTAAAAAAAAAAAAAAAAATAGGTTTTCATTTTCTTTCCAAATTTTCCAAAAGCTTGTGGAAAAAAATGAAATATTCAAAAGACTTATTATGCCTCTTAAAATATACATTGGGGTGTTTTCTTTCCAAAATAGAGTCATTTTGCAGGTAATTCCATTGTCCTGGTGCTCAAGGGCCTTCAAAAATGTGATAGGTCGTCAGGAAATGAAATGTTTAATTTATGCTCCTAGAACGCATGACAATGCTACTTGGATGTTGGGCCTCTGTATGTAGCCAGGCTGTGGAAAAGTCTAACACATGTGGTATCGCCATACTCAGGAGGAGTAGCAGAATGTATTTTGGGGTGTAATTGCAAGTTTTCTATGCCATGTGTAAATAATAACTTGTCAATATGACAATTTTGTGGAAAATAAAATAAAAATCTTCATTACCCAAACTATTGTGGGCAAAAAATTGCAACTTCAAAAAACTCACTATGCCTCTTACTAAATCCCTTGGACTGTCCTCTTGTAAAAATGGATCATTTGGGGGTCTTATTTTGGGGGGTATTTGTAATGTCCTGACATTTTTGGGCCTTAAGAAATGAGATAGGTAGTCAGTACATCAGGATTGATCTTTTTTCAATGATACGTAGCCTAGCTTGTAGACTCTATAACTTTCACACAAACGTATTATCATACACTTATCAGGATTGTTTTTTTTTCACCAAAGACATGTAGCAGAATACATTCTGGCCTAAATTTATGATGAAATTTGATTTTATTGGATTTCTTTTTAAATAGAAAGCAGAAAATATTAAATTTTCGCTCTTTTTTTCGCTTATATTGCAAAAAAAAAAAAAAAAACCCAATGGTGAATAAATACCACCATAAAAAAGCTCTATTTGTGTGAACAAAATCACAAAAATTTAATTTGGGTATAGTGTAGCATGACTGAGTACATGTCATTCAAAGTGCGAGAGCACTGAAAGCTGAAAATTGATCTGGGAAGGAAGGGGGTGAAAGTGCCCTGTATTGAGGTGGTTAAATAAAGCTAATAAAGGAAAAAGGAAACAGTGTGATGTGTTGCCTCTACACAACTCACACCAGCGCACAATGCGTTTTTGTGTGCAGGGTGGTGTGAATGAGTCCCTAAAGGAAACCTGCGCATAATAAACTATGGGAGCAGCAATAGCAGGCCCGCTTCTGAAAGTTCTAGTTGCCTGGCTGTTTCTGCATTCAGTAATCACTGACCCAGAACAAGCTCATAGACTGAGATGGAGAAAGCATACTTATTTTGGATCAGTGACTAAAGTTAGTGAATCTACAAGACAGTCAGAAAACTGGTATTTTCAGAAGGGAAGGGCAGCAATGGCCTTTATCGGTAAGTTTATGGGGGGAAAAAATGTAATGTTATATTTTTGCATTGGAATGCACTGGTTGGTCTGTTTCAAATGCTGCTTTATGCAATGACATGCCTCCTTAGACCTAGTCTGTCTAGACAGTATGGTCACTTGTTGACTTGGCACCATCCACAAGCAGCTTAACTCCTCAATAAGACACAGAAGTTGAATCCAACGCAGTTTTACTTCAGCTAGTTGCAGTACAGAGGATGTTTTTGCAGTCTTTGGAATGTAAGAAGACAATACCTTTACTGAGGACTGTCATTGCAAAAAACTAACAATGACTGAGGAAACATGGAATATGTGGGGAAGGTCTAGCTAGGAGTAAACCAACTAGCATTAAAAAGGAAGGGAGGACAGAGGAGGATACCAAAATCTCAGTTGTATTGGCCCCAAACTTCCACTAGATGTCAGCATAGTACAGAATAACCTAATGCAGTTCAATACAAGACATAAAACACACATGAAAGTGGGACAGAACGCTGGTGATGTGCACTGTAATACATTTTTGCGTGTACTGCAGTGCCTTGCCTATGCACAGCACAGTGCCGTTCTGATTTATTTAATTTTGTACTAACGTTTTTTTCTTCAAACCAAAAGCATGCAGAAGATCATTGTGATGTGCTACAGTGTGTCGCAATGAATTGCAGTGCAATAAAATGCTACCTCATGTTTTTACAGCACACACCAAAATATCACATTATCACACTGGTGTGAACTGTGACATTGCAAAGCAAGGCTTTTTATCTTGCTTATGTGCCAGGACAGTGGTGACCATTGTAGTCCAACACGTGGCGTCAACAAACCCTAATAAGAACCTGTAATACAAGGGCTATGGCTTCTGGCCTGAATCTAAACATGGTTGCCTGGCTGTTACTGAGTGAATACATTCTGAGTCACTGAAAAAAGCAAGTATATGCAGCCAGGGAAAAAGGAGCAATGCCAAAATGTATTTATTACAGGTACTTGCATAGCACTGACAAGTTAGGCAGCACTTCACATATACACTATATTACTAAAAGTATTGGGACACCTGCCTTTACAGGCACAAGAACTTTAATGGCATCCCAATCTTAGTCCGTAGGGTTCAATATTGAGTTGGCCCACCCTTTGCAGCTATAACTGCTTCAACTCTTCTGGAAAGGCTGTCCACAAGGTTTAGGAGTGTGTCTATGGGAATGTTCGACCATTCTTCCAGAAACAAATTAAACAGCTTTAGCAAATGTGACATATGTGATCTGATAGGTTAACATGAAATAACAATGCAGTGAAAACTATTTCATATGGTGAAAAACGTTCAGAATTCCATAACGAAAAAGTCCCATACAAAACTTAATTCTGGATTATTACAAATCAGTCTCAAAAATGGTGAAAGGCTGGAAAGGTGCTATTTAAAAATCCTCAAAGTGCTGCATGCATCACCTTCATGCTCAAAGATGTAAAGATGGCCGCTTACCAAACCTCAGTGGTCAAAAGGCGTGTAGGAAATGCTCGGCTGAGCGGGTTCGGTCTGTATCACCTTCCCTGTGAGCCTTGGATGGCCAGAGGCTCTCACGAATGCGGAAGAGAGAAAATGGCTAATAGTGCATTATCTTTTAAAATGAATTTATTTTAAAATAATCGCACTTACATAAAATATGCTTGATTTTTAGCACAGAATCTCATAGTGGCATGGCCACCTTCAGTACAGACCACCTCCAATCCCAGTTGATGCCTTCTGAGGGGAAACGCGTCGGACGGAGCCAGCCGTGTCGTCAGTGTGCATGGTCTGTACTGCAGGCGGCCATGCCACCACGAGAAAAGCGAGGGTAGCCTATTTATTCCTCCAAGCACAGCTTCCCTTTATAGTATCTGCATTGATTGATTTATCTGCATTGATTTCCATCATAATAAAATTGCACATGCATGATGGTTTTCTTCCACAGTACCCCAGCAGTACTGTACCAGTGGCAGGAAGTACTGCCATGCCCCATCTTTTGTGTATCACTATTGGTCTGTACAGTCACTCATCATATTAAGGCTCAATGCACACTAGCAGCTGAAAAAAGTGGCAGAAAAATGCAAGAACAAAAACGCTCATCTTCAGCTTTTTTGTTGAAGCGTTTAGCATTTTTTGTGCCGGTGTTTAGCAGCCACTAGTAGGTTGTTAAGTAGCAGGATTCCTCTCTGACAGTTAAATGTAAAAAAGAATCCTGGCAACCGGGGCATGCTGGGTCACTGGTGTCACAAGGGGTCAGGGTCACCCAGTGATGTAATCAGTTGGCCCCCCACCCTTAGTTTATTTGGCGGTGGGAGAAGGCAGAGCTGTCATTTGGCGGGAGACAGGGTCAGGTGCAGACCTCTCTTTTTTTTTTTCGGGTCGGCGGCCAGCCTTCATAGTGAATGACGTTGGGTTCACACCGAGGGACAATTTTTTTTAATAATGGAAAAGTCAAAAACTCGCTCCTGCCTTTATTTACACTACTCATACACATAGGAGGAGCAGGATCTGGGCACCCCCTTGTTAAAGGGGGCTTCCAGATTCTGATAAGCCCCCCACCTGCAGACCCCCACAGCCCCTGTACAGGGTTGTGGGGAAGAGGCATTAAAGAAGAAAATGGTCACGGACTAACCCGAAATCCACTGAAGAAAAGTTCCTTTATTCACATAAGTGGTACAAGGTACAGCAGGGTAGGACAGTAGACGCGTATCACACGACTGCTACGTGCTTGTTGGGGAATCGGCCCTGGGGATAAGATGCTTTGGGGGCCCCCCTGCTTCAAAGCACCCCCCCCCCATGTTGAGGGCATATGACCTGGTATGATAAGGGTCTGGTATGGATTTAAGGTGGGGGACCCCCACGCCATGAAAGCAAGGAATCCTCTCCATCCACACAGCTGCAACATTCATTCACAGAATTCTGGCAGACATCTTTACTAAGAGTCTGCAGGAGCCTGGCATTGCACCCATGATCTACTGATAACTGCCTTTACCTGCAAAAAAAATTTAGCATTTATTATATTTTTCTGAAAGTGAACTTATCCTTTAAATACTTTGTGACTGTTTGCAGTACATTTTCTGTGGGCAGGTGGCATGGGCAGGCTGGATCAAGTACATGTAAGTCATCCAGCCTGTTTCGTGTTAGTGGTACCGCTCCTGTGTGGACACAGCAGATTACAGCTACCGACGGCAACCAAGTACCAGGTATCCGGTATCATGTGATGACTATGACTGGTCATAGCAATTGCATGATAACAATGTAAACAAACTGTCATGATGGATTGATTTCCATTCATGAACAGCTTGCTTACGGTTGTGATCTGTGATTGCCCCACAGCAATCACATGGTACCTGCCTACCTGTACTATGTGATTAGCTGTAGCCAATCACAGATCACAAGCAAGCTGTTCATGAATGTTCACTCATTCATGACAGCTAAAACTATTGTTTATACAATGATCATCGCTGTATAAGCAATAACAGTGTAGATTAAATTTTTTTAAAAATTCCCTGGTCATATCCGCCCCACACCCCCCTCTCAGAGTAGCACAGTGTCACTATGGTGACAGGATGTACAAGAAAAAAATAGTAAAAAGAAAAAAATGTTTAAAAGAGAAAAAAAGTAAAAAAAAATTAATAAAAATGTATTTATTTATTTATTTTATAAATACTGTCACCAGTCAGTATCCCTGACAACCACTACACCAGCCATATGAGGACAATGTACTGTACTGGTGACAATATGTAAAAAAAAAAAAAAAGAATTATGAAAAAAAAGAAAATGTATTTAATTTCTTTATTTTCCAAAAATTGTGACAAAGAATTATAACTGCAAAAAAATTGCCATGTCTCTTACTTAAAACCTCTGACTATCTACTTTCAAAAGGGGATAAATTTGGGGGTATTTGTACTGTCCTTGCATTTTAAGGGCCTCCAGGATTGAGATAGGTCTTCAGTACATCAGGATTGATCAATTTTCAAATGTATTAACCATAGTTTGTAGTTGCAATAACTTTTGCACAAACCAATCAATATAGACCTTTTGAAAGTTTATTTTACCAAAGACATGTAGCAGAATACATTTTGGCCTAAATTTATGAAATAAATGTCATGTTCATTTTTCATTTTTTTTTTTTCTAATTTCAGGAAAAAAATCTATGGTCCCTCTTTTGAAGTTAACTATTCGCTGAAAAAAATCCTTACTCACCTTATCTGCACCTACAGGTAATGCTGAGAATAACCAGCACTGAAAAGCTATAGTTTCCCTATAATTATTATATTTTGCTACTGCAGACTTTAGGAAGCTGTTTTTATCCCATACTACAAAGTTTTTATAGCATATCTACTGTAGGTCTGTGCACAATAAACTAAACGTTGGAGATAGCAGAATTACATTGATATATTTTTTATTAACTGGGCCAAAGTGCACTGCCAATTTTAAGTGTCATTTCCCGTTATCAGATCCAACTGATATCCCCAAAGTTTAACATTTTCGTTTATCTACCAAGTTTTTAATATAGGCCAGCTGAGTGTAAGATTGCACAACTGTTTCCAAGCAGATGTGATTTTTGGCCCCTCCACTTTTCAGAACTTCTTCCAGTTGACCTTGTCATTTCAAGGAAAAGTTGGCATGTCACATTTGTGTCTTCTAAAATGATCTTCTTTGCTGCCTCATAGTGGGTTATACTATTTATCTCCTAAATTAGATCATTAAGTAATCATTGATTTCTAAGTTTTTATGTTTGATATAGTCAATCTGTTCCCTTGTCTATAGATATGTGTAGCACCTCCCTGACCCACAAAGAAAGTTGGAGCACCCCTAAGGCGGGGGATAGCATTTTACCCCAGGCTAAGTCCATGGCTAAAATGGGAGCTGAAAAAAACATTGGGTGCCAGTCACTGTCTGTCTTTTAAGAGATTTTTTTCTCATCACACAAGGAGGGAAGAATAGGGTCCCAGATATCCCGAGTAACACTTACAGACCTTCCAGATCCATATCCAGCTTATACAATGTAAATACTACACTGACAACACTGTAGATAGCATCTTAGGCTGGTTAATATAAAGTATTGCACAAAAGTGAGTACACCCCTCTGTAACTATTTTATTATATCTTTTCATGTGACAACACTGAACAAAATGACACTTTGCTACAATGTAAAGTAATGAGTGTACAGCATGTATAACAGTGTAAATTTGCTGTCCCCTCAAAAAAACTCAACACAGCCATTAATGTCTAAACCGCTGGCAACAAAAGTGAGTACACCCCTAAGTCAAAATGTCCAAATTGGGCCCAAAGTGTCAATATTTTGTGTGGCCACCATTGTTTTCCAGCACTGCCTTAACCCTCTTGGGCAAGAAGTTTACCAGAGCTTCACAGGTTGCCACTGTAATCCTCTTCCACTTCTCCATGACGACATCACTGAGCTGGTGGATGTTAGAGACCTTGGGCCCCTCCACCTTCCCTTTGAGGATGCCCCACAGATGCTCAATAGGGTTTAGGTCTGGAGACATGCTTGACCAGTCCATCACCTTTACTCTCAGCTTCTTTAGCAAGGCAGTGGTCATCTTGGAGGTGTGTTTGGGGTCGTTATAATGTTGGAATACTGCCCTGCGGCCCAGTCTCCAAAGGGAGGGGGATCATGCTCTGCTCCAGTATGTCACAGTACATGTTGGCATTCATGGTTCCCTCAATGAACTGTAGCTCCCCAGTGTCAGCAGCACTCATGCAGCCCCAGACCATGACACTCCCACCACCATGCTTAACTGTTGGCAAGATACACTTGTCTTTGTACTCCTCACCTGGTTGCCGCCACACATGTTTGACACCATCTGAACCAAATAAGTTGATTTTGGTCTCATCAGACCACAGGATATGATTCCAGTAATCCCTGCCCTTAATCTGCTTGTTTTCAGCAAACTGTTTGCGGGCTTTCTTGTGCATCATCTTTAGAAGAGGCTTCCTTCTGGGACGACAGCCATGCAGAACAATTTGATGCAGTGTGCGGAGTATGGTCTGAGCACTGACAGGCTGACCCCCAACCCCTTCAACCTCTGCAGCAATGCTGGCAGCACTCATACGTCAATTTCCCAAAGACAACCTCTGGATATGACTCTGAGCATGTGCACTCAACTCCTTTGGTTGACTATGGCAAGGCCTGTTCTGAGTAGAACCTATCCTGTTAAACCACTGTATGGTCTTGGCCCCCGTGCTGCAGCTCAGTTTCAGGGTCTTGGCAATTTTCTTATAGCCTAGGCCATCTTTATGTAGAGCAACAATTCTTTTTTTCAGATCCTCAGAGAGTTCTTTGCCATGAGGCTGCATGTTGAACTTCAAGTGACCAGTAGGAGAGAGTGAGAGCGATAACACCATATTTAACACAACTGCTACCCATTCACACCTGAGACCTTGTAACACTATTGAGTCACATAACACCGGGAAAGGAAAATGGCTAATTGGGCCCAATTTGGACATTTTGATCTAGGGGTGTACTCACTTTTGTTGCCAGCGGTTTAGACATTAATGACTGTGTGTTGAGTTATTTTGAGGGGACAGCAAATCTACACTGTTATAAAAGCTGTACACTCACTACTTTACATTGTAGCAAAGTGTAATTTCTTCAGTGTTGTCATATTAAAATATATAATTAAATATGTACAAAAATGTGAGGGGTGTACTCACTTTTGTGAGATACTGTACATGTTTATACCTCAGGTTTACTGTTGCCAGAGGTACCAGTGACACCTTCTGGCAGCAGAGAGAAACCACAGCTCCACTGAGTTTAGAGAAAAACCAAGTGAATAAAAAACTACAAATTCAGGTTCTGCTGTCCAGGGGGTGTGCTTAGCATTCTTGACACTTTTCACAGTGAACAGGGCACCAGTGAATTTTCTGTTCTGGGTGTAGCACTATTAGTGAAACAAAATAAAATTTGTCACTATTTGGAACAGAATATTATTTGAACTTTTAATTTACGGGTAAAGCACAATTTATGAACGGTGGAATGGACACTGTGACTTATTAGCACTTAACTGAATTTGGATAGTTTTTTCATGTTTCTCACATTTGTGCATATGTTTAGTTGTTTGTGAAAATTAGCACTGTTCTATTCATATTGCACATTATTTTATTCAACACGGTTGTATATTGTATTATTTTAGTTATTAGCGCTGCCTTATTTGTATTTTCAAACTACATTTTCAGCTTGGGCTGACTACAACACAGCAATGCTAAATTTGCGTAGTAACTCCTATTTACGTCTGGGTGCTACATATATAAGTTTTTTGATAGCGGGATTTGTAATGAACATAATTGGAAACATATAGTCGCCAAAATACATTTTTTAAAAAGAAAAAAGAGATCTAAACTTAATGCAGACCTATTAGCACAGAAGACCTACCTTCTGCCACGCTGCTCACCTCACTTCCTGAAAGTCATAAAAAATAGCAGAAGTCTTGAAATACTTATCTTCCCTGGTGAAATGACGGCTCTGAGATCCAACAGTGGCATGTCATGTGACATAATGCCTAAGCTTTTGGTCATATGATCTTAGCTGAAAAAATTTCTGATTCTTCCCATCATCATTGATTGTGTAACCAATATCTTATTTATTTTTTATTATTATTATTATACAGGATTTATATAGCGCCAACAGCTTGCGCAGCGCTTTACAATGTGAGGGAAGACAATACAGTTACAATACAATTCAAAACAGGAGGAACTAGAGGGCCCTGCTCGTTAGAGCTTACAATCTAGAAGGGAGGGTCAAGTAAAACAAAAGGCAATAATTGTGGGGGATGGGCTGATGGAGAAAATGGAGGTACATTTATTAGGTGTGTGTAGGATAGGCTTCTCTGAAAAGGAGGGTTTTCAGGGATCGTCTAAAAGCTAATAGAGTAGGAGATAATCGGACAGATAAGGGTAAGGAGTTCCATAGGATTGGAGAGGCTCTGGAAAAGTCCTGGAGGCAAATCTTAGATATTTGGTCTTGTGATCAGCTTCCAAAGGTTCACAGAATGGCATTTTCTTCAGTGAAGGTACACTTTATTACTTTCAGGTAGTGTAGCATGTTGGATTAAGTATGTGTATTTACTCTATATGTTTAGTGGGAAGTAAATGCTACATTTTGGGTGGAGTTCTGAAATACTAATTAGTATGAAAAGGGCAAATACAAAAAAAACTATAGCATAGATGATAGATGAATGTCTCCCCAGTGTCTCCTGTATTGGGATATAAAGGTCACATCTGATCTGGGGCAGGAAAGCATGAGATAAATTTGTAAAAGGGGACTAAGGCAAGTTGGAAAACTGAACTTCGTAGCAACAAATATTCTATTGCTAAGTAGCTAGACATCTATTTTATCCTATTTGCTGAGTACAGTTATTACATTATTTTGTTTAATTACATGTACAATATTATATATACTACATAAGCGTATTAGCAAACTTCCTAAAAACTGGACAGTGTTTATACTTACAAACAGAAAAGTATTTTTTAGATAAAACTACGGTTATACTTGATTGTATCATCTTGTCTGATGAAAAACAGACACATAGACAGAGAAACCTTCTTCTGATGTTTTCAGCCAGCAACATGTTAAGTAACCTCTCACCTCTGGTTCATAATGGGCTGTCAATCACATTTTAGCAGTTACTGATAACCTTCCAAGGAGGACTCTACTGATGACATAAAGAGAACAGACTCTGCTAATCTGAATGGTACAGTTTATTCTATAAAGACTTATTAAGTCTAGACAATAAGCACATTAAAAAGTTCTGGGAACCCAGCATCCTCACATGCCATACAGCTTCAACTCATGTCTATGGTGATATGCATGTATACACATGCAGCGAGCAGCACAATTTGGGTAGTGCTAGCACATAGTGTAAAAAGTATCCACTTTCTTTGCACACATTTTCTGCACAGTGCACATTTTTTTACTTTCCCTAATCACCGTGGATTTATTTATTTTTACATTTATTAACAGAAGACTGATGTCAAAGTGAAAACAGATCTCTGTAAAGTGATCGAATTAAATTACAATGGAAAAACACAAAATAACTGATTGCATAAGTACACATCCCTCCTTTGTATGTGCTCTCTAGTAGTATGTAGACAGGTAGTGGTTACCACTGCCCCAGCGGTAAATTAGGGGTTACCTGTAATTCCCAGGTTTTTCTTGGCTAGTTTTGCTGAGTCCAATCCCCAGTCCTGTGTCATATAAAAGGGATGGAGGTCTGGCACAAAGAGAGGGATGGTGCGGAATAAAGTAAGAGTAAAGAGAAGAAGGAGATCAGTTTAGGTCTGGTCCACCTTGCCAGGCTTGCCTGATGCCGTTACCAGAGTCTGAATGGCCAGTATCATGCCGAAGTCAGAGCTATATTCCAGACATGGACTCAACCAGTATTGGACTTTTGCTTGAACAAATATGCTGGGGCAGCCACAAGCCTGAAGTTAGGGACTAGGGATGTTAGGAAATGTTGGCACGTTATCTTGGACTGTCGATTGTCTCTATCATCATGTTAATTTATTCTTCAAGTAAAATGCTTGAAACTTTGCCCTTGCCTGGTTTGCAGTTTCTAAAAAGGGTGCAATGGAAGTAACTGGCATATATAGTCTACAGCTTGGGTCATCAGATACACTGAGGTATATTAAAGTCTTGGGTTTAAATAACAAGCATGTTATACTGTACTTACCTGCTCTGTGCAGTGGTTTTATACATCAGCCTGGATCCTCTTCTTCTTGCGTCTCCCGCCAACGCTCCAAGCCCCTCCCCCCTGCCAAATGCCCCCAGAGCAAACAGCTTGCTCTGGGGGCACCGAAGCAGGCTCGTTCCCAAGCCACAACTCTGCATGTCCAATGACACAAGGAGCCCCGCCCTTTCTTTTACCTCATTGGCTCACTGGCTTCGATTGACTATGGCTCCTACTGCTGCCTCAGAATGAGGGAGGGTCCCCAGAGTGCCCAGGTTCTCGTGCACATCGCTGGATTGAGATGGGGCTAAAATAAGTATTAGCTGCTGCACACAGAAGGTTTTTTAATTCAATGCATGAAGGTAAAAAACCTTGAGCCTTTACAACAGTGTGAAGATACAGAGGTTACCAAGTATAACAAAGGTTTCTCTCGCAGCCTGTCGTTAGGCATGTACATGTGACAGGTGAGATGGCCTCTTGCAGTAAGGAAGATGTTGTCAACACTCCTTCAGATGCGATCCGTCTCCCCCAGCAACAGGAGCAGATCTGCACCACCAGGACCCTGATCCTGTAAACAGATGCATAAAAGAATGAGTTGAGTGAAGTGCATGCATGGAGTCCTGTGCTAGGTACACGGTCAGACCTCATAACGTTACTGGGATTGAGGTAGCGGTGATACGCTAGACAGGTAGAGAGGGCAAGGGCTCATAGTGTCCCTCCAAAATGCACAAGTAATTGTGGTTAAGTACATTACATCAAGAGGAGTTTACTTAAGATCTTTTATATTAGTCATCTGTCCTGGTTGTGAGCATGACTCAAGTAAAGGTACCCCATGTGTGACCCTGTACAAAGTGCCTAACCCAGCCCAGAAGAACCCACCCTAGGGTAGGCCTCTCATGTGACACTTGGTTGGCACCCAAGGTGGAGGGAAACACAGAGGATGTGATGACAACCCTACAAACCCAAATCCCCCCTACATGTGCTGCTCAAACACGTCTGTGTTCATTTCATTGGCAGTTCAGCTGAATACACTGAAAATCGGCACAAACCCCAAACACCACTGAAGGCAATGGCATACCAGCTGAAAATCAGTGTGGCAGCTTTTGCCTGGGCTGTTGCATAGGGAGGACTGCTGGTTCTAAGGAAATACCGATGAGCTGACTGCACTGTCACCATTACCAAGGTGCAGGATATGGAGCAGCCTCTATGAGTTCTAGCAGTGTGCCCCATTCTGCATCCTTTTCAGCTGCCAGCAAATTTACATAGTAGGCCATAGCAGATGTAACGTCTCTGCACACGCTTGCTGGACTATGTGCCTTTGGGCAAGTGGATCCTACTGCTGACTGGGTTGTAAAGCAACACCAAGATGCTACATTCCACATTCTGGTAAAGGGCAGTGATGGCATCCTGGGCAAAAAACTGGTGTCAGGATACCTGCCACTGTGGTGTATCACAGGCCATGACAACGGCTGTAATGCCATCAGTCCAGACACTGGGCATAGGGTTAATTGAGGGAAAATTTTAGAAAAAAGGGTGGTTCCATTGATTGCGGGTGTCATTGCCATCATCCCTTCAATATCACCACAATAAAGATCCTCACTTCATGGGATTTTAAAGTCAATCCAAACACAATTAAATGTACAAAATGTATTTTATTCTTTATTATTGTTATTAAAAAGTTCTAAAAAGTGATTTGATTCATAACATTTTTGTACAACCATGAGTTTACACATATATATGAACAGTATACACTATATTAGCACATCATGAATACAAAAAGTGGTATTCCCTAGTTACTTACTGTTCAGTCCCTCCATCATATGAAAACAGTTGTATAGTTCCAAGTGTTGGGGATATCCAATGCATTTCGAAATAAAGGTACAAATAATTTTTTCTTCAGGGATCTTATAAAACTCTGCAACATAGAACAACCATGTTTTAGAGTTAATGCATCATGCTAAAAAAAAAGCTTAACTCATTATGTACATTTAATGACACATAATATGCTATCTTTGGGTAGAGCGCTCTCCCACAGTTTGGCATGTCCCAACAGTGCCGTGGTTTAATGTTCATGGCACACAAAGGCCGCTGGACAAAGTCCACAGATAGGATACCATAGCTTGAGGGGGAGGAGAATGGAAAAATGCATAGAAATAGTAACATATAATAGGTCACCTCAGTCTGTATTGAGATGAAAATAGTCGCATAGATTGAGCTCTGTATTGAGGAGTCAGGGGTGTCCTCATGTATGTGGTACCTACATGACTGGCAGATTTACCACAATTCACATGGTGCGGAAGTAGCTGCAAACCACTACAGCGCTGTTGGCAGCAGATTTGTAAAAAGGCCCATACTTCTGCGCTAAATGGAGTTGATAACACAGTCCCGTGCACATGTGGGGCAGTGCTATATGGTGGTATTGGATGGCTGCTCCCTCCATTTCTCTACAAGCTGCCCTTTATTGAAATATTCCAACACTGTTGTGACTCTCCCTTATTTTCTGGAAGAAAAGAAAGAAGTAATTGGCGCTGCCTAGTACAAGAGGGAGTGAACTGGTGGAAATCACAAATAACAGTATTCAAATCAGTGACTATAAAATATTATAGTGCTAGCGTGTGCCAAGTACAAAATATGCATAGAAATTTAAATAACAATAGCAATGTAAAGAGTATATGAAATACGTCTAAAAAGGATATCACTAAAGTGACAAAGTGTAAAAAAATGACATCGGTGCAAACATAAGTAATAAAAAAAATTATAAAATTTTGCTAATAAGTAATTTTGTTTTCATAAATTTGGGCCAAAATGTATACTGTTACATAGCTTTGATAAAAATAACTCAAATTAGTGGATATTATTTAGTCTGTGTGAAAGTTAGAGTCTACAAGCTATGGTGCCAATCATTGAAAATTGCTGGGCTGCAGACAGGTACACTGATCGGCTTCAGAAAGGTACTCGGGTACTCTGATGGGCTTCAGAGAGGTACTTGGGTATTGTGATGGGCTAGAGACAGGTACTCGGGTAATCTGATGGGCTTCAGATAGGTACTCGGACACTCTGGGCTGAAGACAGGTACTTGGGTACCTTGGGGCTGGAGACAAGTACTCGAGTACTCTGATGGGATCTAGAGAGGTACTTGGGTACTCTGATGGGCTGGTGACAGGTACTCGAGTACGCCGATGACAGGTACTCGGGTACTCCGATAACAGGTACTTGGGTACTCCAGTGACAGGTACTCGGGAACTCCGATGACAGGTATTCAGAGTATCCAAAAACACATGACTCACCAGACAGCAGCAGTCTGGGTCATTATATATATCACCTGAAGATGCCCCTATCCTACATTAAATCATTGGATATGGAAAGGTTGGGAGACAAGGATTTCGGGCACTAAATTTTCATAAAATTGCTTTTTATTAAACAAACACTTTAAAAACATCTAGTGATACAAGCAGATGAAAAAGATCTACATTGAACATAGGACCAGAAAACGGTCGACAGTATGAGATATAATATTACATGAGGTACTAGACCTTCATATAGTATGGGAACAGTTGTGTACAGAACAAGTTGTATTATGCATACATCCGATGTGATATACTTCAAAGCAGACTGAGCCTGCCGGCGGACACCTCGATGCTCAGGGTGCCAGTCAGCAGGGTCGGCTGAAGTTTACAGTAAACACATGGTATACATTACTCGTGACAGTTTGCTCAACATGTTTCGCCTTCTCGGTGAAAGCTTCGTCTGGAGCTTAATAATTGCTTTGTCTGTATAGAAACATAAGTAATTTTAAGGAGACAAAATGTATTATTTAATACATATTCCATAAATGAGAATAATGCATTATATGTAATATACAATGTCAATGTAGAAGAAAACGCATTTGACACATATGGTATTACTGTTCTAGCCAGCAGGGGGGGGCCTGGTGGGAAGGCAAAAGGACAGCCATTGGGACACATGTGGGGACACACACCGTATGAAATGGGTAACACTATTTTTTAGGCATCAGTATATATAAATAATAGAGAAAACATATCTGTGTAGGATATGAACATACCTGTACAGTGTATATTCTGAACTCTTTTGGTACTGTAACGAGGAGGACTAAGAGACGGTCACTGAGCTCATAAATGGGGGAGCCGATGTTCACAAGGAGTATAGTATACAAACGCTCCTGTATGTTTGTATCTGGGTTAGATATAGAGAGTACGCTAGTTATAATATGTCAAACCATTATCGGTAGGAGATAGCCACACCCGGTGCATGTTGATACACAGACAGGCAAAAATAGAGTTGTTTGTATATAGAGAAGAAACCCATTGATCCAAAAAAAAAAAAAAAGGAAGAAGGGGGGGGGGGGGGGAAGGAAAGAGAGAGATGCATGGACATATACCAGTCAGGGGGAGGGAGCTTATACTTTATGTTTTCATGTACCGCAGTATTTAAAGATTTTTCTGAGAAGAGTTCTAAAAGGGTAATTACCTAGGCATAAACCACTTGTATGGTCCTAGATCTCCATACAGACAAAACATAGGGTACTTAATTCCCACATGTGAGGTACATCATTACTCGGCCTTGAGTGTATAATAGATTAGAAAGATTGCTTTTGGTACCGCACTTCTCTCAATAAGCCCAGCGGTGGTAGTCCATGCAAGTTTCAAGACAATTTAAAAATCACCAATAATTGCATGCAAGTGTATTGGGGGCTCTAATAGTTGAACATGCTCACCGGTCCTGCGGAATACTTTGTTTAGATAGGGATAATTAGACCTGCCTTGTAAGTGGCAGACACTATTGGATTGAGAAAGGATTGAAAACAAAGTTGTAAGTAAAACGGTGTGCATAATCCAGGAGATAGCAAAGATATAAGTTTGTCGGCTTACCCTGTTGAGCTATATTCCGTCATAGATGTCCTCCCCGGATGGGGAACCGCCGCCATACTCGGACGCTTGTATGGCGCCCTTTTATGGCGTGGGTCCCGGGCGGTTCGTCAAAACGACGTCGCCACCCCGGCCACACCCCCCGGATATGACGATGCGGCGTAGGCGGAAATGACTCCGCTGCGGCCACTCGTAGAGCTCCGAGAGGGTAGGTCAGACTCTCAGAGCTGACAAGCTCCGGAAAGTCTGATCTGGTGCCACAGGAAACGGTGCTCCTAGGAGCGGAAGTCCACTGTGGCTTACCAGGCCGCACATGTATCACCGTATTGGCTAAAACCTCTAGCGTCCCACAGCGCCCCCGAAGGTTACTAGCATGGCACACTTGAATACAAAGCATCTGCAAACACATGATAACAGAAATACATTGATCTGAATAATGATTACAGAAAAAATATACATAGTTAGATATCAATAGTTTACAAAGAGTAATAAGAACAAGAAGAACCAAGAATATAATGATATATTATATTCTAAAAAAGAGAAGAACAAAAATGGGGAAAATATGTTAATAAGGGAAAAAAGAAAATAATAATAATGATATATCTAGCACCCAGGCAATTTGGTGCTTAAAAAATGGAAGGACTAGAGCCGTTAGGCCCAAAATTGAGGACACTGCCCTCAGTAGCTTTTAAACATATGAAGAACTGAATTTGGAAATTATAATTCTCCAGAACAAAATCCCATAAATATCGAAGAGGCATAGAGTCAGCACATGGACATTCATTGGGCTCCATATGATGCGATATTAATTCCTCTAATGGTTATCAAATGGCAAATAGGGGTAAAAGGCAAGAAGGGAGGGGGGGGGGGGAAAAGGGGAAAGGGGATGGAAAGATGATCACGCCAAGCAAGCAGACACCCGTCCTACCCTCCACAGATAACAAACAGTAAAGAAGGCAGAAAAAAGTTTTGTCTTAAATCATTAAGAAATGCACGATTTATAAAAATGATTTGTAAGATTGGGTTTCATTCAAACCCGGTCTACAGGTGGCATTGAGACGTTCAATCCAGATGGTTTCCCTCTGGAGAATTCTTTTGTCCCAGTTGCCCCCTCGTGGGTCCTGGGGGATCACATCCAGGACATAAAAACGTGCTTTTTTTGGGTTGAATCTGTGGTAGAGGTCTAGGTGCCTGCTCACGGGCGTGACCATCTTTCCTCCCTCTGATATGTATATATGGTCATTTATCCTCTGACGGAGCTCTCTAATTGTTTTCCCAACATAGAACATGCCACATGTACAGTGCATGAGATACACCAATCCACGAGTGTCGCAGTTGGCGCGAAAGGTAGGGGAAAAATCTTCCCCATTGGGTAGAACGAAATGGGAACCCTCCTCAACCCATGGACACATGGCACAACCACGGCATCTATACGTACCCCTATTAGTTGTTTTAGGATTTTTTATGGGTTGGTAGTGGCTAGCTGTTAATTGATCTCGTAATGATCTAGTACGTTTAAATACAATTTGTGGGTATTGCCCCACATATTTGCTCATGATTGGATCATGACTGAGTAAATGCCAGTGTCGTCCAAGGATGTTTCGGAGTACATTCTGGTGGCTTGAAAACTTAGTTATGAGTTTCACCGTGGGTTGTGTATCTCGGTCTTTAACTCTAAAAATTAGGCTATTCCGATCTTGTGAGAAAGCTCTATTAAATGCTGTGCGCAAAAGGCGTTTACTGTAGCCACGGGCTTTTAGGCGTTCACGTAGTGAATTGGCTTGGATTTTGAAATCTCTATCGGTTGTGCAATTACGCCGAAGGCGTGCGTATTGGGCATAAGGAATACTGCGTATTAGTGCCGCTGGATGGGCACTTGACGCATGCAATATTACATTACCAGATGTTGGTTTGCGGTAGAGGTTCGTAGTCAGTTGGCCATTTTCATGCTTCAATACCGTTAGGTCAAGGAAATTAACTTTTGAAATGTCTACAGTACATGTGAATTTTAGATTGAAATTATTAATATTTAAAGCCTGAACAAAATCATCAAATAACTGTCTGGAGCCTGTCCAAACTACAAACACATCGTCTATGTAACGATACCAAACCGCCACATGTGTAAAAAACTTTGATAGAGTCTCATCTGATGTAATGTGTCGTTCCCACCCCCCCAGGTACAAATTGGCGTAGGCCGGGGCACAACAGGTGCCCATGGCCACGCCTTGCACCTGGAGGTAGTGGGACCCATTGAAAGTAAACCAGTTGTGCTGCAGGATGAACAGGAGTAATTCCAAAAGGAATTCACAGAAAGGCCATGTATGGTGGTTTTGTTCATAGAGGAAGGTACGTACTATCCCGACGCCCTGCTCGTGAGGGATGCTCGAGTAGAGAGCCTCTACATCCAAAGTCACGAGCAAGGCGTCGGGAGGAACGACCATATCCTCAATCATTTTTAGAAATTCAAGTGTATCCTTGACATAGGACGGTAAACGAACAACATGGGGTAATAAAAAGAAGTCTATCAGACGGCTCGCATTTTCTGTTAGGCTTCCAATGCCTAATATAATAGGCCTTCCTGGGGGCGTTGTCAAATTTTTATGGGTTTTAGGGAGGGAATAAAATGTAGCTTGTCTAGGGAACTTATTGTTCAGATAGTCGTAACAATCCTTGTCAATTAAAGCTGATTGATAGGCACATCCAATTATGTCCAAGTATTGAGCCTGATACCTCTTCGTAGCTAACAGGGAAATCTTTTTGTACCAGTTCTTGTTTGTAAGAATATCTGTACACATTTTTTCATACCCTACTTGGGTCATTAGTACTAGATTACCACCCTTATCCGAGGGCTTGATAACAAGGTCCGTGTGGTTTTTCAATCTATTTATTGTTTGTATTTGTTGCTTGGATAAATTGTTTTGTGTGGGTGGGAGTTCACAGTTTTTTATTTCTCCTATAACCGATGTTAGAAAGGCCCATATATTTGGATTTGTGGTTAAGTCTGGAAAACTATTTGATTTAGGTTTAAAAGGAATTTGTCTTTCGTTATGAGAGGTGCTAGGTGGAGGTTGGCTGGAGGATTGGGATTCCGAGGGATCCCCTTCCTCCAGTAGCAGGATTAGGTCCCGTAGAGCACGGAATTCTTGCATTGTATAATTTTTTATTTTTTCAGAGATTTCTTTATCTTGTGCAGTTCGTTTACGTTCAGGATCATAAATATGTTTGTACGTTAGGTTCCTAGCAAACATATAAATGTCTTTTATTGTGTCATATTTGTCCAACGAAGCTGATGGACAGAAGGTGAGGCCCAGTTCTAACACTTCCACCTCTTGTGAGGATAGTTGATAAGGAGTGAGGTTAATGATAGAGAATTTTAAGTGGGTAGATTGAATGTCGTGTTCAATTGAAAATTTGAGGTTTGTGCCTGTGATGCCGAAAAATGAGAGTCCAGGGTCGTTTGTCTTTGTGTACCTACATAAGGTGTGGTAGTTGAGAGTGTACTGGTCAGCGGGGCGAGTGAACTTGCTCCTAGGGGGGGCGTGGCCGGACCGGGCATGTGAGCAGACCTAGCTCACGGAGCTCCCAGTTTTAATCCTGCAATTTCATCCTTCCCCGGCCGGACGATCGTGAATTGTGGACTGATATTGCTTAGGAAAGTGCCCTGAGTCTGTTGCTGCCTCTGGATGCCGGATGGGTGCCGGATAACCTGAGGTCCGGGACCGTGGGGAGAGCTCCACTCCGCCGGATTGCAATCGGCTGCCATCCTGCCCTTACCTTAAATCATCTGGCTCCAGCTCGCCTAGGGGGGACTCTCCTTCATCACTGCTGCTGGTATCTGGCTGTATTTTCCGTGGGGGACCACGATCCGCGGAGATCCGGGCTGAGGCCTAGCTTTCAGTTGAAGCCGCGGCCTTTCCTACGGCGGGCGGCCGAACGCGGCGGCGCCTTGGCGGACGTGGATCCGGTGAGCTGTTGCCCCTATTTCTTTGGCCTGTAGCTCTTCCTGACCTGCCCATCGCCCTTGACCCACACAGACTCTGTTGCCGCTCTGCATGTCCCATTCGGGCGCAGCCATGACCAGAGGGAGCAAGCAAAAGGATGGCCCTGTCCCTGGCTCGGCCGGCCAGGAGGGTGCCGGCCTTGGGACTCCGCAGCAATCATCCCGTGGCCCTGACAGGCAGAAGGACATGGGCACAAAGCCCAAAACGGTGCGCTCAGGGGGAAAGGACAGTGCTGGTGACATTCTGCTATATGCTAAGAAGCTGTGCGACCTCCCGGGCACAAGCGAGGTGACGACTCCACCCTTGGCAGGGGCACGGGTACCCGGGGACATTCAGCAGGGCGCGGGGGATGTGGAGGTACCTGAGCAGTCTGAGTTCAGTGATGAGCTGGAGGGAGACTTGTTGGCGGGGACTCAGCCCACCCTGAGTCGCATTCTTCAGGCTGTGCAGCAATGCACAGCCTCCGTGAACATTGTCAAGGACAGACTGGGGGGTCTCACAGAGGAAGTAGCCCTATTGCGTCAGGATTTACAAAAAATGCGGGAACGCACCACAGCTGCCGAAAGTCGCATCTGTGACTTGGAAGACCAGATGCCCACTTTAATAACGGAATCCAGGGAAACAGCCAGGCAGGCTCAGGCTAACAGGAACAAGACAGATGACATCGAACTTGCTCCTAGGGATGAGGTGTGAGGGTTAGGTGGTCCAACAAGTGAAGGAGTGACGGGGTTAGTAGTGGATGGCTCTAGCATTTGTATAGCTTGGAGGGCCAAACCACCAAGATATGGGTCTTGGGTGTCCAGGGCCTCATGTGTTGTGATATTATTTGATTTAGATGTGGGTCCAACAGGACCAGATCCAGATATGGGGGGCTGGAACTTGGACCCTTCATCTGGTCGTTTTTTAGAGCGTGGTGTGTACGTGCCATTTTCTTGTGGACCACGCTTTCGTGTGGTTGGGTCAGTTTTGGGTCTTGTATCCTGATTAGATCTTGCCGATACTTTAGATCGGTCAGATTGCATGGAAATTGAAGATGAATCAGATTCCCAATCGGTTTCTTTATGTCCTGAATTAGATGGATGGCCACGAGGGCCACGTGGATAGCGAGATCGTCTAGGACCATTAGGTCCTGGCCATCGATACGCATATCCCTCTGTGAATGCCATTTTGTCTTTAAGAAATTTAGTTTGTTTTTTACATATAATCTCTTTATTTAATTTGATTCCATAGTCCTTTACCTCTTTCCACCTAGATTCATACTGTGTATGTTTTTTTAGGCCTTCATGTTTAGTATATAAGGAGGATAGTTCTGCATCTAAAGTGGCCAAGTCAAGTCTATACTGGGACACCAAAAGCTGACATAGGTCTGTACTACATTTTGTTAGGATGCGCTTCCAAAGTGTCTTAAATTCATTTGATGCATTGTCAAATGACGGGAAAAGATGGATACGTAAGCCCATAGGGCATACATTCGCTTGGATATATTTTATAAAGAACTCAATGTGCCAGTATAGGTTTGACTTTCTTTTAATTAATTTTTTGACTGTGCCTATATATTGATTTAGGCTAATATCATCTTTGGCTGGGATATTGCATGAGGACTCGATCTCGCTCATGAGACCTGTCCAAGCATTACCCACAAACTCCATGATGTCCTAGGTATTGTCTCTTATTCAATTTGCACATCAATTGCCTATAGCCCGTATATTTATATATTTGGTGTTGCCAAACAAATCAGAGAAGAGGGGGAAGAAAGACAGAAAAAAAACAACAAAAGGGGAGAAACAACCAAGAACCTAATAAACGACTTTCGATGAGAGAGGGCCAGTGACCCAAGAAGGGATAATTAATTGAAAACTGTTGTTGCGAGGGGTGTCCTCAATCCTTCCATATCATGATAATGTACTTATATAGGCATATATCAAATTGATATTAGTTAGTTATTCCATTATAGTATTGCTGCTTGCCATTATCCCAAATGGCTGGTGCTTCCACCTCAATGTCAAAATTTCCAAAAACACATGACTCACCAGACAGCAGCAGTCTGGGTCATTATATATATCACCTGAAGATGCCCCTATCCTACATTAAATCATTGGATATGGAAAGGTTGGGAGACAAGGATTTCGGGCACTAAATTTTCACAAAATTGCTTTTTATTAAACAAACACTTTAAAACATCTAGTGATACAAGCAGATGAAAAAGATCTACATTGAACATAGGACCAGAAAACGGTCGACAGTATGAGATATAATATTACATGAGGTACTAGACCTTCATATAGTATGGGAACAGTTGTGTACAGAACAAGTTGTATTATGCATACATCCAATGTGATATACTTCAAAGCAGACAGAGCCTGCCGGCGGACACCTCGATGCTCAGGGTGCCAGTCAGCAGGGTCGGCTGAAGTTTACAGTAAACACATGGTATACATTACTCGTGACAGTTTGCTCAACATGTTTCGCCTTCTCGGTGAAAGCTTCGTCTGGAGCTTAATAATTGCTTTGTCTGTATAGAAACATAAGTAATTTTAAGGAGACAAAATGTATTATTTAATACATATTCCATAAATGAGAATAATGCATTATATGTAATATACAATGTCAATGTAGAAGAAAACGCATTTGACACATATGGTATTACTGTTCTAGCCAGCAGGGGGGGGGCCTGGTGGGAAGGCAAAAGGACAGCCATTGGGACACATGTGGGGACACACACCGTATGAAATGGGTAACACTATTTTTTAGGCATTAGTATATATAAATAATAGAGAAAACATATCTGTGTAGGATATGAACATACCTGTACAGTGTATATTCTGAACTCTTTTGGTACTGTAACGAGGAGGACTAAGAGACGGTCACTGAGCTCATAAATGGGGGAGCCGATGTTCACAAGGAGTATAGTATACAAACGCTCCTGTATGTTTGTATCTGGGTTAGATATAGAGAGTACGCTAGTTATAATATGTCAAACCATTATCGGTAGGAGATAGCCACACCCGGTGCATGTTGATACACAGACAGGTAAAAATAGAGTTGTTTGTATATAGAGAAGAAACCCATTGATCCAAAAAAAAAAAGGAAGAAGGGGGGGGGGAAGGAAAGAGAGAGATGCATGGACATATACCAGTCAGGGGGAGGGAGCTTATACTTTATGTTTTCATGTACCGCAGTATTTAAAGATTTTTATGAGAAGAGTTCTAAAAGGGTAATTACCTAGGCATAAACCACTTGTATGGTCCTAGATCTCCATACAGACAAAACATAGGGTACTTAATTCCCACATGTGAGGTACATCATTACTCGGCCTTGAGTGTATAATAGATTAGAAAGATTGCTTTTGGTACCGCACTTCTCTCAATAAGCCCAGTGGTGGTAGTCCATGCATGTTTCAAGACAATTTAAAAATCACCAATAATTGCATGCGAGTGTATTGGGGGCTCTAATAGTTGAACATGCTCACCGGTCCTGCGGAATACTTTGTTTAGATAGGGATAATTAGACCTGCCTTGTAAGTGGCAGACACTATTGGATTGAGAAAGGATTGAAAACAAAGTTGTAAGTAAAACGGTGTGCATAATCCAGGAGATAGCAAAGATATAAGTTTGTCGGCTTACCCTGTTGAGCTATATTCCGTCATAGATGTCCTCCCCGGATGGGGAACCGCCGCCATACTCGGACGCTTGTATGGCGCCCTTTTATGGCGTGGGTCCCGGGCGGTTCGTCAAAATGACGTCGCCACCCCGGCCACACCCCCCGGATATGACGATGCGGCGTAGGCGGAAATGACTCCGCTGCGGCCACTCGTAGAGCTCCGAGAGGGTAGGTCAGACTCTCAGAGCTGACAAGCTCCGGAAAGTCTGATCTGGTGCCACAGGAAACAGTGCTCCTAGGAGCGGAAGTCCACTGTGGCTTACCAGGCCGCACATGTATCACCGTATTGGCTAAAACCTCTAGCGTCCCACAGCGCCCCCGAAGGTTACTAGCATGGCACACTTGAATACAAAGCATCTGCAAACACATGATAACAGAAATACATTGATCTGAATAATGATTACAGAAAAAAATATACATAGTTAGATATCAATAGTTTACAAAGAGTAATAAGAACAAGAAGAACCAAGAATATAATGATATATTATATTCTAAAAAAGAGAAGAACAAAAATGGGGAAAATATGTTAATAAGGGAAAAAAGAAAATAATAATAATGATATATCTAGCACCCAGGCAATTTGGTGCTTAAAAAATGGAAGGACTAGAGCCGTTAGGCCCAAAATTGAGGACACTGCCCTCAGTAGCTTTTAAACATATGAAGAACTGAATTTGGAAATTATAATTCTCCAGAACAAAATCCCATAAATATCGAAGAGGCATAGAGTCAGCACATGGACGTTCATTGGGCTCCATATGATGCGATATTAATTCCTCTAATGGTTATCAAAGGGCAAATAGGGGTAAAAGGCAAGAAGGGAGGGGGGGGGGGAAAAGGGGAAAGGGGATGGAAAGATGATCACGCCAAGCAAGCAGACACCCGTCCTACCCTCCACAGATAACAAACAGTAAAGAAGGCAGAAAAAAGTTTTGTCTTAAATCATTAAGAAATGCACGATTTATAAAAATGATTTGTAAGATTGGGTTTCATTCAAACCCGGTCTACAGGTGGCATTGAGACGTTCAATCCAGATGGTTTCCCTCTGGAGAATTCTTTTGTCCCAGTTGCCCCCTCGGGGGTCCTGGGGGATCACATCCAGGACATAAAAACGTGCTTTTTTTGGGTTGAATCTGTGGTAGAGGTCTAGGTGCCTGCTCACGGGCGTGACCATCTTTCCTCCCTCTGATATGTATATATGGTCATTTATCCTCTGACGGAGCTCTCTAATTGTTTTCCCAACATAGAACATGCCACATGTACAGTGCATGAGATACACCAATCCACGAGTGTCGCAGTTGGCGCGAAAGGTAGGGGAAAAATCTTCCCCATTGGGTAGAACGAAATGGGAACCCTCCTCAACCCATGGACACATGGCACAACCACGGCATCTATACGTACCCCTATTAGTTGTTTTAGGATTTTTTATGGGTTGGTAGTGGCTAGCTGTTAATTGATCTCGTAATGATCTAGTACGTTTAAATACAATTTGTGGGTATTGCCCCACATATTTGCTCATGATTGGATCATGACTGAGTAAATGCCAGTGTCGTCCAAGGATGTTTCGGAGTACATTCTGGTGGCTTGAAAACTTAGTTATGAGTTTCGCCGTGGGTTGTGTATCTCAGTCTTTAACTCTAAAAATTAGGCTATTCCGATCTTGTGAGAAAGCTCTATTAAATGCTGTGCGCAAAAGGCGTTTACTGTAGCCACGGGCTTTTAGGCGTTCACGTAGTGAATTGGCTTGGATTTTGAAATCTCTATCGGTTGTGCAATTACGCCGAAGGCGTGCGTATTGGGCATAAGGAATACTGCGTATTAGTGCCGCTGGATGGGCACTTGACGCATGCAATATTACATTACCAGATGTTGGTTTGCGGTAGAGGTTCGTAGTCAGTTGGCCATTTTCATGCTTCAATACCGTTAGGTCAAGGAAATTAACTTTTGAAATGTCTACAGTACATGTGAATTTTAGATTGAAATTATTAATATTTAAAGCCTGAACAAAATCATCAAATAACTGTCTGGAGCCTGTCCAAACTACAAACACATCGTCTATGTAACGATACCAAACCGCCACATGTGTAAAAAACTTTGATAGAGTCTCATCTGATGTAATGTGTCGTTCCCACCCCCCCAGGTACAAATTGGCGTAGGCCGGGGCACAACAGGTGCCCATGGCCACGCCTTGCACCTGGAGGTAGTGGGACCCATTGAAAGTAAACCAGTTGTGCTGCAGGATGAACAGGAGTAATTCCAAAAGGAATTCATAGAAAGGCCATGTATGGTGGTTTTGTTCATAGAGGAAGGTACGTACTATCCCGACGCCCTGCTCGTGAGGGATGCTCGAGTAGAGAGCCTCTACATCCAAAGTCACGAGCAAGGCGTCGGGAGGAACGACCATATCCTCAATCATTTTTAGAAATTCAAGTGTATCCTTGACATAGGACGGTAAACGAACAACATGGGGTAATAAAAAGAAGTCTATCAGACGGCTCGCATTTTCTGTTAGGCTTCCAATGCCTGATATAATAGGCCTTCCTGGGGGCGTTGTCAAATTTTTATGGGTTTTAGGGAGGGAATAAAATGTAGCTTGTCTAGGGAACTTATTGTTCAGATAGTCGTAACAATCCTTGTCAATTAAAGCTGATTGATAGGCACATCCAATTATGTCCAAGTATTGAGCCTGATACCTCTTCGTAGCTAACAGGGAAATCTTTTTGTACCAGTTCTTGTTTGTAAGAATATCTGTACACATTTTTTCATACCCTACTTGGGTCATTAGTACTAGATTACCACCCTTATCCGAGGGCTTGATAACAAGGTCCGTGTGGTTTTTCAATCTATTTATTGTTTGTATTTGTTGCTTGGATAAATTGTTTTGTGTGGGTGGGAGTTCACAGTTTTTTATTTCTCCTATAACCGATGTTAGAAAGGCCCATATATTTGGATTTGTGGTTAAGTCTGGAAAACTATTTGATTTAGGTTTAAAAGGAATTTGTCTTTCGTTATGAGAGGTGCTAGGTGGAGGTTGGCTGGAGGATTGGGATTCCGAGGGATCCCCTTCCTCCAGTAGCAGGATTAGGTCCCGTAGAGCACGGAATTCTTGCATTGTATAATTTTTTATTTTTTCAGAGATTTCTTTATCTTGTGCAGTTCGTTTACGTTCAGGATCATAAATATGTTTGTACGTTAGGTTCCTAGCAAACATATAAATGTCTTTTATTGTGTCATATTTGTCCAACGAAGCTGATGGACAGAAGGTGAGGCCCAGTTCTAACACTTCCACCTCTTGTGAGGATAGTTGATAAGGAGTGAGGTTAATGATAGAGAATTTTAAGTGGGTAGATTGAGTGTCGTGTTCAATTGAAAATTTGAGGTTTGTGCCTGTGATGCCGAAAAATGAGAGTCCAGGGTCGTTTGTCTTTGTGTACCTACATAAGGTGTGGTAGTTGAGAGTGTACTGGTCAGCGGGGGGAGTGAACTTGCTCCTAGGGATGAGGTGTGAGGGTTAGGTGGTCCAACAAGTGAAGGAGTGACGGGGTTAGTAGTGGATGGCTCTAGCATTTGTATAGCTTGGAGGGCCAAACCACCAAGATATGGGTCTTGGGTGTCCAGGGCCTCATGTGTTGTGATATTATTTGATTTAGATGTGGGTCCAACAGGACCAGATCCAGATATGGGGGGCTGGAACTTGGACCCTTCATCTGGTCGTTTTTTAGAGCGTGGTGTGTACGTGCCATTTTCTTGTGGACCACGCTTTCGTGTGGTTGGGTCAGTTTTGGGTCTTGTATCCTGATTAGATCTTGCCGATACTTTAGATCGGTCAGATTGCATGGAAATTGAAGATGAATCAGATTCCCAATCGGTTTCTTTATGTCCTGAATTAGATGGATGGCCACGAGGGCCACGTGGATAGCGAGATCGTCTAGGACCATTAGGTCCTGGCCATCGATACGCATATCCCTCTGTGAATGCCATTTTGTCTTTAAGAAATTTAGTTTGTTTTTTACATATAATCTCTTTATTTAATTTGATTCTATAGTCCTTTACCTCTTTCCACCTAGATTCATACTGTGTATGTTTTTTTAGGCCTTCATGTTTAGTATATAAGGAGGATAGTTCTGCATCTAAAGTGGCCAAGTCAAGTCTATACTGGGACACCAAAAGCTGACATAGGTCTGTACTACATTTTGTTAGGATGCGCTCCCAAAGTGTCTTAAATTCATTTGATGCATTGTCAAATGACGGGAAAAGATGGATACGTAAGCCCATAGGGCATACATTCGCTTGGATATATTTTATAAAGAACTCAATGTGCCAGTATAGGTTTGACTTTCTTTTAATTAATTTTTTGACTGTGCCTATATATTGATTTAGGCTAATATCATCTTTGGCTGGGATATTGCATGAGGACTCGATCTCGCTCATGAGACCTGTCCAAGCATTACCCACAAACTCCATGATGTCCTAGGTATTGTCTCTTATTCAATTTGCACATCAATTGCCTATAGCCCGTATATTTATATATTTGGTGTTGCCAAACAAATCAGAGAAGAGGGGGAAGAAAGACAGAAAAAAAACAACAAAAGGGGAGAAACAACCAAGAACCTAATAAACGACTTTCGATGAGAGAGGGCCAGTGACCCAAGAAGGGATAATTAATTGAAAACTGTTGTTGCGAGGGGTGTCCTCAATCCTTCCATATCATGATAATGTACTTATATAGGCATATATCAAATTGATATTAGTTAGTTATTCCATTATAGTATTGCTGCTTGCCATTATCCCAAATGGCTGGTGCTTCCACCTCAATGTCAAAATTTCCAAAAACACATGACTCACCAGACAGCAGCAGTCTGGGTCATTATATATATCACCTGAAGATGCCCCTATCCTACATTAAATCATTGGATATGGAAAGGTTGGGAGACAAGGATTTCGGGCACTAAATTTTCACAAAATTGCTTTTTATTAAACAAACACTTTAAAACATCTAGTGATACAAGCAGATGAAAAAGATCTACATTGAACATAGGACCAGAAAACGGTCGACAGTATGAGATATAATATTACATGAGGTACTAGACCTTCATATAGTATGGGAACAGTTGTGTACAGAACAAGTTGTATTATGCATACATCCAATGTGATATACTTCAAAGCAGACAGAGCCTGCCGGCGGACACCTCGATGCTCAGGGTGCCAGTCAGCAGGGTCGGCTGAAGTTTACAGTAAACACATGGTATACATTACTCGTGACAGTTTGCTCAACATGTTTCGCCTTCTCGGTGAAAGCTTCGTCTGGAGCTTAATAATTGCTTTGTCTGTATAGAAACATAAGTAATTTTAAGGAGACAAAATGTATTATTTAATACATATTCCATAAATGAGAATAATGCATTATATGTAATATACAATGTCAATGTAGAAGAAAACGCATTTGACACATATGGTATTACTGTTCTAGCCAGCAGGGGGGGGGCCTGGTGGGAAGGCAAAAGGACAGCCATTGGGACACATGTGGGGACACACACCGTATGAAATGGGTAACACTATTTTTTAGGCATTAGTATATATAAATAATAGAGAAAACATATCTGTGTAGGATATGAACATACCTGTACAGTGTATATTCTGAACTCTTTTGGTACTGTAACGAGGAGGACTAAGAGACGGTCACTGAGCTCATAAATGGGGGAGCCGATGTTCACAAGGAGTATAGTATACAAACACTCCTGTATGTTTGTATCTGGGTTAGATATAGAGAGTACGCTAGTTATAATATGTCAAACCATTATCGGTAGGAGATAGCCACACCCGGTGCATGTTGATACACAGACAGGTAAAAATAGAGTTGTTTGTATATAGAGAAGAAACCCATTGATCCAAAAAAAAAAAAAAAAGGAAGAAGGGGGGGGGGGAAGGAGGGAAGGAAAGAGAGAGATGCATGGACATATACCAGTCAGGGGGAGGGAGCTTATACTTTATGTTTTCATGTACCGCAGTATTTAAAGATTTTTATGAGAAGAGTTCTAAAAGGGTAATTACCTAGGCATAAACCACTTGTATAGTCCTAGATCTCCATACAGACAAAACATAGGGTACTTAATTCCCACATGTGAGGTACATCATTACTCGGCCTTGAGTGTATAATAGATTAGAAAGATTGCTTTTGGTACCGCACTTCTCTCAATAAGCCCAGTGGTGGTAGTCCATGCATGTTTCAAGACAATTTAAAAATCACCAATAATTGCATGCGAGTGTATTGGGGGCTCTAATAGTTGAACATGCTCACCGGTCCTGCGGAATACTTTGTTTAGATAGGGATAATTAGACCTGCCTTGTAAGTGGCAGACACTATTGGATTGAGAAAGGATTGAAAACAAAGTTGTAAGTAAAACGGTGTGCATAATCCAGGAGATAGCAAAGATATAAGTTTGTCGGCTTACCCTGTAAATAATACATTTTGTCTCCTTAAAATTACTTATGTTTCTATACAGACAAAGCAATTATTAAGCTCCAGACGAAGCTTTCACCGAGAAGGCGAAACATGTTGAGCAAACTGTCACGAGTAATGTATACCATGTGTTTACTGTAAACTTCAGCCGACCCTGCTGACTGGCACCCTGAGCATCGAGGTGTCCGCCGGCAGGCTCAGTCTGCTTTGAAGTATATCACATTGGATGTATGCATAATACAACTTGTTCTGTACACAACTGTTCCCATACTATATGAAGGTCTAGTACCTCATGTAATATTATATCTCATACTGTCGACCGTTTTCTGGTCCTATGTTCAATGTAGATCTTTTTCATCTGCTTGTATCACTAGATGTTTTTAAAGTGTTTGTTTAATAAAAAGCAATTTTATGAAAATTTAGTGCCCGAAATCCTTGTCTCCCAACCTTTCCATATCCAAGGTATTCAGAGTACCCGAGTACCTGTCATCAGAGTACCCGAGTACCTGTCACCAGCCCATCAGAGTACCTGAGTACCTGTTACCAGCCCATCAGAGTACCTGAGTACCTGTCATCAGAGTACCTGATGGGCTGGTGACAGGTTCTCGGTTACTCTGATGGGCTGGTGACAGGTACTGGGATAGGCTAGTGACAGGTACTTTGATGAGCTAGTGACAGGTACTTTGATGGGTTAGTGACAGGTACTTTGATGGGCTAGTGACAGGTCCTCTTTATTGGTGGGGGGGGCAATTAGTATGTTTAGGTGTGGACTGTAATCGGTAACTAGCTGTTACCGCAATCTCCTCCTCACACAGGATCGGTGTGTGAGGAGGAGAACAGCTAGTTACTGTGGTTTCGGTTTACATCCTGTGAACGTCTGTGTTTGGACACAGCCGGTTACGTGGTAAAGAGCCAATTTAATTGGCTCTATACCCTGATCCGGAATGGACTGTGTCAGAGAGACACTCTCCATCCCCGATCGCCGCTCTGGCGCGCACGAGCGGCGTGCACAAGTACAGTGCATGTGTCCGACTGTGATTGGACACAGCCGGTCACATGGTAAAGAGCCATTTTTTTAATGGCTCTTTACACCGATCAGGGACGGACATGCTGCATCCCCGATCGCCACACTGCAAGCCCCCGGTTCGAGAGAGTGTTCCTGCCGGCGTCATTTTACAATGCGCCGGTAGGCAAGTGGTTAAGGGGCGTGGCAGGGGTGTGTCCTATGCCTACATACTTTTACTACATAAATCATCTGCCCTTATTCAATATGGCCATGGCTAGAAATGCTAGGCGAGGTTGTTTTTCAAAGTGATTTCACAACAAAATAAAATATGGAGACATGGATAGATGGGTGAGTTTGCTTAATAAAATAAAAAAGTCAACGTCAGTTTGTGGTGTTTAGATAAGCTTAAGTTAAGTTTCGCTTTACCAATGTGGTGATTTTGTGCACTAAGCTGTTCCACACTAATATGTGATTATGTTCAAGCTTTGCTTGAATCAGGAACAAGTTTTTGCTTCTCATCCCAAAATAACAGAAAAAATACCCCAGCTAAATTATATTAGCAAAAAATATACTTTTCTCAAACAATCGAAAAATTTGAACCCCTATCCTAAAACACTTCACCCCAAACCCAACTAAGAAGACAAATGAATTAAGAAAATGTGAAATAAATAGAATAAAATAGCTAAACAGCAAATTCAGTTATTGCTGACGCACAGAAAAAGGTAAATTTAGAAAGAATTGTTGGGTTTATGTACTATAAACAATAAAATGTAGCTCACCACAATGCAGTTCAAAGGAATGTAGTACAACATTAGTTAAAGAGGAGCTCCAGTCTCCTGCGAAAAAAAATAAAAGTCAGTAGCTACAAAAACTGTAGTTGCTGACCTTTTAAAAAACACACACTCACCTGTCCCAGGATCCAACGGTGTGCTGACCCCAGCCGGTTTCACTTGCTGTCTTCTTTCCTCAGTGCCTGCATCTTAACTATGGGCACCCGGCTGAGACAGCTTGCGGCTTTACAGCCGGGTGTCCACTGCCCATGCCCCAGTAGCGCTGCACATCGTGAATGGTCAAGCAGTCTTCTGGGACCTGTCACATGTCCCAGAAGACTGGAGGGGGGAGGAAGGGAGGAGAACTTACGCTTCCAATCGCCTAGGTGCATACCTCCCAACTTTTTCAGATGGGAATGAGGAACACCTGTTAGCAAAATTATGCAGGCATAGGACACACACCCTGCCATACCCCTAAAGGAGAATTATACAAAAAAGTTATAAGTTAAACCCACAAGTACTTTTTTTATCACTATTATTCCTTTATATTGGCTTTTGAAATTAAAAAATGCAACCATTTAGAAATTGGATGAAAGGTTTAGTGCTGGGAAACACTTTTTGAAAGATAAAAAGTGCATTTTAAACACAACTATATAGATCAGACCAAAATGAGGGATAAATGAGGAGGGAAGAGGGACAGAAGGACTTTCTTCCAAATCAGGGACAGTCTCTTGAAATTAGGGACAATTAGGAGCTATGTAGGCGGTTGGAGCGAAAGTGGGAGTGGGTACCTGTCAAAATTGCAAACCTGCTCCTCCCCCCGCTCCTCAAAAGAGCCAGTTCTTCAACAAGAGCAGCGGGGAATGAGTCCTTAAAGTGGGACTTCCACTTTGAGGGTAGTCACTAGTGCATTCTACTATGGCACTCTCTTCCTTGTGGGTGTGGTCCTCTTCGCCTGCTGTGCTTAGGCCACAAAAACAAAGGGAGGTAGAGGATACTTCTGAAACAAGCAGGAGAGTGTTTGTAGGACTTTGTTCTTCCCCTTTATGGACACTCCCATATTAGGGATATTTTTTAATGATGTGGATTGATTTGGAATATGAGACTGGATTTGATATCTGCAGATCTCCTGAGAGATCAGCAGACCCCTCGTGTTATACAGGAAACAATCTGTGGCCACCAGGACAGGTGCTCAGCACTGTGATCTGTTCATTATTTGGATAGATACCCCAACATCAAAACTATTTACATTTTTTTTATATCTGGTTCTGTGTCTCACAGCCTAACTCAAATTAACCATGCTAGGCCGCAGCACAGATACTGTACAATATATAAGTGGGACAGAGGGAAGTCAGTTTGGGGCAGGAGCAGTGGTGACTGGGTGACAGAGAGCTTTAGTGGCGAGGCGCTTTGTAAGGTCAAGATGCATTCCTCCTGAGCAGCCAGGCTACCGTCATGGCTACTGTTAGAGCTCAGGACACTGTCTAGGGACCTGCCTGGAAACACAATATAGCAAGGCTTTGTGAACATCTATGGTGATGAGGGGCTCCTATCTTGGTGCTATGGGCAAAGCTGCTGTAGATCCTGTATGTGTGTTAGAGCTGTGGTCCTCAACCCTGGCCTACAGGGCCCACTAACAGGCCAAATTTTAGGTATTACCTTGGGGAGATGCAGACTAGAGTACTGCAATCACTGAGCAGCAAATGATATCACCTGGGATGTATTTCAGTTATCTTGAAAATCTGGCCTGTTAGTGGGCCCTGTAGGCCAGGGTTGAGGACCACTGTGTTAGAGAACTGGTAGGAGGACTCCAGTTATACGTTTTTCCTCATAAAATGCACATTTGAGAAGAGCTGGTCTCTGCTCATCAATCCAGTTTGGACAATATAACTCCAGGTATGTTTCTCACAATGACCTTTGGTCATTCGAAGCTTACAACAGAACAGGGAATATAGGTGTGCCGACCAATGTGGCCATTTGATGCTATAGTAACCAAATACAGTAAACCCCCGCTCCATCGCGGTTCAGTTTTTGCGGTCCCGGTATATTGCGTTTTTTTTTGTAATGTTATTTTACTATATAAATCATTAAAAATGATTTAATGCTATGTCTCTCAGCTCTTGCTATGTCTCTCAGTATCTTTTATGTGTTTAAATGAGTTTCTATTGTTTTAAAAGTGTGTTTAAAGACCTTAAAATGCTTTTACACGTACAGTGACAGTAAAAAAAAACATGCCTACAATGCATTTTAATAGGGTTTTTCTATTTGGCGGATTTTCACTTTTTGCGGCTGGGTCCGGAACGTAACCCCCGCAATGGAGGGGGGTTTACTGTACACGCTTTCTGTGTTCGTGTTCTGGAACACTTATCTTCTATCCATCATTGATGCATTGGATTTTATTGTGTATGTATTAATATCTTGGTGCTGACATCTAGTTGCAATTTAGTGTTACTACAACTTGTTTATTACTGTATTTCTGAGTGGTATAACCCAGATCCCTTGTATAATGGGGCTACTTAGTTAAGTTATTAGATAGAACCCTCTCTTCTTCTTCATGTTTCCTCAGTAAGCTATCAGCCTTCATAGCAGATATAAAACTATAATGACCGGTGGACATCCCATGTATTGCATTTTAAGAAGTAAAACTACATTGGATTAAACTGCCATGTCTGTTTGGAGAGTTGTGCTGTCTATGGAGGTTGCTTATTCAGCAGGTGGCCAAACACATCAGATGGATTAGGTATAACAGAAGTATGGCAATGCATAAAGCAGTGCTTGAAACAGAACATCTTGGGGACCTTCATATGTGCCAACGCCCTGCCTGAAAGCTGAAAGAGTACTTGCCGCTCTAATTTTTTTCCATCTAAATATTATAAAATGTGAGTAATTTCAAATATTCATCCATATACGAAACAATTTAAAAGACAAATCTGAAAACATTTTAATTACAGTTCTATTATAATAGTATTTAAAAAAAAATACTATTCTGTAATATTATTAGTTTGAAAACATTTTTTTAGTGATTATAATGCAGTAGTTTAAGCAGTTTACAGCAAATGTAAAAGTAAGTATACAGTATTTATGTAAAGCTTACACTATTTGTTCTGGTTCCAGTAAAGTCCCAAATAAGGTAATGGGTTTTATAAAATGTCCATCAGTGTGCAATTACGTATGTGTTTTATCAGGATGAAACAAGTGTCGTACAAAATGTTCTGCAGTAGTTTGCATTTCGTTAGTGGTGACAGAAACAAAGTGCCATGCTTTTATTTGGATGTTTGTTCTTTCTTTCATGTTGCAATCCTGTTCTGAAAGCAGATAAGTGTTACTTGAACACGCCTGTTTTCCTTTCATTGGCAGTTTGTCTGAATGGGACAAGCATCGGAAAAAAATAACAAAGTCAATGGTTACGGAATTCAGGTGGGCTGTTCCTCGTTCTGGATAGTCAGAGACCCTAATGGTGGTTTCTACAGGGTCTGTGGTGACATCATTGACCATAAAATGCATTTTTTGGTAATTGATTATGTCCCCTGAGGTTCCCCGGAACTTCCTGGAGTCAGATAATGTTTAAAAACACATTTATTGAAATAAATAGATGACAAAACAGCATGGGATTCCTGTTAATACTCCAACCAGAGCCCAATCCAGGTAAGGAGGGATTCCTGGGGATTTTTCCACAGCTAGGTCATTTAGCGACGGGTGCGCAGCATTGGTGGGTTACGAGTCATAGTGATTAATGTGGACTACATCACTGAAAGATTTGATTAAAAGATACATCTCTGAATGTTGTGATTGACATTGTATAAAATTCTGGGGACATTAATAAACGTTATTTCTAAAGCTGATAGGTATGTGTTTTATTGTATTAAAGCCAGATGATGTGGACTGGCTAACAGTCTGCGACATGACTGCACACCAGTGCACAAAGCAAGGTCCATAAAGACATGGATGAGTTTGGGGTGGAGGAACTTGGCTGGCCAGCAGAGTCCTGACCTCAACCCCATAGAATACCTTTGGGATGAATTACAGCACAGACTGCGAGTTAGGCCTTCTCTCACCTGAGAAGAAAAAAATCAGTGTTTGGGTCCCCCAATCCAAACCAGGCTCTTAGGTTTCTATTATATGATAAATAATAATTAATGTCTAAATAGAATTTTATTGGAATGTTGACTTCTAGTTATATATGTTTATGCTTTTATCATGTATTTGTACTACTATATATTCTAGGTAAAAATCTGATCAACATAGTTGCTTAATGGTTAGCGCTCTGATCTAGCAACAGTCAGATCATGGGTTCAAATCCCACCTATGCTGCCTATGACCTCCCAAAAGTTTCATTGGTGAATGGATATGTATGTAGGTGAAAGCATATTTGTCATCAGCGTGATACAATTTATCTCTCGCTGATCGCACTTAGGTGTCCTTTTATGAAACGGAGATGACCAGTGATCCTGCTGATCACAGCTCATTTCCGATCATTCTCAGTTTATGAAACAGAAATGATCGCAGGAGAACATGTTCTTCGCTGATCATCTCTTCACACGGGAATCTGTCATTGACTGACACAGAAACAGCCAGGCTATGAAGCTGCGATCCCCTCACTTCACTGGCGATCTGGGTCAGAATTCACACTCCTGGGTTCACCAGCCTGGAGCTTGTGAAGCGGGGAGTGAAGACAGAATCGGGGGAGAACTGAGGGGGAAAAAGGAAGATTATGGACTTCCTTCTTCCTCGTTCAGACCCCCCAACACAGTAATCATGTCCCCCTGCCATATTTATGTATATATATATACATGTATATATATACACACATACATGTAGATATCTATCTAATGTGTATATATATATATATATACAATGTATGTGTGTGTGTATTCAGTGTATATATATATATATATTTATGTAAGGGGACTATTATTTATTAACCTCGTGTACTCAGCAGTGATAATTTATCTCTGCTTGTTAAAGCGCGCCAGGGATTTTCATACTACTGTAATCTCGCTTTGTCTCACGAGATTACAGACGCCCCATTGACTTCTACACAGATCTCCGAGAAAAACGTTCTCCTCTGATCACCCTGGGCGAACTGAAGTTCTCCAATTCATAAAATGGGTGCCAGATGTGATCATTTTCCCCAGAGAACTGTAGAGAAGCCAGCGGAGAAAAAAATTCACCCGTTCATAAAAGGACACCATAGGTTCCTTGTTTAACAATGTCACATACAGGTCCTTATAAAGCACTTGCCTGAATCCATTTAACCACCCAGTAAAAATTGACAGTGTTTTTTTCGGGTCTATATCTGCTCAGTTTTGGAAACCCACCAGCAAGGAACTCTCTATTTGGCAGAAGACTCAAACCTAGTACTAAATCCTTCCCTCAATAAGCATCCCTCAGATTGTTTTGTTCCTACCACCGATGCTAAGAAGTTTCTTAATTCCTTACGGATTCATAATCTGATAGACCTCTGGCGAGAACTCCATCCCCTGGGTAGGGATTATACACACCACTCCCATCCACACCATTCCCATTCTAGAATTGACCGCGTCTTTATGCTCTGTAAACATCTTCCCTTGGTGTTATCGACCTCTATCCTTGCAGCTCCTTGGACCGACCATGACCCTATCCTGGTGGTCTGCCGCTCTCTTCTCTGTAAACCCCAATACCCCTCATGGGTCATGAAGGGCTCAATGCTCTCACTGAAAGAAATCCAGACTGACCTTATGCAAAAATCTATGGAATACTTTTGGCTTAATTCGGGGTTGGTTTCTTCTCCTGTAACACTCTGGGAGGCCTATAAGGCAGTCCTCTGAGGCCATATCAGCCAGCTGGCCTGAAAATATAAACGGGAATGGAAGCCTAAACAGTGCCAGCTTAAAGCCCAGTTTAAGTCACTCACGGCACAATTTAAATTGTCTCCTACTCTTTAACTTAAAAATTTCTATATTTTGTACTGTGCGGCTCAGAACATTGGTTATGCAAGCTTTTTATGCTCACATTCATTGTTGAATGTAACTGAATTTTTGGCTCTGTCTATTTGACACATTAATAATAAAAAAGATGTTGTAAGAAAAACTGAAAGTGGTTATAATCCTCCCTTACTCTATCAACAATGAAGAAAAGTTTGAGCTTTAATTCTACCTTAAAGCAGCACAAAAGGCAATAATAACATGCAATGTATATTAACTTATAGCAACCAATTAGATTCCAAGATAGTGTAGCCAGGACTGTTATCTGGAATCCCTCGTTATTCATTTAGAGTAAAGCGTAATAGCCCAAACCCCACTAACTGATACTTACCTTACTTGCACTCCCCCAACACAGTGTGTGCGGTGGGTCATTGTCTTTTTGTGAAGACTGCGGTGGCAGGCATCGTGATTGACTATGGACTTTTTGGGGTTTTTTTTTTTTTTTTTAATAAAGGACTTGTCAAATGTCTTTATTTATAGGTGTCTTTATTTATAGGTTACATTGTTTTGTGTGAATGGGTAGGGATACTATGTACTATTTGCATGGGGGGGAACCAGCCTCTGTAAGCCCCCTTATAGTTAAAGGTTCCAGATTCTGATAAGTCCCCACCTGCAAACCTCCACAACCGGGCAAGGGTTGTGGGGATGAGGCCCTTTTTTCTCATTAAAATGGTGATAAGGTGCTTTGCCAGGCGCCCCTTCATGTTGAGGGCATATGGACCAGTATAGTTCAGAAGGGGGGCTATGCTCAACCCCCCTCACTATCTTAGCCAGTCAAGGTGAATGCTTGGATTAGGGGTCTGGTATAAATTTTTAGGGACTTTATGCATCTTTTATATTTTTTTCTGCATAAAGTCCCCTTTCAAATCTGTACCAAACCGAAAGTGTCTGGTATTGATTTTCTGGAGGACCCTACATGTTTTTTATTGTTTTTTGTGTGAGGTACCCCTTTAAAATCAATACCAGACTCATAGGATCAGCTCCCATTGATTTCAGTGGGGTTTGGGTTAAGGCAGTCTAGGGCAGTTCGGCTCATCACTACCTAGGTGTATCAATTATTTTTTAAGGGCTCCAACAGACAAAAAGAGCAGCGGGGAGTGTGAGAAAGGTAAACAACACCTAAATAGGCAAAGTGACAAAAAGTTTTTAAAGATTATTTGGATTCATAGCTATAGGCTACTAGGCAGCAAATTTCCATTATGTTTTTCTTATGCTGTAGAATGTCATATATGGAATTCAGAAATCGCTCCAATGAGAGAATAAAATGATGTAAGATAACTAACTTGTATCATGCATTAAAATGTTTCTTAACTACATTGACTCGGTGTAATTTTTACACAAGGAGGTATGAATTCTTAATTTTGGTCAAGCTGCACAATCCCACAAATCCCCATGGCACATAAGCCTCATTGTATGTGCAGCAAAGGAGGAAACCTCTCTTATTCTTCATAGGGTTCCTTTAATTGGCTAAATTACAGCTTCTATCACCTCACTGCAGGGACTGCAGGAAAAATCAATGGAAGCAAATTCTTCTCACCAGCAACACTGCGGCCTCACTAGCCTTAAATGAAACCCTATGAATGGTGCTTTCTGTCCATAGTAATGTTTTTGTTATGAAAAGCTCCCAACACTGGTGCCTTACTTCCAGGACCTATAGCAAAATTGTAACACATTCTACTAAGATGCCTTTCAATACTGTATATCTCACAGCTCACTGGCTGCGAAAGAGATGGAGACAATAGTTAATTGGCATTCAGGCTGTTTGTTTGTTAAAAGACTAAAAACCTAAACTGCAAATTAGCTTACATAAAAGAGCTGTTAATAACATTCACTTTATGTACAGTGAATGTTATAATACCGCTAGAGAAATAGATATGTAACAGATTGGGCTATACAGCTTGGGATCTGAGGGGTCTTCAAAAAGTCTCCGCACTTTTTTATATTTAATAGAGTTAAAAAAAGTGTGGAAAGTTTTTGTAGAACACTTGTACAAAAGCCCATTCACACTAGCAATGACACAAAATGCGTTTGTTTGCATTTCTAGGATACTTCTAAACACATGCAAAAGCATTTCATGATTTTAAATGATATAATTCACGCTCTTTACTAGAGATGGGTGAACAGTTCAAGCCAAGCAAAAGTTCGGCCAAAACATCGCCTGTTCCCCCACGTTCATCAAACACCCAAATTTGCAGGGCGATCATAGTCCCTCCCCACACTATAAAAGGTTCCTTCCCACCTGGAACCTTTTGCAGTGTGTTGTTAGAGATAGCTAGAGCAGGGCTCAGTTAGCTACTAGCGAGTGAGTGTATTATTATGACTCAGAGTGTTAGTGTAGTGTGAGTATAGTGCGTCAGCATAGTATAGTGTTTCAGTATAGTGTGAGTATAGTGTGTCAGTATAGTGTAGTGTCAGTATAGTATTTCAGTATAGTGTGAGTATAGTGCGTCAGCATAGTAAAGTGTTTCAGTATGATGTGAGTATAGTGTGTCAGTATAGTGTAGTGTCAGTATAGTATTTCAGTATAGTGTGAGTATAGTGCGTCAGCATAGTATAGTGTTTCAGTATAGTGTGAGTATAGTGTGTCAGTATAGTGTAGTGTCAGTATAGTATTTCAGTATAGTGTGAGTATAGTGCGTCAGCATAGTATATTGTTTCAGTATAGTGTGAGTATAGTGTGTCAGTATAGTGTAGTGTCAGTATAGAATTTCAGTATAGTGTGAGTATAGTGCGTCAGCATAGTATAGTGTTTCAGTATAGTGTGAGTATAGTGTGTCAGTATAGTGTAGTGTCAGTATAGTATTTCAGTATAGTGTGAGTATAGTGCGTCAGCATAGTATAGTGTTTCAGTATAGTGTGAGTATAGTGTGTCAGTATAGTGTAGTGTCAGTATAGTATTTCAGTATAGTGTGAGTATAGTGCGTCAGCATAGTATAGTGTTTCAGTATGATGTGAGTATAGTGTGTCAGTATAGTGTAGTGTCAGCATAGTATTTCAGTATAGTGTGAGTATAGTGCGTCAGTATAGTGTAGTGTCAGTATAGTATTTCAGTATAGTGTGAGTATAGTGTGTCAGTATAGTGTAGTGTCAGTATAGTATTTCAGTATAGTGTGAGTATAGTGTGTCAGTATAGTGTAGTGTCAGTATAGCATTTCACTATAGTGTGACTATAGTGTGAGTATAGTGTAGTGTGTCAGTATAGTGTAAGTATAGGTTGTCAGTACAGTGTGAGTATAGTGTAGTGTCAGTGTAGTGTTTTGCAGTGTTTAACACAGCATTACATAACATTTAGTGCTGTATACAGTGTTGTATACCGTTTTTCTTTTCCTTTGGTTGCTGCATGTTTTTGGGGTTTTTTTTGTCCCCAACGTGCCCCTGTTTGTTTAAATTGTCAGCCACAGTTTTTCTGACTGAGACGCTGGTGTTCAACCCTTATTTTTTATTTTATTTTTTTATAGGTTTTACATTTCTGTCAGTCCTCAATATAAAGTGCACCAAACTCCACTTTTCTTTCAATAAAGTGCATACAATCACACATTTACCAGTTTCTATAAAGCTTGGGTAATAAGCCCCTGCCCATCATGTCTGGCAGGCCAACAAGGAGAGGCAGACATTCCCATGGCACTATGAGGGGACCAGGAGCGTCTGGAGCTGCTGGGCAGAAGTCTTCAGGAAAAACAGTATCGTGAGTACTCAAGATCTGCCCAGGGGTCTACCTAGGAAAGAGGACCACTCCAGAAGGTCAAGGGGATCCAGGAGCCAGCTAACCAGTAGTTGTGGCAGTGAAAGGGGGCGCCAGTGTGGGCCCTGAAGCGTTCAGCAGTGCAGTCAAGGTGCACAGTCAGCTACCTCAGGAAGGAGTACCTCAGGGAGCTAAAAAGGACTTTGTTAGTCAAAGGCAAAGTCATAGTGTCAAGTCAGCCTTGAAAGGCATCCGGCCAGCGTTAACCAGCGTCAAGCAGCATTTTCCAGAGTCCATGCCTAAGGCCCCTTTCACACATGCTGTCCGTTTGTCCGTTTTTCATCCATCCGTTGACGGATGAAAAACGGACATCAATGCATCTCTATGTAAAAACGGATCACAACAGATGATCATCCGTTAACATCCACTTTCATCCGCTTCCGTCAATGTCCGTTTTTTTTAACGGATGAATGCCCTATTTTTCATCCGTCAAAAAAACGGATCGGACGAAAAACGGATGACAACGGATGAAAAACGGATTAAAACGGATGACAATGGATGAAAAACGAATGACAACGGATAAAAAACAGATAACAACTGACGAAAAACGGATGAAAAACGGATGAAAAATGGATGAAAAACGGATGAAAAACTGATACTTTTTGACCTGAATGAACTGATGAACTGAACGGACCGTATGTGTGAAAGGGGCCTAAGGCCCCTTTCACACTATCCGTCCGTCGGACGGATTCTGTTTTTCTCAGCGGGGGATCGAGCCGCCGATCCCCCGCTGAGCAGCAGGAGGGCAGCTGTTCTCTGCGTTGTGTGCGAAGACACAGCTGTCAGTTCCCCATGCATCTCTATGGGGGAAATCGGATGGGAACGGACCGCCGGTCCGTTCTCATCCGATCCCATCCCATCCGCTGGACGGATGGAAAATAGGGTTTTCATCCGTCCAGATTTGACGGATCGGATCGGATGTCAGCGGACATGTCTCCGCTGACATCCAATCCCCCATAGAGATGCATGGGGGGACCGTTCAGATCCGCCAAAAAACAGACAGACGGGTCCGCCTGTGTGAAAGGGGCCTAATTGTGCATAGTTCAGTTGTTGGAGTATCCCCCTCATCCCTTCTCCCATCCAAGTTCCTAAATAAACCGAAAAACCCAAAGATACTAAACTGGTTTTTGTCTCAGTGCTCACACATGGAGAAACATGTTCAAAGGTACTTTTGTTGCACCCGGTGACCCAGGGGGACCCACAGCCAGCACCTATGCTGGGAATTCTGCTACATAAGGGACAATGACAGGTTAGAATTAAACATGCAACATTATATAAACAATAGTTGAAAAAGCATAATGGCGGCTATACACCAAACAGTTTCATATACAATCATTTTGTCATTTGATTTACTGTAAGGGAGAAAGATAAGATCAGAAGCTTCATAAACTCAGTAGTGACGACACATGCTTCAATAATGATTGATTTATTTTCTGATTCATACTCATTGTCCATTTGACAAACCATTTGATGAGTATTCCACATGCAGGGAAACGGATTTCACTCAGTAGTTGGAAGATACAATTGTAAGCTTTGGTTGTGTCGATCTGTCACTATGCAATCTCATCATCTGATTGATCAAAAACGATCAAATTCATGAATAAACCACCTTAGTGCTGTCGATTGAGGCAACATAATTATTAATTTTCTGACCTGGCCCATGGACTCAATTTATTTGAATCTAATCTAAATTGAGTTGAATTGACTGGAAAAGAAGTTATGACTATTTGCACAATGATCAGATAATAAAATAGAAGCATGTGTGGCTACCATAACGATCAAATAAATCCATCTACCTTCCTACAATCAGTTTTTCCTATCCAGATGATCAGAATCATTTTGCTGAAATTGATCAGTTTTGGTCAAAATCAATCAATTACACTATCCTATCTACTTTGATGATTCATAGATTCGACCACAGGGATGGATCCGCCTTAGCTGGTCTGGGGGTGAAGTAAAAGAGGTCAGAGGACATAATGTCAATAGTGTGACAGAGATGAAGGGAAGCAGGATTCTCGTTTCATTAGGCACGCTTCTGTACCATGAGTCAGTGGCGTAGCGTGGGTTGTCAGCGCCCGGGGCAAGGCAAGTAATTTGCGCCCCCTAACCTGCGGACTTTTAGCACTCCCCGAGTCTCTTTCTACAATAGTACTGACCAGCCTGATTCCTATACTGACCTACCTGTCCACTACGCTAACCTACCTGATTCCTATACTGGCCACTACACTGACCTCTATGCTGACCTACCTGTAAACGACACTGACCCTTACACTGACCTACCTGATTCCTACCTGACCTCTACACTACACTGCCCACTACACTAAACTGCCCACTACACTACACTACGATACACTGCCCACTGCACTACACTGCCCACTACACTACGATACACTGCCCACTACACTACAATAGACTGTCCACTACACTACACTGCCCACTACACTACACTACAATACACTGCCCACTACACTACACTACACTACACTGCCCACTACACTGCTCACTACACTACACTGCCCACCACACTGCTCACTACACTACACTATACTGCCCACTACACTGCACTGCCCACCACACTGCTCACTACACTACACTATACTGCCCACTACACTGCACTGCCCACCACACTGCTCACTACACTACACTATACTGCCCACTACACTGCACTGCCCACCACACTACACTGCTCACTACACTACACTATACTGCCCACTACACTACACTGCTCACCACACTACACTATACTGCCCACTACACTACACTGCCCACCACACTATACTGCCCACTGCACTACTTTATACATAGTGAGGGCTCTCCACTCCAGTCCAGGCTGCTCCCCCCCCCCCCCCCAACGGTCTCACCTCACCTCTCACAACGGCTGGCTGAGTGTCACGACAACAGGGAAAGATAGATAGATGAATGATTACTGACTCTGTGACAGTGCCAGGCTGCTGATTCACTCGCTGAGTGACTGAGCTCTTCTGAACATGCGGCCGATTGTGAGGAGAGGCGGCACAGGTGGGGCTTGGCTTGCAACATTTCCACATGCACCGCAGCGCCACCCCACCCTACGCCAATAGACAGGTGAGGCACAGTCCAGCTCTGCCCCGCCCCGCCATTTTCATCCATAGGGCGCCCGCTGGACATCTCCCAGCCTAAACATGGCGGCAACCGCATACAGCATGTAATACTGTGTCAGACAGAGTCACACTGCGAGAATGCGCCCCCCTAGATATTGCGCCCGGTGCGGCCGGCCCCCACTGCACCCCCCACGCTACGCCACTGCCATGAGTCACAGCCTAGGAGTAACGTCTGGCAGGTAGTGCAGGGAACTCCCCCTCATATATATCCCTCCTTACATCAGGAGTCCTCATTGAGTTCCCCCTTACAAAAGGGTTCCTATAAGAGTCCCCCTTTACATCAAGTGTCCCCATCAGAGTGCTCCTTTACATCAGGTGTCCCCATCAGAGCGCTCCTTTACATCAGGTGTCCCCATCAGAGCGCTCCTTTACATCAAGTGTCCTCATCAGAGCGCTCCTTTACATCAGGTGTCCTCATCAGAGTGCTCCTTTACATCAGGTGTCCCCATCAGAGTGCTCCTTTACATCAGGTGTCCCCATCAGAGTGCTCCTTTACATCAGGTGTCACCATCAGAGCGCTCCTTTACATCAGGTGTCCCCATCAGAGTGCTTCTTTACATCAGGTATCCCCATCAGAGCGCTCCTTTACATCAGGTGTCCTCATCAGAGTGCTCCTTTACATCAGGTGTCCCCATTAGAGCGCTCCTTTACATCAGGTGTCCTCATTAGAGCGCTCCTTTACATCAGGTGTCCCCATCAGAGTGCTCCTTTACATCAGGTGTCCTCATCAGAGTGCTCCTTTACATCAGGTGTCCCCATCAGAGTGCTCCTTTACATCAGGTGTCCCCATCAGAGTGCTCCTTTACATCAGGTGTCCCCATCAGAGTGCTCCTTTACATCAGGTGTCCCCATCAGAGTGCTCCTTTACATCAGGTGTCCTCATCAGAGTGCTCATTTACATCAGGTGTCCCCATCAGATTGCTCCTTTACATCAGGTGTCCCCATTAGAGCGCTCCTTTACATCAGGTGTCCCCATCAGAGTGCTCCTTTACATCAGGTGTCCCCATCAGAGTGCTCCTTTACATCAGGTGTCCCCATTAGAGCGCTCCTTTACATCAGGTGTCCCCATCAAAGCGCTCCTTTACATCAGGTGTCCTCATCAGAGTGCTCCTTTACATCAGGTGTCCCCATCAGAGTGCTCCTTTACATCAGGTGTCCCCATTAGAGCGCTCCTTTACATCAGGTGTCCCCATCAGAGTGCTCCTTTACATCAGGTATCCCCATCAGAATGCTCCTTTGCATCAGGTGTCCTTATCAGAGTGCTCCTTTACATCAGGTGTCCCCATCAGAGTGCTCCTTTACATCAGGTGTCCTCATCAGAGTGCTCCTTTACATCAGGTGTTCCTATCAGAGTGCTCCTTTACATCAGGTGTCCTCATCAGAGTGCTCCTTTACATCAGGTGTCCTCATCAGAGTGCTCCTTTACATCAGGTGTTCCTATCAGAGTGCCCCCTTACATAAATTGCCCCCTCAGAGCGCCCCCTTACATCAATCGTCTCATCAAAATGCCCCTTACATCAACACTACCTAACAGAGTGCCTGCTTGTATCAACCACCCCCATCAAGGTGCCCCTTTACATCCAATGTCCCCATCAGAGTCCCGCTTCCATTAATTGACGTCATTGGAGTGCCCATTCACATCGAATGCCCCAATCAGAGTCCCCTTTACATCAATTGTCCCCATCAAGTCTTACGGATTAGTGGATGCACTCCCAGAGATCGGGGGGCTCAACTAAAATCTGGGGGGGGGATCTAGCACCCCCCTAGATCTGGGTCTGTGCCATCTTACAGTGTGGTTCAATTATGTGAAGAATTATTTGATCAAATAGCTACATGTATGGCCACTATAAGGCTATTTTAAAACTAAGCGTGTAGTAAACGAGATTTATGATAATTTGGGAACTACACATAATGGTGGCTATACACGTTTTGATAAATGATCAATTTATTTTCCGACTGATCAGCTCCAATCGGAACAATCAGGCTATAGTGGACAACCCAAACTATATGCTACACACTGGGAAGTAGATTTTGTTTCATGGTTAAGATACGATCATAACTTATGATTTTTTAACCACTTCAGCTCCGGAAATTTTACCCCCTAAATGACCAGACCATTTTTTGCAATATGGCACGGGGTTGCCTTAACTGACAATTGCACGTTCGTGTGACGCTGTACCCAAATAAAATCAATGTGCTTTTTCCCCACAAATAGAGCTTTCTTTTGGTGGTATTCGATCACCTGTAGGATTTTTTTTTTTTTACCCCTCCTTCCCTGCTGCCTGCCACTTACCTCCATAGGTGAGCTGTCAGCACCCACTTAGCACATGGATTTGAAATCCTCGGTCTTTTCCCTCTTTTCTCCAGCGCATTTGGGACAGATCAGAGCGATTCTGATTGGTCAGCACCACTACAGAGCATCACTGTTATCCATTCCAGAAGCACTGCAGAAAGAAAAAGGAGAAGAGCATGGATTTCAAGTCCCTGGACCACTGCACTGGCTGGCTGCATGCGCACTGACAGCTCATCGCCAACAGAGTGAAAGTGGTTTTAAAGGCAAAAGATATTTTTACCTTACTGCATTCTTTTCAGTAAGGTAAAAGCCTTTTGCAAGCAGCAACACCCCCCCCCCCTACAGCCCCCGCTAAATACATACAAGAGTCTGATCTCAATCCAGCAATGTTCACCAGAGTCGAGTCTCTCTCATTGGCTCATATATAGCAATGGAAGCAATGGAAGCCATTGTCTTATGGACATACAGAGCAGGGCTCGGGAGCGAGAATGCATGAGTGCCCCCTAGCAAGTGGTTTGCTATGGGGGCACTTGGCAGGGGCAGGAGCCAGGAGCACTGGTGGGGGACCCAATGAGAGGATTGGGCTCCTCTGTGCAAAACCATTACACAAAGCAGGTAAGTATAACATGTTTGTTGCCTTAATTTAAAAAAAAAATTAGCTTTACAATCATTTTAACCACATGCTACCCGCCCAGACGGCAGAGCGGCGCATCTATTGTTCTGGGGTGCCGTCATAGAGCGGCGATCGTGGCCACGCCATCTTGCTAGGACACATTGCGACCCCGATCTCGGTTAAGAGTCAATGACATGACACTTTACCCATGTGATCGGCTGTGTCCAATCACAGCAGGTCACATGTAAATGAGGAATGTCCCGTTATTCGGCTCTCCTTGCCTCACACTGTCAGAGTGGGAGGCGAGGAGAGCCGATCAGCGGCTCCTCCTCATAGGGGAGACAAGTACAAGTAATCAGGGCACTGATCATCAGTGCCTTGATTACAAATGGGAAATCAAGTGCCAAACAAGTGCCTACCATCAGTGCCCAAAATCAGTGCCCATAGTGCTGCCAGTCAGTGCCTGCTCATCTAGGCACTGACTGGCAGCACTATGGGCACTGATTGTGGGCACTGATGGTGCTGCCCATCAGTGTCCATCATTCCCGCCCATCATTGCCCATCAGTGCCGACCGTCAGTGCCCATCAGTGCTGCCTGTCAGTGCCCATCAGTGTCGACTGTCAGTGTCGCCTCTCAGTGCCCATCAGTGCCGCCTCTCAGTGCCCATCAGTGCCACCTTTCAGTGCCCATCAGTGCCGCCTGTCAGTGCCACCTACCGGTGCCCATCAGTGCGGCATAATACTACCTCCTAATCAGTGCCACCTCATCAGTGCCCATAAGTGCCACCTCATCAGTGCCCATAAGTGCCACCTCATTAGTGCCCATCAGCGCCACCTCATCAGCGCACATCACTGAAGGAGAAAAATTATTTATTTTCAAAATTTACTCACAGAAAATAAGAAAAACTTTTTTTTTTCATCAAAATTTTCTGTCTTTTTTCTTTTTTTTTTTTGTAAGAAATAAAAAACCCAACGGTGATTAAATACCACAGAGAGAAAGCTCTATTTGTGTGAAAAAAATGGTAAAAATGTCATATGGGTACAGTGTAGCATGATCGCGCATTTGTCATTCAAAGTGTGACAGCGCTGAAAGCTGAAAATTGGCCTGGGCAGGAAGGGGGTGAAATTGCACTGTAGGCAAGTGGTTAAAGTGGTTGTAAACCCTCACATATACCCAGTGAAGTGACTGGCCTCAAGTGATACACAGAGATGAAACAAATCCTCCTACATATTTACCTGTCTATGTGCAGTCTTCTCTTCTTTACAGCTGTTCAAAGTGCTACATTTTAAAGCTTCTCTGAGAGTTCAGAAAAAAATGGGGTAGAGAGCTTAAAGGGTAACTCCACTTTAGTGGGGAAAAAATAGCAAATAAAGAAAAAACAATATAGTGTATACAATTGTGACACAAATCATATTGTAATTGCATGTTATTAAAAATGACCTTTCCTTTTCAATCTGTAGCTGTTGTAATTTTCTGAAAATGCAATGCAATATGGCTACCTGGAGTTGTTCTGTACACAGAATATATACTGACCACACCCCAGAAACATAATTTCCTGCTTGTGTGATTGGCTCACTGATTTTCCCAGAAGTCTGCCTAAGATACACGTCAGATTTCTGGCATCCCCTGCAACAAAAATGTCCTTTTTGGAGAGATACTTCAAATAGGAACACGTCTAAAGGGATGCAGGCCCAGCAGCTTTCCTCATTAGTGCTCTGCAGCTTCCACAGCTGACAGATAATTATGAAACCACTCCTATTTGAGCAATTCAGCACAAAGGAACAAACAATGATTTCTTCGGAATAACAAAAGGTAGGAATCTGCAACAAAGTTTGTTAAAATCCTTGTAATGTACATAGATCACCCAGAGGGGAATGTTTTTTTCTCAACAAAAGGGGAGTTACGCTTTAAGTTACACTCTGCAGAGCTCAGTGAGGAGAGCTCTAAGCGCTGATTGGAGGGAAAGGACACACCCCCATTCACAGAGCCCCCTGGAATAGAGCTGAGGCTGTCAATCAGTTGGAGGTCCCTCCCCCACACCTTTTTTCTGTTGGTGTCAGGAAAACTTGTCAGAAGTGATTTATGCTGATATCAGAGGAAGGGAGCCGCAGACAAAAGTGAGACTAATGCCCCATACACACATGCAGATTATCTGAAGACTTTTGTCTGCAGACTTACCAAAACCATATAATATGAGGTCAAACCTAAACACTTTCAATTTGTATGCAATCCGGCAGGCCCTTGCACTACATAGAAAAGGTAAGTCTGCAGACAAAAGTCTTCAGATAATCTGCACGTGTGTATGGGGCATAAGGCCTGGTACATACTATCATCTCTTTTTTTTTTTTCGTTCAACCCTGCGGTAGAAAGAAAAAAAACTGACAGCTCAGGTCAGAGCCGCTGTACTAACAATCCAATGTTAGTACAGAAATCTCCCTCACTGAGCTATTGTGTTCTGACAGGACCCCCACCAGAACACTCCGGTCAGCGCTCTTAGCCATTGGCTGTTGGATTTTCTGCATGCTAGTCCAGCTACCATACACACGGGCCAAATGTTGGCCGGTTTTTATATAACTGGCCAACATTGCCTGGCAATTGGCCCGTGTGTACTAGGCTTTAGTGCTCTGGACTGAGACAAGTGCACACTATAGAAGGATATGCCTTGTTCATATTTCATGCCTGAAGTTTACAACCACTTTACAGAGGGTCTGGGTTGGTGAGGAAGGTGTAAGAAGTTAGCTCACCTTTTCATTTTGCAAAGGTGAACTAACACATTGTTATCGACCACCACCTCTCTGTTTCCACCATGCAATATCATAATCTGATCAATCTAAATTCATATTCACAAATAAAGTATCTGCTTGTGGCTGCTGGATGCAAAGCGATCAGTAATTGTCTGCCCTGGCAGAATCCAACAAAAATACTTAATTGATAGGGAGGAAAGTTATGGGTGTTCCATTGTATGCAGATTTGTTTTAATTGAATGGCACATTGATCAGATAAAAAATGGAAGTGTGTATGGCCACCTTTGGTTTGCATTTTTCAGTGCTGTACAGGTGGAGTTTAGTATCTGGATGTCTTTAGAATCCCTCTTTTTAGTTTGCTCATCACAATTGTCCAGCTGCAAGAGGAGCACTATTATCAGTGTCCAGTGCCTGCAGGGTGACCTCTCCAGGGCAACCCCATACAGAGAAGTCAGAGGCTTGCTGTGCAAAGACCTGATCTCCTTCTACAATGTGCAGAGGAGGAACTGATAGGACACGTGTCCATCCATCTCATCCACAGACTGTGCAGCATCTCCTATGGTCTCCAATGAGCTCCTCACCCATGACAAGAGAGCCTTTTATTAGACAATTGTTCAGGTGGCAGTGATCCAAAAAGTGTCTCCTTTTCTTCCTACATCCACACGCTCATCCATCCCACTCCCTGCTCCCACACTAACCAGCCAAAGGGGGAAAAAAAAAAAAAAAAAACTTTTAATCACAATTAATAGATTCGAGTTTCCACCCACTTCTTGCAATGGACAACCCCTTCAATGGCAAGCTTAATTATGCTTTGTTATGTAGAATACCATGAATTTCTATGGGACTTTTGCCATGGACCAAGTCCCTGGGTACTTTTCTTATGTTCTGGTACCAAGTCATTTGCATAGGCTAGACGTCCAATCCACAAAAACCTGGAGCAGACTTCTCCTTTCTTCCAGTGTTTGGCTTTTTGGAGGTCTCACTAGTCCAATAAGGCACAAATTACAGCAATTTCAAGAGAATCTAATAGAGATTTAAAGCCATTTATTAGATTGAACTGCTTTTAATTTATATGGATTTATTCTGCTTTTAACAACTAGGATTTAGACTTAAGTGGAGGGAAGAGAGAAGAGGGGTTTTTGATTTAAATGAAGCCATTCATCTAGTTTAAATATAATTCAAGTCTTCTAGCTGTGCTTTAAAATTGGAGTTTAATCATGCTGGTAATCAGAGGAAAGCAGTGCTAATTATTATTTGGAGGAGACAGTAATATCTTCATGGGTCTTCATGGGAAAATATCTTTTCATGTTTTGACAGTTTAAATCTAGGATGGAGCCAGATCCAGCTCATAAAATTCTCATTGCATTGTTAATTGTGTTTCAATGCAGATCTCCCTTCTTTTTTTGTCCTGTGCCTTACACCTGCAAAGCAGGGAGTAATTCCACTAATAAAAAAAAATCAACATATTCATTGCATGTCTTTTCCATGATGATATATTGTGAGCAGTGTGAGATGAAAAAGAGCTATTTATTCCCACCGTGAATGAGCCTGCATGGGACTGAAACTTCACCTGCCTCCTCAGTCAATTAGGAATGTATCGAAAAATCTAGCAGAAAACGAGTTAAATTAAGCGTTAGCTAATTTCCTTGTGTCCCTCCTACATAATCCCCCCTTTTGAGGCTGGCCCAGAAATTACCACATGTTGCATGGTTCAAATAAAGCCTAATGAAACAGTGACTAAATGCTGCTCTGCAACCCACAGAACGCTCCGGCTCAGCCTTCAAAGCCTCGAGCTGCACCAGTTGGGGGTCTGGCCTTCATAAATGCGAGCCTTTGGCAGGGAACTCACTTCCCTAACTTATCAATGTCTTCTTCTGCCTAACAGGGGTGTCTGGGATCAGCTCTGACCCCTAAAAATTGGCAAGACACATTTTACTGCAATTATAGTAAATATCGGTAAATATGAGAATTCTATTAAGGTCCATATTTAAAAACAAATCTGTTTTTTAATATTTTATTTTATTTTTTTCATTTTGGATGGGAATTCATTTGCCTTCAGCCTAACAGGGGTGTCTGGAATCTGCTCTGACCCAAAAGTGGCAAGACAGCTTTTGCTGCAATGATGGTAAATACCAAAAGTCAGGAAGATCCATATTTAAATAATCTGCTGATATTTATTTATTTATCTATCTGTTTATTTATTGGACTGGGAACTAACTTTTAATTATCAATGTCTTCTTAACAGGGGTGTCTGGAATCTGCTCTGACCCAAAAGTGGCAAGACAGCTTGTGCTGCAATGATGGTAAATACCAGAAGTCAGGAAGACCCATATTTAAATAATCTGCTGATATTTGTTTATTTATATATTTATTTATCTATCTATTTATTTTTTGGACTGGGAACTAACTTCCCATAATTATCAATGTCTTCTAACAGGGGTGTCTGGGACCAGCTCTGACCCTAAAAAGTGGCAAGATAGTTTTTACTGAAATGATGGTCAATACCAGAAAGCAGGAAGACCCACATTTAAATAATCTGTTGATATTTGTTTATTTGTTTATTTATTTTTTGGGCTGGGGACTAACTTCCCTTAATTATCAATGTCTTCTAACAGGGGTGTCTGGGACCAGCTCTGACCCTAAAAAGTGGCAAGACAGATTTTACTGAAATGATGGTCAATACCAGTAAGTAGGAAGACCCATATTTAAATAATCTGTTGATTTTTATTTATTTGTTTATTTATTCATTTATTTAGGGCTGGTAGCTAACTTCCCTTCAATGTCTTCTGCCTAACAGGGGTGTCTGGGTCCAGCTCTGACCCCTAAAAATTGGCAAGACAGCTTTTACTGCAATTATGGTAAATATCAGTAAATATGAGAATTCTATTAAGGTCCATATTTAAAAACAAATCTGTTTTTAATATTTTATTTTTTCATTTTGGATGGGAATTATTTTGCCTTCTGCCTAACAGGGATGTCTGGAATCTGCTCTGACCTAAAAGTGGCAAAACCGCTTTTGCTGCAATGATGGTAAATAACAGAAAGCAGGCAGATCCGTATTTAAATAAACTGTTGATATTTATTTATTTATTTATTGGACTGGGGACTAACTTCCCTTAATTATCAATGTCTTCTAACAGGGGTGTCTGGGACCAGCTCTGACCCTAAAGTGGCAAGACAGTTTTAACTGAAATGATGGTCAATACCAGAAAGCAGGAAGATCCACATTTAAATAATCTGTTCATATTTGTTTATTTGTTTATTTATTTTTTGGGCTGGGAACTAACTTCCCTTAATTATCAATGTCTTCTAACAGGGGTGTCTGGGACCAGCTCTGACCCTAAAGTGGCAAGACAGTTTTAACTGAAATGATGGTCAATACCAGAAAGCAGGAAGATCCACATTTAAATAATCTGTTCATATTTGTTTATTTGTTTATTTATTTTTTGGGCTGGGAACTAACTTCCCTTAATTATCAATGTCTTCTAACGGGTGTCTGGGACCAGCTCTGACCCTAAAAAGTGGCAAGAATGTTTTTACTGAAATTATGGTCAATACCAGAATGCAGAAAAATCCATATTAAAAAAAAAAAAAATGTTGATTTTTGCTTTTATTTATTTATTTTAATTTTGGCAGGGAACTAACTTCACTTAATTAACAATGTCTTTAAAATATGCTGTATGCTATCACAATGTATGTTTTCAAATGTTTCCAATAAAAATATATAAAAAAACAAAACAAAATAAAACAATGTCTTCTACCTAACAGGGGTGTCTGGGACCAGCTCTGATCCTAAATAGTGGCAGGACAGTTTTTATTACAATGATTGTAAATATACGAAAGGAGGGGAATACCAATGCTTCATATTTTTTTTAAAAAAAGTGCTATTTTTTAATATTTAATTGTTTTAAATTTTGGTTGGAATTAATTTGTCTTCTGCCTACCAGGGTGTTTGGGACAAGCTCTTACTATAAAAAGTGGCAACATAGCTTTTGATGCAAACATAGTAAATAGCAGAAAGAAGGAGAATACTGTAAAGATACATTTTTAAACATCTGTTATTTATTTATTTATTTATTTTACATTTTGGCTGGAAATTAATTTGTCTTCTGCCTAACAAGGGTGTCTGTAACCATCACTGGCCCATAAAAGTGGCAAGATTTTACTGAAAGCATGGTAAATACAAGGAAGCTGCAGAATACTATAAAAGATCAATAATAATAATAATAATAATAAAAATCAATCTGATGATTCTAATTTTTTTTTCTTCATTATTGGCTGGCAATTCATTTGTCTTCTGCCTAACAGAGGTGTCTGGGACCAGCTCTGTAGCCTTTCCAAAAAGTAGGACAGTTTTTATTGCAATGATGGTAAATACCAGGAAGTATGAGAATATGAATTAAAACTCACAACAGTAAAATCAGTCTGTATATGCAGTAAAGCATGCTTGTTATACTCACAGTGGAACCTAAGGGATTAATCCTGTGCATTGAGTAAAAAGGCTGTTTGATCCTGTCTTCTCTGATCCTCCCATTTGTCCACTGTCCCCAATCCATCTCTGGCATAAAACAGAGCCTCAGGGGCATTCTGCACATGCTCAGTTTGGTGTGTATTGGGAGAGAATTTATTATTATTTTTTTCTTGGAGGGGTGCATGTGAACAGCACAGGGCCAATTGGCACTGACAGAGGGTCAGGGGTCCTGCATCCTCATAGGACAGTCAGAGTAGAATGAAAACTCCTCCTGCAAGCTTTAACCAGACACTGATAGGAGTCACAAGGCTGCTAAACTCTGCTGATGAGAAAAGGTTTTTAGCAGTTTATATTTACTAAAATAATTGCATTTCAATGTTCTGTGTACCAGATTGTGAATGCAGGGCCCTAGGTGGGTTAGTAACTCTTTAAAGATATTTATAAATAATCTGTTGTTTTTTTTTTTTTTTCCATTTTATCTGAGAACTCATTGCCCTTAATTATCATCATCTACTGCCTAACAGGGGTGCCTGGAACTAGTTCTGTACCCCTACTACCTTTAAAAGTGGGAAGATTTTTTTTATAACATGTTTGGTAAGTGCCAGGAAGCAGAGAGACACTAAAGATCCATATTAAACAAAAATTGTGATTTTCGTTTTAATTTTTTTTCTTCACTTTGTCTGGGAAGTCATTCTGGAAAAAAAAAAAAAAAAAGATCTATACATTAAAAAAAAATATATATATTTTTTTTTTTTTTTTTGCTGACAAGGTTGTACCAACAGCATTTAATGGAGTTTATTTAATAAAGGAGTAGAGGCTGTTCACTTTGCAAAGTGAATGATAGCAAATGAGGTGAACCTATGTTCACTTTGAATATCCAATCACGTGCAAGAATAACTAAAAAATGATGTTTTGTTAGTACTCTAGCTGATTGAAGCGAATACAGCTGAGCTCAGTAAACATTAATTTGTGTTCTTTTGTAAATTAACACGAATACATTGCTAATTGAATTGCTTAATTGACCTTAAGTAATAAAAGTAGGCATAAGTATGTATTCATATTATACTGCTTAAAAATGTCTGATTAATATGCAGCATATGAGCATGGTGCAGAAGTGATGAAAAAAATGTTAAAAGGGTGAACATGCACTTTGTTCCTATTAGTTTAATACTAAATGACCAATTACAAGGCAAAACATGGCACATATTTTTGCACAACTTATAAACATGCAAATTGAGTGCCAGGCAATTGCACACCCCTAATATAAATAATTGTTAACTGATTTTGCTTGCACAGGATTAGTAATTAGTTGAATTATTAGGGTCTTCTTGTGATTCACTAACTTTGGTGACGCTGCAGAGGCTAGCAGGTGACACCCCTATCTCGTGGATCAGCTCTACAGCTTCCGGTGTCACCTTTCCACCTACAGTCTGCTCAATAGACAATTAATTAACTCTGTCTCTTCTATGTAATGATCAGGGGAGCTAACTTAAGAAGCCGAAAATGCGAAACCAGTCAGTCCTTACAATAATTACCATTCTCTGAGTGCTTCGAATGGGTATTTAATTGTTTGTCTGGAGTTCCACTTTCAATAGATTGTCCCTCTGCATCTGACCAGGACCGGCCTTACCATGGGTCCTAGTGGGTCCATGGGACCCAGGCAGCACTTTAAGAGGGGCAGCAACAGGGGCACACTGCCCAGGACCCAAGACTCTCTCCTTCCCTTTGGGCATGCCTCTTTTCTGGAGGGGGCATGTCTTTTTGCTGAATATGTGGGTATGTCTCTTTGCTGGATTGGGTTGTCTCTTTACTATATGGGGATATCTCTTTGCTTTATGGAGATGTCTCTTGCTGAATATATAGGTATTTCTCTTTGCTGGATTGGTCTGTCTCTTTACTGAATGGGGAAATCTCTTTGTTTTATGGAGATGTCTCTTGCTGAAAATATAGGTATTTCTCTTTGCTGGATTGGTCTGTCTCTACTGAATGGGGAAATCTCTTTGTTTTATGGAGATGTCTCTTGCTGAAAATTTAGGTATTTCTCTTTGCTGGATTGGTCTGTCTCTTTACTGAATGGGGAAATCTCTTTGTTTTATGGAGATGTCTCTTGCTGAAAATATAGGTATTTTTCTTTGCTGGATTGGTCTGTTTCTACTGAATGGGGAAATCTCTTTGTTTTATTGAGATGTCTCTTGCTGAATATATGGGTATTTCTCTTTGCTGGATTGGGCTGTCTCTTTACTATATGGGGATGTCTCTTTGCTTCATGGAAATATCTCTTTGCTGGATATGCATGTAATTTTTTGGGTGGGGGGGGGGGGGCAGCATTTCATTCTTGGACCCAGGCAGCACAATGTCTCGTCCAGCCTGCATCTGACCAACAACTAATGTCAATAGCTAGTTGTTCTTAGATGACTTCAAATGCTCCTATCACTTTTTAGTAAAAAAACAAAAAGCTAAAACATGGTCTCATGGAGAAACGTGGAGGTTGCAATTGCTGATCCTTTCTTGAAAATGCCATTTGCCTAGCTATTATGTTGACTAATACTAAGTTTGTAACATAGAACAAGAATATAGACTAGAAAGTCAGAGAAAAGTCAGAATGACTTCTGTGTGTGTATAGCGAGGAGCTCCTCCAGAGAAATGTCATGCAGGTAAACGGTAGTTTGGAAGTTTATAGGCTAGTAAAATGATACAGCCAAAGCGTTTCAGGGGATAGTAGATCTTTCTCCAGAATGGATGAGAAGCCATGTCCAGGTGTTCCAAGTAATCAGGAGAAAAGTCAGGAATCACACACAGTATCTGCATTCTAGTTTCCAGTCAATAGAGTCAAGTATGGTCAACATGGCAGGCAGGCAGGCAGTTAGCATTAGAAGAGGAGGTCAGCAGTTTTTTTTTTTGGGGGGGGAGGCAGATTTCCTTTAGCTTCAATGCTTTAACAGACTGATATTGTCATTGCTTGCTTCATTAATTTGCAAGAAATTAGTTAACAAGGCAGCCAACAGACTTCCCATCATTCTGATACAGTTATAGAGCTATTAAAGCCAGGTTGTCATAGCATTGAAGGGATTAGGGGCTGGATACTTGTTATCCACTGTGAACAGCCTATTGAGTCTCGGATTCTTGTGGACTTCTAAGAAAGTTAGGACAGGATTAGACACTGTGCTAAGGTTCACACTTACATCGAAAAGAGAGTTCAACTGGAGCATGTGAAGCATATGCTATGTAAAAGGTATACATCTGGGGGGGAAAAAGGGTGACTGTACAGACTTTTACAAAGGGGACCAGTCATTTAAATATTCCCAGAGCATAAGTACAATGCAGCAAAGAAACAACAGAGCAAGTATTCATGTAATGAAGAGATTTACCCTGCATCCATTGTAGGCTGTCCTCTATAGCAAGCTGTTCTTTTCACATGACCATTGACTACACAGGTAGAGCCAGAAGAGGGATTAATATCATTAATACTATTCTGAGGAGTGCTGTGGAATGCCCACCAACACTCTGCTCAGTGGACATTACTGAGAAATTAAGTAACCAAGTTGCCTTACATCCATGCTAGACTAATTAGTGATGGTAGTGGCTCTAGAAACCTATGCCAGTGATCAATGAGACAAAAGACATACCAAGCACTTGCCAATGGTTTTGTACTGTTATGCAGTTTCACAGTCCATAGGGTACTACACTGTTCCCAAGAGCTCACACTCCAGCACAGCTCTACTGGAAGTCAGGCAAACAGCAGATTGACTATTTAATTATCCAATCTGCAGTAGAACACCTAATTGGTGTTGCCATGAACCAAGCTTACAACTTTAATTGTTGAAAGGACCAAGTCATCTTATGAATTAGTGAGATCAACTATACAATTTATAATTTAATATGGTTTTTATAGTCAATGTCCAAACTTAGTTTATTTACCATCTCATCTCAGATATACATGGCATTTCATATGGCCTGCGACTTTGGGTCTCACAAGTCAGACCCTATTTCGCACATGTGTCAAAGGAGCAATAATAATAATAATAATAATAATTATTATTATTATTATTATTGTTGTTGTTAAAATCGTCCATATTAATTCTTGCCTACAAACACATGCCTATGAAAGAAACATTTTTATGTTGGGAATAAGGTATCCAAAATTCTGTGCCTCAAAGGAAATCCTAGCTCAAATAATATTATTTGTAAAAATGCTAAAATAGCTTTATCTACCATTAGAATGCATATGTTTTAAGTAAAAGAAGCTGAATAAATAGCTCGGTTACAGGCCAGGGATCTGTTTGCTACTGTTATGTGTAACATTGTGGCCACCCACCTCCTGCTAGAACCTGTAAGGCCGCAAAGATCACACATGGAGCAGCAATATCAATGTAAGATGTATGAGCTGCTGATTAGTGAGATGCTACAGCGAGTGATAGCATGAAAACCTGTATCCTTCAGGATATCTATAAGGAGATCAGATACACCTAAAAAAAAAAAAAATTAAATAAAAATGGCAATACAGACAAACGATTATTAGCTTTGCCCATGGTGTGTGTGTGTGTGTGTGTGTGTGTGTGTGTGTGTGTGTGTGTGTGTGTGTGTGTGTGTGTGTGTGTGTGTGTTATGTGACAAAGCTTAAAACAATTTCTGAACATTTTTTGAGACAGCTGCATCATGAAACCTACAGAAAATCGATCAGAAAATCGAATTGTGCATAATTAGGTCGATTTGTTAATCAGGAGGCCGTTTAGTGAATGCATTTGTTTTGTATGAGTATTTATTTTAAAGTGAATGCAGCTTCAACATATGCATTAACATTCACTTTTGCTCAGTAAATAGACTTTACTACTTTAGTAAATAAACTTTGATAACCAATTTCCAAATGACCTGGTAGAAGAGTATTTACTAAAGTATGCAATGTTCATTTAGCTAAGTTACTCAATCAGAAGGGTTAAAAAACAGGATTTCCCCTTCCATCGTACTATTGAAGTAAACGCACCTTTATAAGTGGTTGTTCGCTACTCTGCAGAGGTAAGACGAAGAAGATAAGAAAATACAATATGTCTCCCTGTGGCCCCTAGCAATTAATATAATTTTTTTTCCAGGTTGAGGTCAGATTATTTTTATCCATTAAAATAATCCATGCAGCAAAGTGCATTTTTTTTAATCCCTATACCATAGTGTAGGAATATGCAAACTGTGGCCCTCCAGATGTTGCAGAACTACAAGTCACATGAGGCATAGAAAGACTCTGACAGCCACAAGCATGACAAAGAGGCAGAGGAATGATGGGACTTGTAGTTTTGCACCACAGTTTGCTGTCAATAGTGTATCATTTTAGTGTTAGAGAATAATTATTTCCTGCTTGTATATTTTAGTAATGATAAAAATATGTTGCACTTGGCATTATGTTTTACAGAAGCAAGATTGTACAAATAGGAAGGGTGACCCTAATTGTTCACTTATCATAAGGATGATTTTATAAGATATAACACTTGGTTCTGAAAACCTCTAGTAAGCCCCCCTCCAAATACACACCATAATAGCGATGTGCTGCCAGCAAGACCATTTCCTGCCCTGTCTGGAGCTGTCTTTGTGGTACTCTGCTGAACCTTGCCCTCTGCTAGAAAGGGGCTATTGCTAGCAGTGCTCAGACCTATTCATATCAATGACTGTCTTTAATAGGCGGCATAGCCGGAGTGCCATAGAGATAGTGAGAGCCACTTCTGCCTTCACTCTTCTGGCTGTTCTGCCTGCCCATAGCTGCATGCCCACATCTAACATCCATCCTCATTGCTAGGGAAGTGTCCATTTGATTAGAATGGCCCTTATTCATTCACCCAAAAAGTATATATATATATATATATATATATATATATATATATATATATATATATATATATATATATATATATATATATATATATATATATATAAAATGTGTGTGTGTATCCTATATACCATCCTAACCTAAAGATCCAATGGCTTTGCAACAATTTTATATTTTTCAGTATATGAAAGATAACTATGGAAAGCACAGTAATGGGCCACACACTATAAGATTTTCTGAAGACTTTTTCCTTTAGATTTACCAAAACCATATAATATGAGGTCAAATCTAAACACTTTCAATTTGTATGCAATCTGGCAGGCCCTTGCACTACATATAAAAGGTAAATCTGAAGGAAATCTAACCACAAAAGTTGTATAGTATGTATCCAGCTTAACTCTTGGCAACCAATCCGAATTTGTCATTCACTAATCATACACCGAAATCTGATTGGAGCCGATGGGATGCACCACTGTACACATTTGGGTGGATTTAGTAAAGGAGTTAAGACACATGTGTATGTATTTCCTTCAGTTATTTAATCATGTGCAGATGACCTAAGTAAAAAAGGAATTCAATTGGATTTTTCCATTTTATTGTTTGATGATTCGCAGTCCTTTAATAAAATTGGCCTTATTATCAATGTACTTGACAAATTAGCTTATTTAATTACCAAGTGATTATCACTGAATAGCAGGCAATGGTCTCTTTGATCACAGAGAGTATTTGAAATTGTTGTCAAAATTGGTCTTTTGTATGCAAAAATTAGATAATTATGTTTTCATTTGTAGGAATTATTACTGTAAAACATTCAGAGGCTTCTTTCACAAAAGCCATCTAGTTCTACCAGCCCATTCCTATATTAGATTATAAGCTCCTAGGAGCAGCCCCCCCCCCCCCCAACCCTCTTGTATTGAGTTGTATTGTTGCTGTATTGTCTTATTTTTTTTTTTTTTTTTTTATTGTAAAGTGTTGTGCAAACTGCAGCCGTATATAAATCCTGTACATTATACTAATAATTTCTAGGCTACTGTGGTCAATGGATGAAGGTGAAGGTGATTGATTGCTATAGACTATCATCATAGTATTTAACAGTCTATTAATGAAAACGCAGTTAGATTACATGGGATTATCTTTTCTTGAAGTAAAGTTGGGCTACATAATGATTTGTCTGATTTACTTAAGGTATAACTAAAAGCAATTTTTTTTTTTTTTTTTTTTGGATAGAGTAGATATGTATTGGAACAGCTTGTATTGCTCTCTGTGCCTCCATTAAGGAGATTCACCCTCTCTATTTGTCCTGTTTACCATTATCTTTGAAATTAAAAGTAAAAGAAAATCCCAGCATTTGGGGTTGTCCACCCAGAAAAGTAATAGAAGGGAAATCTTCTAATGGGGACACTGGTTCTGGTGACCTGAGGGTCCCCAAGGAATTCCCCTAATGTGCAGGGATTTCCACTCACTTCCTGTTTTGTCTATGGGACAGGAAGTGAAGGTGAATCCCCCAATGGGACACAGATGGCAAAAAAAAAAAAAATCTGACAGGGGTTTCTGCCATCTCTTGCTCTATCCAAAATGAAAAAAAAAATTGCCTTAAGTTCTACTTTAACTGTAAAAATTATAGATTAGTTAATACAAAATAATTGCTAGATAGTTCCAACCTGAAATGAAATAATCCATGTTGACTATTTTGGTTAATAATTAGATCTGATTTTATATTCCCACTAAAAAAGGGTCAAATCAAGTACAATTGGCTGACATTTTTTATTTAAATAAATATAAATATACTGCCGTTTTGTATAAAACTACTCACATGCAGGTGAGTCCTGAACACAGGTATAGAGATTCAATTATTTACAAGCAAATTTTACACAGTATCTACAGATGGAGCTAGTCACCTGCTTGGAGCACAGCACACATGTAAGATCAAATCTGACTCCGACCATTGCATACAACTATACTATGCTCCAGCAATCTGCAATTCTCCAGCTGTTTTTGGAACTGCAAGTCCTCTGGATCAGATGCTGGTACTTGTAGTTCCTCAACAGCCTATGGAGTCCAGTCTATTTTCTATGTAGAGAGGTGCAGGGTGACTGCAGGACAGTTTGTAGGTCACAGCTCCTATAAAGGTGAGATGTCCTTGTCCTCAGTGGTGGATGCTGGGGATAGGGAAGCTTCATCTTCTGAGCCAGGGTAATGAATCTGGCCACTGGCACATTTACAGCCCCCATGGGTGCTCCTCTGAGCCCCCTTGTTCTCTTTCTTGTGCTTCACCCTCCTGTTCTGGAACCAGATCTTCACCTGCTTCTCAGACAGGTTCAGGTAGGTGGCGATCTCAATCCTTCGGAGTCTGGACAGGTACATGTTGGAGGAGAACTCCCTCTCTAGCTCCAGAAGTTGGGTGCTGGTGAATGCTGTCCTCATCCTCTTCCCATTCTGGATCTGGCCACTCTCTGCACCTCCTAAACAAGATTAGCCAAACATTAGTTTACATTAAAAGGTATCCAAATCCAAGTACAGAAATTGATAGTATGGCAGGTTACTAGCCCCTAGATGTGCTGACTGCATTAGTTTTCTTCTTTTCACACAGTTTTCCCTTTATTTTCACCTGGTTATCATGCCATTCCCACCCTAGGGTGACAACCATACTGAGCAGCCTTGTCAACCCAGGACAGGGAGTCCTACATAACACCTCCTTCTCTTCTCCATAAAAGAGGGAGGTGTTTTGCAGTCTTTGGAGATAGCAGGGAACAATGCTAACTGATAACAGTCCAAGGGCAGGGAGCACAGGATTTATTGTTGAGTAGATATAATAAAATTATTTCAGTGGTATATTTATAGGTGTGCACAGCCTATTGCATTAGGGTGTGCACCTCAAAGCTCAAACACTCATGGTGTTGCATGTGTATGTGTGCTTGTGTATCTATATATACTGATGGTGTCAGTAGGGCAGAGATTGGTGTCAGTAGGGCAGTGGATGGTGTCAGTAGCTTTTTTTTTTTATAATTTTATTTTTTATAAATTTTTGTTTACAAAATCTTTTAGGAGCCCTTTAGGGGGCTTTGGTGAAAAATCAGGGGTTTAAACAAGGGGAATCTGCGCCATGCAGGGTGATTGGGGTATGCCCAGGCACACCTGGCACACCCTGTGAGCACACCTATAGGTAAATTTAACAGACCAAAAAAGTGAGAAATTAGGAGACCCTTTTCTCCATTCGCATACACTTTAATTACTTTACCAAATAAGTAAAGGAAACCCCACAGATATACAACTGAATTGAAAGTGTTTGTTCTTTAGCTGACAGCATAGGCTTAACCTATATGACTTTTTGTAAAAAGGCAAACTTAATTCCTTTAGGTTTTCATATACTGCAGGCCTGGGGAGCTCAAATTTCAGAATCTAGGATGGGGAGGAGCTTAAAGTGTATTTCCACTTTTGCAGCAGAGTTGGGATAACATCTACTTTATATTTGTTTTATGTCCTCATTCACATAACATTGCTATGTTTGCCACATTATCAGTTGTAAGCTAGATTTGAATACCAAGCAGTAGATTTACTAAAACTGGTGCACTCTGAATCTGGGGCAGCTGTGCATGGTAGCCAATCAGCTTCTAACTTCAGCTTGTTCAATTAAGCTTTAGCAATAAAGCCTGGAAGCTTAATGGTTTCTATGCAAGGTTGCACCAGATTTTGCACCAGTTTTATTAAACAACCCTGTTTGTCCTAACAAAGGGTTGGATGCTGGGCTTCTCCATTGTATGTTAATAAGAAGTAACCCTACCTGTCCTATGCCTTTCCATTAGGTACACTGAGGTTGATTTACTAAAGGAAAATAGATTTTGCACTTTGCAAAGTGCAATTGCACTCGCAAGAGCAGTTGCTCCAGAGCTTAGTAAATGAGCAGAAGCTCTGCTGACTTCCATCATCCAATCATATGCAAGATGTTTTTTTATTTTTCTTGCACCTGATTGGGTATTGTTATCAAAGTGAAGCTTTACCTTATTTACTAAGTACTGGAGCAACTGTACTTGCAGAGTGCAACAGCATTTTGCAAAGTGCACAGTCTGTTTGCCTTTAGTAAATCAACCCCTCTGAAAATGTTAAGAATTGATTGCAATTTCCTAAGAAAAATCTATGGGGTGCATGTGCCCTGTGTTTTTCTGGTGTTCCAGGTGTCAAAGAGGCTGCCAGCCTACAGCCACCCATAGAAGGGTATAGGCACATAAGTAATGCACTGAATGCACCTAAGGTGCATTGGATGCCATGGCTGTGCCTGTGAGCTACTACAGGCTTCATTCACACAGCCTACCCCCCCCCCCCCCCACACACACACACACACACACACACACATTACAGCCATTGCCATTGAGTTGATTTCAATGGAGATTCACACAGGTGCATAAACATGCACTACATTCAGATCTGTGACACAAAATCCAAGAATCTACATTTGACGATTTGCGTATACATGTATACCATTCGAAAAAAAAAAAAAAAGAACAGGACAACTTTTACACATTAAAAAATGGATCGATTTACTGATCATTTATGCAGCAACTTCTTTACGCAAATATCGGCGCTAGGCTGCGTACAGCCGCCTTCACCCATTCATGTCTATTGATGGCTACAGCACTAGTGTTACAACTCTAGGACAATCTGCACCCCAGAAACACACAGAGGCAGACTGACTAAGAGTTATGAATGTGCACACAATAAATTATGTGAATATTCACTTTAATTAATCAATTATATAAAAGCAACTTTGTGTTTACTTATTTTATCTACATATGATTGGAGTGAATATTTACAAAATGTATTTTGTGAATATTCTCAACTCCTTTGTATGAGAAAAAATGCCCATGGGCATGCAACCTAAAATAGGTAAGAAATGTATTTATTTATTTATTTATTCATTGATTTTTATTTATTTATTTTTTTAGTTATGCTGTGTGAATATAATTCATAACAATTATATTGTTTTCTCAAATTTGACTGCAAAAAGTGCAAATATACTTCTGAATATTTCTCAGATTCAGGCAGTGTTGAAGAAATGATTTCAAAGGCAGTAATATAAAATTATTACAGGCTCATAATGTCATGAAAGAAGACACCTGAAGGTTAATATACTCTTAAGTGAACACATTAATGTTAATGTTCACTTAGCTCTGTGAGTCTTCATTTCAATCCAATCCAATCAAGTGCAAGGAAAATCCCTGTCTTTTAAAAATCCCTCTGCATAAGATTGAGTGTGTCCAGTGAACAGTAAACCGATCATAGAAAGCATTGATAATTGATTTTATATGATCAATATTATGGTTATGTAGCTTGTTCCAAGTTAGTTACCACTTCTCTATGGGACAAATATGCAGACAGACATACACCTGCACTTCAAATATGATGATTACAAATACATTCTTGAACTTTTTTTTTATATATATATAAATAAATATTAATAATGATAAAAATAATAATAATGTATTATTATTATTATATTATTAATAATAATAATAATAATAATTAAAACAATTTAAAAAATAATTTAATAGTTCTATAAACACTTGATTTTTTTAAATATTTATACTATATAAACTAGAAGACCCAAAAAGATAGCTAGCATATACAGTTAAGCAGAGATTAATAAAATAATTGGCAGAATTTAGCAGACTATACTCGATGTTTTTGCAAGGGTTAACCCACTGGCATAATTTATGGTGTATATATATATATATATATATATATATATATATATATACACCCCCCCCATTAGGAAAATACACATTATTCCCCATGAATGATGCCCATAGCAATTCAGAAGCATTTATTAAAGAGAATTGTGTGTAAGCTCCTTCTGCCTGGGTAGCCTTGTTTCATGCAGTCTAGCACACGTCACATTGATGCCCAGAATGTGCCCATATGCCCAGATCTGGAGGAGATGGAGAGAAGTGTTGAAGGTCTTTCTTACCCATTGACAGGCAGTGGAATCTGCGAGGATCCGTCACGTTGTATGAAGGACTGCAGACAGGCGGGTGTGCAGGGTGGACCATGGCTGGGGTGGGCTGCTGGCTCATTCTTTGGCAACACTGGGCATCTCCTCCACCTTGGAACTGGCTCTTGAGAAGAGGGATGCTGCTTCTGGAGGAGTGCAGGTGAGAGCTGACACAGATGGGACACACACAGAAGCTGCCACTTTTCCTGGATGGACACACAGGAGCAGACACAGACATAACTTGAGGGGAGGGCATGCTGATGGGCAAAAAGAAGTCCTGTCCATGGTGGTGATGGTGATGATCATGTAAAGGTGGAGCAGGTCTTGGAGAGTCCTTTATGATCAAAGAATCGACATAAAATGACCTGGACATCTCAGATCCCTTGGGGCAGACAGACAGCTTTCACTCTCTTTCAGATGAGCTTTCCTCTGAAGCTCACACAAGGCTCACAAGGTGCTTATGTTGAATAGCTAAACAAAAGGGTCCCTGGAGAGGGCTGGTCCTAGCGTCACCCACGTGTACCCCCATCCTGGCATTCTACACAGACCAATCGGAGCACGTGATCACAGCTCCATCTCATCCACTTCATTAAAGCCCACTTGATGGCTTGTCCAAGTTAACCAACTAACTGGGGGGAGGAAACTTTGGGAAATGTTTTGTTTGTTCATTTCATTCAGATACAGAAAAGACACTTTGCAGGGAGCAGCAATGACATTTAAACACAGGTTGCAACAAAGTTTCTGAGAAATGTTTATTTGTTATTTTACAGCAGTGTTTGTGACACTATCAGACAAAGGTGCAAGTATTGATTATTAGTAGCATCATTGTTATGGTATCAGAAAAATAAAATTCCCAAGAAAAATTAACTATTGCAACCAATCATAGCCATTACATAGCTTTTTATATCATTTGTATCAGTATGCTTTTTCAGGTGAGCTTTCCTAAAGTGACACTACACTCTGGTTTACAAAAATCTATTCAAGTATATATTCTTCACTAAGAAAAGGTACCTACTATTGCTCTCAGCTTCTTCCAAATCTCCACATTTATTTTTATTTATTTATTTATTTATTTATTAATGTATTATTATTATTATTATTATTATTATTTAGTAGTACTAGTGGTTTTATTTGTTTTATTTCGTTATTTATCTATTTATTTATTCATTTATTTTCGCTGTGAAGAAAAGGTACCTACTAATGCTCTCAGCTTCTTCCAAATCTCCACATTTATTTTTATTTATTTATTTATTATTATTATTATTATTATTATTATTATTATTATTATTATTATTATTATTATTATTATTATTATTTAGTAGTAGTAGTAGTTTTATTTAGTTATTTATCTATTAATTTATTTATTTTCACTGTGATCCAAATTCCTGTTAGAGGGTGGCTACATTTGTTCTCTATGGTCCTACTGTGTGTAAGAATGTAGCCACCCTCTTTTGCTCTCTCCTGAGCTAGACTAGGAACTGAACTATAGAGAATATAGTGTGGATAGAGCACTGCAACTAACTGCCTACTCTTTCCAAATAAATGTTAAGGAAAAAGAGGGGCTTGGGAGCCTGGAGGACATTACAAGAAGGCAGAAAAACACAGTAATAAACTCTTTCATGCAAAATAGATAATAGGGCTATTGAGTAGTGGATATGTGTGGATAATTTGTGGAGAATAAGGATATCATTCAGTGTCACTTTAAAGTGTATCTATGGTCAAAGTGATTATAAAGGAATTTTTTTGTTAATAACAAATATGTCCTATATTTACCTGCTCTGTGCAATGGTTTTACACAGAGCAGCCCTGGCCCCTGATCCTCCTCTTCTCTGGCCCCCCGCTAGTGCTCTGGGCCCCTTCACTATGCCAAGTGCCTACATAGCAGTCGCTTGCTATGGGGGCACTGTACATGCTCGCTCCCGAGCCGATTGTCTGTGTGCATAAGACACAGAGAGTGGGGCTTAGCCCCCCCCCCCCCCCATTGCCTCACTGGCTGTAACTGACAGCATTGGCTCCTGCTGCTGCATCTCAGCCAATCAGAAGGGAGAGACCCAAGAAGCCTTAGCTCTTGTGCACATCACAGGATCTAGATCATGCTCAGGTAAGTATTAGGGGGGGCGCAATTTTTCAAACAACTGAATGACCCGAGTGCTCACTCCAATGGGAATTTTAGGAGTGCTGCTTTCCTCAGATGGGGAAACTCCAAAGACTAAAAATATAAAAGAAAGGAGGCGCAAGCACCTACTGCATCACCCTTGGACACCTTTAACAGTTGTCACACAACTGGGTGGGTTTGGGGTGCAGTGCTCTGTGCCCCGAGCCCACCTTTTTTTTAGCCTATTAGAGCTTCTGGCTCTAATCACATGGTCAAAAAAAAAAAAGAAAAAGCCCCATTGAACTCCATGCGTCCGGCGCCCTGCATGTAGATTAGGGGGCCGGACGCATGCATAGGGGGGGGCGGCACCCCTGCGCCCCCAATGCACCAGTCACCACTGATAAGATGTGGTGGCTGAATTTGTTTTCTTATCTTTGTTTTTTTTCCCTCTGTTTTTACCAGGTGATCTGAACAGAATCACACCTCCTGTATTAGAGTACCCCAATCTGGACGAAGGAACACAGCAGCATTGTCAGTCTGGGGGGGGGGGGATGTATTAGCAGATTTAGATACACTAACAAACTGAAGCCAAACTCCAACTCATGCTGTTTAATCAGTTACAGCAAACAGTTTTATTCCTTTTGGAATAAGAGTTTTGCATGAATAAATGAAAGCTAACCATTGTAATTACCTCTGCCAGTGTTAAGTTTTGTCTCATGTAAACTGATACATTCTGCTGGAGAGTTTGTGCTGTGAAAAACAACAGACTTGCTGGCTGGATTACCAGATGAAAATAGAAGAAAGAAAGCCTAAAAAAGGAAACAAATGCAGCCATCACATCTAAGAATTGGTAAGCTGCAATAAAATAAAATGTTTGCTTTTAGGTTTAATACCGCTTCAACTGTACCCCTTTTGGTCTGGTTTGTTTATGTAGTGTGAGTGCAACTAAACGTGCCGGGGTACGTGCCTGGGACCGCTTGGAAAAGGTGGTCTTGGGCACAGTTCACTTGTAGTCCAGTATGGGTAAGTTCAGTGTGAGAGCAAACTGGGTCTGAGCACACATTTCTCTCAGTGGCGGCCAGTGCATAGGGGGCGCCAGAGCGCCGCCCCCCTACCCCTAAAAAAAAGAAAAAAAAATTACAAAAAGAACAAATAAAGTTGTGAAAAAAAATTGTGTTCGCCGGCCTATGTGGTGGCACTGGTGGCTATGGGGGGGTGGGTTTTCGTCCCAGAAGAGGCGCCGATTGGCTGCCTTCTGGGGGCGTAACCTGGGCGCAAGTCATTGCGCTAGGACACCCCCACTTTCCTGATATCCTGGCTGTGATTGGTCCAGTCTACAGCCTGGACCAATCATCATCCAGGACATCCCATGGCCCCATACTGACCCCGCTGACGTTGCGTGCGTCAGTCATGCTGCCGCACCGAGTCCGACTGGAGTGGACAGACGGTAACGGCGGGAGACGGGAGTGACGGCGGCACCGGCAGAGAGCGGAGCAGAGAGTAGACCGGAGTCACCGGACCGGAATCGGATCCATCCGTCCAGACCAAGCACAGGCAGTCACCAGGCCGCGCAGCGTCTCAGGGGTCATCTGGAACTCCAGTCTGGAAGAGAGAGACACCACACCAGTGCACCACTCGAGTCACGAACAGTCAGTCACCACCGGCAAGTGACTCCTCAGTCCTCACTAAATAACTAGAATTTGCCATCACCAATGCCATCCATGCCTGTACCTACCTGTTCTGCCATGGGCTGGGTCCATCCATCCATCCATCCATCATGGATGGTTGGATGGACCCAGGCCAGGCCAGGCCAGAACAGGTAGGTACAGGCATGTCACGGTGCAAGATTTATCAAGTTACCCAGGCCGGGCCCAGACCAGAGTGTGCACAGATATCCTTATATATATATATATATATATATATATATATATATATATATATATATATATATATATATATATATATATCATCATGGATGGATGGATGATACATCCATCCATGGATTGATATATATATATAATCATATCTGCACACTGTGGTCTGGGCCCGACCTGGGTAACTTGATTTTATTCTTCTTGCACCATGACCTCACATGCCTGTACCTACCTGTTTTCCCCTGGCCTGGGTCCATTCATGATAAGGATATCTGCACTCTGGTCTGGGCCCGGCCTGGGTAACTTGATAAATCTTGCACCTTCCGTGACCTGCCTGAGTGCCTGTACTACCTACCTGTTCTGGCCTGGCCTGGGTCCATCCATCCACCATGATGATGTAAGCATGTCCAGGAACCCTTTCTTATAGCCCAGTGTGAGAGCAGACCAATAGAGGGAGGGGGGGGGGCAATCAAACCCAGACACAGTTCTGTTCAAGTGCACTCAGCATAAGTGCACACTAGGAATACAACTTTTCTTCATGATTCCGCGGTGGTGCAAAAACGTAAAAAAAACGATAAAACTATTAAGTGTACATAAAATGTGCATGTGAAACACACACACAAAAAAGTGCAATTACGATTGTGCTTTGTCCCCCACCGAAGGCCTGGCAGACCCCATTCTTCTAAGTCAGCTGAAGCCAACCAATGAATACTAGGTAAAGAGGTTCTCCTGAAGAGAGACCCCCCCCCCCATACTAACTGTTTTACGTTCATATAAACGGATTTCAGCACCCTGAGGTTAGTTATCTAGCTATGCTGGGAACTCAGTGTTCTCCAATGATCAGACTTGTCCTGACACTGCCCCCCCCCCCCCAACTTCACAGCCATTCACTGGGAAGTTCAGTGTGCTGTTGCTTCTCCTCCCCCCAGCTTTTATGCAGCTGACAACAAAGGGTATATGATTGCTTATAAAAAAAAGGGGGGGGGGAAAAGGTCTTTATAATTATCTATACACAAATGTTTTGCTTTTCATTTAAACAGAATGGATTGTTTTACAAGGTGATCGTTTACAATCACTTTAGGCAGTTACTATTAAAATATGTAAAAATATTTTTGTTGTCACACCCACAATGTAACAGGGACTGTGTGCCAAATTCAAATGGATTATACTCATTTGACTTTGCAGTAACTCATAGCAACAGGTCATTTGGTAAGAGGTGATCTGCACCTGGTTCACCAATATTTCTTGCACTGTTATAAAAGGTTACATACATTATGAGAGCAGCACAAGGGACGTCAGTTTGAATCCCAACCACAGCACCACTTGCCTGGAGTTTGCATGTTCTCCCTGTACCTGCATTGGTTTCCTCCGGGTACTGCGGTTTCCTCCCACACTCCAAAGACATGCTGATAGTTTAACCACTTCCATACAGGGCAGTTACACCCCTTCCTGCCCAGGCCAATTTCCAGCTTTTAGCGCTGTTGCATTTTGAATGATAATTGCGCGGTCATGCAACACTGTACCTAAACCAAATTTATGTCATTTTCCCCCCACAAATAGAGTTTTCTTTTGATGGTATTTGAACACTGTAAGGTTTTTTCTTTTTTGCTAAACAAATAAAAAAATATCGAAAAGTTTGAAAAAAAAAAAAAAGTTTTTTGTTTATGTTATACAATTTTGTAAATAAATATGTTTTTCCTACACTGACGAGCACTGATGAGGCCGCACTGGCAGGCACGGATGAGGAGGCACTGATGGGGTGGCACTAATGGGGTGGCACTGATGATGAGACACTAACATGCAGCACTGATGGACACTGACAGGTGGCACTGATATGGAGCACTGATGGGCACTGATATGTGGCACTGATAGGTAGTACTGATATGCAGTATTGATGGGCACTGATAGGCGGCACTGATGGGCACTGTTAGGCGACACTGATAGGCACTGATAGGCGGCACTGATGGGCACTAATAGGCAGCACTGGTGGGCACTGATAGGCGGCACTGATAGGCGGCACTGATAGGCAACACTGATGGGCACTGATAGGCAGCACTGATGGGCACTGATAGGCGGTAGTGATAGGCAATGATGGGCACTGGTGGACGGCACTGATAGATGGCAATGATGGGCACTGGTGGGTGGCACTGATAGATGGCAATGATGAGCAGCACTGATGAGGAGGGCACTAACAGGCTCCCTGAGCACTGATTGGCATCCCTGGTGGCATGGGTGGGCATCCCTGGTTGCCATGGGTGAGCAATACCCGGGGCTCTAGTGGCATCCCCCAAGGGTCTGCACTGGTAATCAATGCTCTGATTACCAGCACAGACCCCCCCCCCCCCCGTCTACTCATGCCTGTCAGGCACGAACTGAGGAAAGTCGATCTACGGCACCTCCTATTTACTATGTGACCAGCTGTGATTGGACACAGCTGATCACATGGTAAAGAGCCACTTTGCGGCCGTCATTTTACTATATGATTGTCATCTGTCTTATTTGGCCCTAGTAAGTGTATGTATGAATGTGATTAAGGGACATTATATTGTAAGCTCCTTAAGGGCAGAGACTGATGCGATTGTACAATACATATGTAAAGCGCTGCATAAATTGACAGCAATATATAAGTACCTGTAATGAATAAATATAAACAGAGATTAAGGGAAAATTACATATGTAGGTATGTTTAGAGCAAAAATAACATAAAAAGTTCAGTAACCCAGAACAAGAAATCAAGTTTTACCAAAGTCACACCAGTCAATGATGGTTGTTATTGGTAACTGCACATTCTTCTTTATTGATTAAGCCTGAAGATGTGGTTTTTGCAGATGCTGTACAGTTACTGAAATAAGGCAATAATGTGCAGTCCTTGTTTATCCCAAACTACCTAATTACTTTAAATCTGAACTACAGACACATAAACCTTTATTTTTATTTACATACATTCCCCAATAGCTATAAAGGATATAAATCCACTTTGTGTTCACCTACTTCCTTTACAAGAATATATTCATATGATCACTACGCTCTCATGCAGAGAGCAGAGCTGGGGGGGGGGGGGGAAGGGGGGGTTAGACCCCACCCACTACAACCTGCCTGCAGAAAACATGAGAAGGGGGTGGAGACTAGACCAGTCACCCTGCACAGAGAAGGGGAGCAGCAGTGACCGGTCATTATTACAGGAAGCTTTTACACTGGAATACTGCACACCTGGAAGAAATGCACAAAGAAATACACAAAGCACACCAAGACTCAAGTAAGAATACACATATATCCCAAAGTTCAGCTTTAAATTATGTACACTGAGTATTTTTTTTTTATATATTTGTGATAGTACAGATCTGGAAGCTGGTGTCTTTATCATACCACTTAAAATATATATTGAAACTATGAATTTATAAACTAGTCCAGGATGTATCTTTAACCCCTTCCTACCCACCCAGCATCCCTTTAAACCAGGGGTCTCCAAACTTTCTTAACAAAGAGCAAGTTTACTGTCCTTCAGACTTTTTGGGGGGCAGACTGTGGCCAGTGAGAGTGGAAAATGTCCCAGTGTCATTGGGAGTAGACAATGTTTCAGTCTTGGTGGTCAGTGGGAACAAAAAAATACATAGCGCCTGTGGTCAGTAGGAGGAGGAATTGTGCAGCATTGTTGGTGTCAGTGGAAGGACTAGTACCCCTATGTTGGTGTCAGTGGAAGGAATAATGCTCCATCGTTGGGGTCAGTGGGAAGAATAGTGTCCCATCGTTGGTGTCAGTGGGAGAAGTAGTGCCCCATCATTACTGTCAGTGGGAAGACTAGTGTCCCATTGTTGGTGTCAGTGGAAGGAATAGTGTCCCATCGTTGGTGTCAGTGGGAAGAATAGTGTCCCATCGTTGGTGTCAGTGGGAGGAATAGTGCCCCATTATTAGTGTCAGTGGGAAGACTAGTGTCCCATTGTTGGTGTCAGTGGAAGGAATAGTGCTTTATTGTTGGTGTCAGTGGGAGGAATAGTGTCCCATCGTTGGTGTCAGTGGGAGGAATAGTGCCACATCATTACTGTCAGTTGGAAGACTAGTGTCCCATTGTTGGTGTCAGTGGAAGGACTAGTACCCCTATGTTGGTGTCAGTGGAAGGAATAATGCTTCATTGTTTGGGTCAGTGGGAAGAATAGTGTCCCATCTTTGGTGTCGGTGGGAGGAATAGTGCCCCATCATTACTGTCAGTGGGAAGAATAGTGTCCCATTGTTAGTGTCAGTGGAAGGAATGGTGCTCCATTGTTGGTGTCAGTGGAAGGAATGGTGCTCCATTGTTGGTGTCAGTGGGAAAAATAGTGTCCCATTGTTGGTGTCAGTGGGAGGAATAGTGTCCCATCGCTGGTGTCAGTGGGAGGAATAGTGTCCCATCATTACTGTCAGTGGGAAGACTAGTGTCCCATTGTTGGTGTCAGTGAAAGCAATAGTGCTCTATCGTTGGTGTCAGTGGGCGGAATAATCCCCCATCATTGCTGTCAGTTGGAGGTATTGTGCCCTGCTGTGTGCCAGTGGAAGGAACATGCCTCATCTTTGGTGTCACTATGAGGAATAAAGCCTTGTAACAGTGGAAGGAACAGTGCCTCAAGGGCTTGAAAAAGGCAAGCAAAGGGCCACAGTTTTTAAACCACAGCATTAAACAGTTCGGAATTCCAGGGGGTAGGAAGGATCGGCAATCATGTGACCACTATCACAGTTGTCACATGATCAGAAGCTGGTCCTGCCGACTAATGATCTTTAGCCAGACCAAGAGCTGTCTTTGAGAGGTTGGTCTTTGTGCTGAAGGTGTGGCGTGAGCATGCTCTCAGCACATAAACTTTGACCACTATGGGCAGCATGTGGACCTTAAAGCCCACCCTTTTGCCTCTGCACATATGTGTTGGGCAGTCGTAAATGGGTTAAACTGTATGCAAAGGCAAAACTTTCACGTTAATTTTGGATATAGTGTGAAAGGGTCAGAACTTAAACCAAATTATTATTGATATCTGTCTATTTTTCCTGGTGACCACTGTCACTGGAGCAAACAGTGATGGGAAATCCAAAATATAGACTTGGTACACAAAGAAGAGGTGAAGGAAAGTCTCCTAGTGGGGGCACCTGTTCCAGTGACATCTGGTATAAGAGAGGAATTCCCTTAACTTTGGCGAGATTTCCTACCATTTCCCATTATTTCTCCAGGATAGGAAATAAAGGGAAGTCTCCCCAATCGCCTAAATCTCTCCAGATAGCAAAAAAAAAAAACAGATGTAGTAACATTTCCCTAATCAATTCACATTTTAAAAATTGTTTGGATATGCAAACTTTTGAATTATTTCGTAAAATAATCTAAAAACACACTTATTTGTATGATACTACTCTCTGTTTGCACACGTGTACACAAATATTTGTATTATTATTATGTACTGGAAGTCAACTAAGGCTGGCCATACACGGTTTGAATCATTAATGGGCAGGCTGGACGTACCAAGTTGATCGATCAACTTGGGTACAACCAACCTGCCAGATTCCCTTGCGATTATTGCTAGCGGCTACTCTACGTATATGGCTTGATTTACTTGAAAATGTTTTAACACGAATAGTGCACATGTGGGTGCCCAGGCCTCCTATGTAATGCACATGTACATGTGAACATGATTTCAAAACCTGCCCTATTTTCATCACTGGTAAGTATTTAATGAATTATTAGAATTTTTTTTTTTTATTATTATTTTGTTGTTGTCAATGTGCACTAAAGCAGAAAATCTCATTCTACTGGTATTATTGGATGCTCAAACCAATTCGTTCTTGTTATTATTACATCTTGAGTAAATCCTTTTTGGATTTTCTCCAGAAATATGTATTTTGTATTTTTTTAAGGTGGGATGGGGATAGTTATTCAGTATGACCTATTTGTATTTATTTTTTTGTTACTTCTGCACCTATAGCATGCTACCGCTCAGAAATGGACACTTCCCTGGCCATGTTTGGGGACACATGGGCAAGTGAGCATTAAATTGGCAGTAAACGTGTGAATACTGCTCACCCAAACTGGCAGTGTGAGCTTTGCTTAGTAAATCAAGCCTTGAGACTCCACAAGCTCAGGATTTATGGATGCCAATTAGACTTCTGAAAGTGGTCATTGAGCTATTTGGATGTGATTAGGATTCCATTATAAAGTGCTTACTGGAAGGTGGATGTGCGGATTGTAAACAGAGAGTTATTCCAGAAATGTGCTAATCCAACATCTTGTGACAACCATTAGCACGTTTTAGACTCAAGGAAGGTCAATGTCAGTCATAAAAATATAATAAGCTGGGCTACATGAGCCTAAAGTATGTACTGTGTGCTGGGTGCCCCTGGATTTCTAATATGTGTATCACAGATTCTATAAATCAACCATTAGAACTGCATTACTAAATTATTAAGTAAAAAATAACTATACCCCATGGAAATTGTTGGTACTTTATTTGAGTGGGCAAACATTAGATCTGTATTCAAGAAGTGCAAACTAACAAAAATATCAATAGATGCACAGCAATAGTTTACTGTGGAAAACGTAAGTACACATCGAAAGCTGGTATTGCGTCCTTTAGCAGGAATGACTTCTTGTAGGTATTTTGCATAACTGCCCATCAATTTCTGACATAGAGTGCCTTGAAAAAGTATTCATACCCCTTGACATTTTCACATTTTGTCATGTTACAATCAAAAATGTAAATGTATTTTATTGGGATTGTATGTGATAGACCAACACAAAGTGGCACATAATTGTGAAGCGAAGGAAAATGATAAATGATTTTCAATTTTTTTTACAAATAAATATCTGAAAAGTGTGGCATGCATTTGTATTCAGCCCCCTTTACTCTGATACCCCTAACTTATATTTAGTTGAACCAATTGCCTTCAGAAGTCACCTAACTATTAAATAACCTGCCTGTGTGTAATTTAATCTCAGTATAAATTCAGCTGTTCTGTGAAGTCCCTCGGAGGTAGAGAACCTTAGTGAACAAACAGCACCATGAAGGCCAAGGACACAGCAGACAAGTCAGGAATAAAGTTGTGGAGAAGTTTAAAGCAGGGTTAGGGTATAAAAAAATGTCCCAAGCTTTGAACATCTCACAGAGCACTGTTCAATCCATCATCTGAAAATGGAATCAGTATGGCACAACTGCAAACCAACCAAGACATGGCCGTCCACCTAAACTGACAGGCCGGGCAAGGAGAGCATTAATCAGAGAAGCAGCCAAGAGGCCCATGGTAACTCTGGAGGGGCTGCAGAGATTCACAGCTCAGGTGGGAGAATCTGTCCACAGGGCAACTATTAGTCATGCACTCCACAAATCTGGCCTTTATGGAAGAGTGGCAAGAAAAAAGCCATTGTTAAAAGAAAGCCATAAGAAGTCCAGTTTGTGAGAAGCAATGTAGGGGACACAACAAACATGTGGAAGAAGGTGCTCTGGTCAGATGGAACCAAAATGTAACTTTTTGGCCTAAAAGCAAAATTATATGTGTGGCAGAAAACGAACACTGCACATCACCCTGAACTCACCATCCCCACTGTGAAACATAGTGGTGGCAGTTGTTTTCTTCAGCAGAGACAGAGAAACTGGTCAGAGTTGATGGGAAGGTGGATGGAGTCAAATACAGGGCAATCATAGAAGAAAACCTGATTGGGGAGGAGTTCACCTTCAGCAGGACAATGCTGCCATACAGCCAGAGCTACAATGGAATGGTTTAGATCAAAGCATATTCACGTGTTAGAATGACCCAGTCAAAGGCCAGATCTAAATTAAATTTAGAATCTGTTGCAAGACTTGAAAATTGCTGTTCAGACGCTCTTCATCCAATCTGACAAAGCTTGAGCTATTTTGCAAAGAAGAATGGGCACAAATGTCACTCTCTAGATGTGCAAAGCTGGTATAGACATACCCAAAAAGACTTGCAGCTATATTTGCAGTGAAATGTGGTTCTACAAAGTATTGACTCAGACGGGCTGAATACAAATGCACACCACACTTTTCAGATATTTATTTGTAAAACTTTTGAAAACCATTTATCATTTTCCTTCCACTTCACAATTATGTGCCACTTTGTGTTGGTCTATCACATAAAATCCCAATAAAAAACATTTATGTTTTTGGTTGTACTATGACAAAATGGGGAAAATGTCAAGGAGTATGAATACTTTTCAAGGCATTGTAGTTTCAGTGACATTTCGACTACTTTTAAATGCAATTTTTTTCAGTTGCAAGAAGTTGGTGAGTTTCCTTGCATGAACTGCTTGTTTCAAAATCTTATTACAAAATGTTAATGGAAATCAAATCAGGGCTTTCTATAGGGCACTGCAGTCCATAACTTTCTATTTCTTCTTTCCAGGCCATTCCTTGGTGGATTTGTTAGTTTGCTTTGGATCATTATCACATTGAAATACCTATTTCCAGCTTAACGTTTGGACAGGTGGTCTCACATACTCATCAAGCACACTTTGATATGAAGCAGAATGAATAGTTGACTCGGCAACTGCATGTTGCCCAGGCCTAAAGCAGCAAAGCAATCTCAAACTATAGCATTTCAACCAATATGCTTCACAGTTGTTATGAGGCTCTTCTCCTGACATGCTGTCTTCGGTTTGCAGAAAGCATGTCTACTGTTACTATGACCAAATTACTTTATCTTTGATTATTCAGTCTTTTGCACATTGTTCCAGAGGGCTGGGCCTTTGTTTTTATGTTCAATAGTAAACTGTACTTTTGCTCTAATGTTCTTTTTGGACAACAAAGGCTTTTTTTAACACACCTCTCATGCAGGTTGAATTGCTGCAATCGCTTTCTGATTGAAAATACATGCACTTTGACGTCAACTGTTTCAAGAGACTTCTTTTAGAATAAAAAGGTTGTCACTTGGGTTGAATTTGCTGGGCTGGCCAGTCCTGAACAAATTAGTAGTTTTTTCAAATCTACACCACTTGTAGACTTTTTTCCTATCATTTGGTAATCCATTTAAATCTCTTGTTAGATTCATAGTTGTCCACAGCTTTCTTTCTGGGGGCCTTAGAGAGCTCTGTTAATCCTGGCATGATGACCCGTGATATGTCAACAGCAAAGAGAACACTAGACCCTAGATATCTGAGGTGTAAAATAAGACTCGGTTCGGGGCCAGCAAGCCAAGGCTCCGATTCGCCAACACTATACACCCTCAGGTTCTTAGTACTTCTTAGTACCAGCCCTAGGCCTGGCACAGAATCACTCATTTTACTTTGCTCAAGAGTCTTCAGCTTCTTAGTGGTACAGGCTAGTTCATAGGTGATCCCATCAAACACCCGAGGCCTAAAGAAATGGGTGCCCAGATGGTGGGTGTGTGCACCCTGGGAACGTTGCCAGCCACCGCCATTGACAAACCCTCCATCATTAAATTACTACTCACTCCCAACTCAAACCAGCTGCTCGATTACTCTTTCCCCTTATGACCAGTCCAGCATGTTTAACAGCAACATCACACATTATACCAGGCAGCTGAGAAATGGTCACTTCATGTGCTGATTATCTTCACAAAACACATCAGTGAGACATTTACTGATTTTATGTTTGTTTTACTGAGCAATAAAAAAGTTTTTTAGGGTAAACAGTAACTTTTTTAGTTACTTATAGTAAAAAAACTTGGAAAGACAAAGTCCACACATATAATAGTGTTCCAGAAAAATAGCTGGAACATTTTCACAGCTGCTCCCATTGGTCAGGTGTCTTAGGAGGGGTGCTTGCAGTGCTCACAGAGCTGTATCATAAATTTACCTGAAAAAACTCACTCTTCCATATTTCTTCTGTAGACCTGAGCCCTACCTACATATCCCTAAAGTGGAAGGCCTCCTATTGTCTTTTATATTCCATTCCTACCCCACTAGTGGGAACTCTTCCCAGTTCCTCCCTGCCTATAAGTGCACATGGACAGTCCAGTACAGTTGAAACTTACTGGTTGTTTTATTGCTTAGGGAATAACCCTTTGTTACATGTGTGTTTTTTATGTGTGTTTTTCATGCCTCCATACCACTGTTGTTTAAGTGGGGCCATAAATATTACACCTGACAATCTGCTATAGGAGTAAGAGAGATGAACACACATCATCTGTTCTCTGCCTAGTAGTACAGGCTTAGCTAGATTTCCAGCTTATGTGGAACTGTAAGATCCAGAACACCCTCCTACAGAGCCCACAAATCTTTTAGTTCAACAGTTTCCGCATTTCTGTTTCAACTGTTTAGCTATTTAGCTGCTTTCCAGTTCAGCTTCAAGAAAATGCCAAATATAGGGGTATTCTGCAACTAACATTTGTGTTGTGCAGGTTTTTTTTTTTTGTATTTAAAAGGGGTTTTACACAGTACTTGTAATATTACATTTTGCATTAAATCAGAACTCACTGATCTGTAAGATCTCATGATAAGCTCTGGTCTGTAGAAGGGCATGCTGTATCTTACAGTTCCACAGAAGCTGAAAATCTAAGCTAAGCTTGTACTAATGAGCACATAGCAGAGAGTGTGTGATCTCATATACACTGTATTTCTTCTTTTTCTTGTAACAGAAAGTCAGGTGTAATAAGAGTCACACATCAGGCTGTGGATGAGTAATTGGGATAACAAAGTGTGGGCAGTGATAGAGACAGAGATGATCCAAGCCAGGCGGAATGATGCAAGGCGTGTGCCCACACCACATACTCCTCGTTACATTTTGATTTTTTCATAATTCTGTCTGATAAAATTTCATTGGCCATTAAGTAATCCCTGAAATGAGAGCTCTTATGAGCCTATAATGAGCTCTAATTGCTGCGACTAGTCGAGCCACGTGGAAGGATTTAGTAGGTATTAAGCAGTTGGGTACAGAGCACAGGCTGTTACCTAGCCATTACTTTCATAATTCAAGGAGAAAATTAGTCCTTTTAAGGGAAAATCCTTTGATTCTCTTCATTCTGCTAGGGGTGACAGAGTATAGCTTTGTCTGCCTTCAGCTCAAGACAGTGGAACAAATAGGAATGTAACAAAATTGCCCCTTTTATTATAAGAAGAGTTCAAAAGAACATCAGACTCACTAGCTTAGAGAAAAAGAACACTGTATACTAACTACTAAAGCCTCATATCAAAACATATAGAAATCTAGAATATTTATCTATTTACACCCCCTGAATATACCAATTGCACTTGCTTAAAAAAAAAAAAAAACATGAATCTCTTATTACGCCAATCAATATACTCCTATTAAAATACAAAATCACTTGCATTAAACAGCTGCATAACACTTTTATTTCGAAATATTATTTTACAAAATATTAATAAAGACCCTCAATTTTTTTTACACAGCGCATTTATAAAGTATTCAGACCCCCTGCACTTTTTTCAATTTGCTATGTTGCAGTTTTTAATAAATTCACAGACATTTTTAAAGTTCTGTTTTCATTGTGTCATTATGGGGGTAATAAGTGTAGAATGAGAAAAATAAAGACATTTAAACAATATGCTTATAAATCATGTAATCCTAAAAATCCCAACACTTATAATGCAAGCAATACAATTCTATTTGCAATATTCTCCTGTTAAATACCTATTGTTCACAAAGGAGTTATAAACATAAATAAATGTGAATTTACAATATTGAAATGCTTACTAGCATTTAATAGGACATGGTAATGACCTACTGACTTCTATTAATCTGAATTGATTGAATTTTGTTTTCTTAAAACATATTTTTATCTGTTTTTTAATTACATTGGGGGTGATTTTCTGAAGAATAACTTTTTTTTAATTAGCCAAGTGAACTTTAACTGTTCACTGTGAATATCTTATCATGCACAAAGGAATTAAGAAAATAGTTGTTATTTTCTTTGCACATGAGTGGATGATTGAAGTTAATACAGCTTTATTTACTTAAGTGAAAACACATATTTCTTTAGTAAATAGATCCAATGCATTGGATTTAAAAGTGGCATGCTGTATTTTGTGGGGCATTTATCTCATTACACTATTTTTTCCATGTCCAGCACAACCCAATTCCTTGGAAAAATGTAACATATTTTTAAAAATTGTCAGTAAAGTGAAGCAGTAACGCAAATATTCTGTTGGTAACATTGCAATAACTAAACTATTTCTGTGTTTTTTGGCAAAATACATAAATTAACAGAAACCCTACTACTAAATTATTTTAAGCAGCATTTGTACTAAGTTGAAATGTGAAACTTATTACATGCTGTACCTATATTTGTAGTGGTGATTGCATATTTTACGTATTGTGAGTTGGCTGGTGCTGATGCCGAAACTTTTCAGATGCATATTCAATATAACCCTCTGTACAGTCACTCCTCTGAAATATGTCTTTCTTTGAGTACATCCAGTTACTTTTGCAAGCATTGTAAGCATTACTCACATATACTGTATGGAAAAGAAATATAATCACAGATCAGGACTAATAGACTTTACAAGTTATTACCCACTGGAGGACTGAATAATCAACAGCAATGTATATTGGTAAGTTATGTGCACTGATGTGAGTATTGTAATGCACGAATGCATAGAAAAACATGCTTAAAAAATTACAAGATTTTAAAGAAGTAGTTTATACTAGCCCAGAAAGCCTTCTTTTTTTTGTAAAAAAAAATGCAGGAGAGTTAAAACTCATATATATATATATATATATATATATACTGCACATAACACATTCCTTTAGTAAGTAATACATATAGTATATAATCTTTTAGAACCTACTTGTATCAGAAGCTTAATCTGCCCTTCCTTTCCTAATGAGGTCATTAAATAAAGCATGAACAAACCTATTAATGTATTATTGAAAGCAGATCGTTAACTTGTATGTATCGCTGTTTCAAAGTGTCATTGTGATATTGCTGTCTGTGTCACATCTTAGCCGATATAGAGTGAGATTCGCCCATTATCTGTTACCAAGCAACACCTAGTGAATACCAAAAAACTGAAAAGAACCCTTCAAGAAAAGTCCTCAATAATAGTGCAAAGGAACAAAGATCCAGGACACAACAAAATGCCACAGGGGTGACTTTTCATGAGCAATTATGTCTCATTAATCAGAAGAACAGCTGCAATATTAATTTCACTAGCCTGGGACTTATTGCAGAGTTTGCCAGGGAAAGCGAATTAGAGGAGTACAATATATGGACAACAGTGGGGTAAATACAAGTGGGCTAGAAAATGGATCAGATTAAAAAGCTACTAAACATAAATAACATGACAGTTTACTTTTTTTTTTTTTTTTTTACTGTAAAAGTCTTTATGTATCCCTAGAAAACTTTGAACCATTTGTATCATTTTCCTGGTCTCAAATTTTGTTTGTGCAGCATAGAAACACACACGGCCCAATTTTGAGTGGAAACCAAGTAAATCATCAGCATGATTTACATTACCCAATAAGTACAGTAAACCCCCCTTTTCCGGACCCAGCCGCGAAAAGTGAAAATCCGTGAAATAGAAAAACCCTACTAAAATGCATTGTAGGCATGTTTTTTTTACTGTCACTGTACGTGTAAAAGCATTTTAAGGTCTTTAAACACACTTTTAAAACAATAGGAACTCATTTAAACACATAAAAGATACTGAGAGACATAGCAAGAGCTATGGAAAACACAAAAATATTTCATTTTTAATGATTTATATAGTAAAATAACATTACAAAAAAAAAAACGCAATATACCGGGACCGCAAAAACTGAACCGCGATGGAGCGGGGGTTTACTGTACATTCAAAGTTTAGAGATGGGAGAAAACTCAACCCTGTAGCCAAGTAAGGTGACAACCATTACCTCTGTGCCACCAAAGTATTTTACATAATTTACCAGAAACTTTCTTGATGATATGTCAAATGACGATGCAAATGTGTGCTGTAATTTGCTGTTAGAAGAAAACTTTCACCTGTCACGTGATCCTGTAAAAACAAAATGCCAGCTAAATGTACAAAATGCTGCAGAAAGACATTTCAATGTCAAATTTAAGTACAGGGTTGGGTATTTAAAATAAATAAATAAATAAATAAAATAATTGTGAATAATACTAGTCCTTTCAAATAATGTAATTTTTGTTCTTTGAAGGTATAAATGTCAAGAAAATGATTATATTCTGATAACGCTATATGGTTAATATTTGTAATGTTAGTATTCAGTGTACTATTTGTTTTTTATATCTAACATGTTCTTAAGTTTTTCTTTAAAATTTCATGCAGACCAAGCTTACCAGCATAAGTGACCACGACAGGGGTTGGGACAAACTATAACACAGCCAGCCATGCTTGTAGTAGTCATCTATTACTATTAAGGCTTAAGTCTTGTTGTTTTCTTACTATAACAACCACTGGCAGTGTTATAGTCACTTCTGACCCCTGTAATTTAACTTTTTCTGGATAGGTTGTTGTGTATATAAAAGTGGAGAGAAATCTCAAATATACAAGTACGTAAAATACTGTATAATATTAATACATGTAATAACTGTATTCAGTTATCAAAATATAATATTTTTAATAATAAGCAGCATTTTGCATATACTGTAATGAGCTGCTGCAAAGAGACCTTGCTTTCTGAATCCAGGATGGTCAGATCCCCTGCTCAGGCTCAAGCGTGGGAGAACCAACATCCTTGCTGTCAGGTCTACTCTCAAACATCAAGCCAAGCGTTGTAGATCTGTCCAAAGAGACAATCTTTGGGCGTAACGTGCATTGTGGCACATCAAAAGGGCCAGAGAATTATATGAACTGAGAAGTGTATTGAGCAAGAATAGTGCAAGGGTTCCCCTTTCAGCCAGTCAGGATTTGAATACTAACAGATATGTAGTAATGGTTAAAAACTAAGGTTTTCCCAATGATGAGGATGCAATATTTGAAGGGGCTTGTCGAGCTTAAAAAGAATCTCATTACAGGAGCCGGGCAGCTTGAAGAATAGATTTGTACTAATCAAAAGAAGGCTATTCTGGGAAATAACCTCCACTACCCATTCAAACATCCCATTACCATGTCCTTAACAGCAATGAATGAGACCACAAAGACATGTAGAGGAGATAAACACATCTCAGACATCACTTATAAGGTCACACAGTTATCACACATCTTTTGGATATTTATTTTCACATAAGATCCAATTAGCTGAAGTCAAGATTTAGAATTGTGTCACGGTTTCAGCTTGCAGAATTTATAGTATAATATGTAACTAATAAACAGTATTTAAAAGTTGGGTCTATTTATAAATGTTTTCACACACGATTCACTTAGATTTCACCCATGATTTACACATTTTTCTAAATGGATTCAAGTGGGGATTTGTGTGAAAGTTGTGTCATTTAGACCCCTAAATGAGTAATTTACAGCTGGGTTTAAAAGGGGCTTATGCGATGGTGGAATGAACATGACAAATTTATGAAATAAGATTATTTTTATTTGAAATGCTGGATGACACTATACCAGAGTTTGTAAAATGATCAAACCTGACTAGAACAATGTATACCACTACTACTGCTTCTACTAATGACAATAAAAAAACAACAGTATTAATTTGCTTTGCAACTATATAATTCATCATATTAGGTATTATACTGTCCTTTAATTATGAGGTTAGAGCTAGTAATGTCACATGGAACTGAGACAAACCCTCCCCAGGGATTACTGCATATTTAAAACTGCTATCCAACTGAGACCCCCTCACTTCTTAGTCTAAGGAACCTGTTTGAGGAGATGGCAAAAGCACATGACCCAAAGATTTGGGTATTACTGGACAATTTTTTTTTAAATCAGAAGTATGTTTATTAAAGATAAAGAAAAGTACAGTATATGGCGTTCAAGGACAGTACAATCAAATAACATTGTTCAGAAAGTAAAACTACTGAGTAAGACATAGAATACATTGGCATACCTTCTGCATGGCATAATAGTGGCCATTTAACAAAGATCACACTAGATCGCACTAGCAGAAGAACTATACCCAAGTACAATAGGTCAACAGCATGGCCCTATGGCCTAGCAATACATCAAAAAATTCTCAAAAACGTAAGTTCTAAGTTGACTGAGACCCGGGGTATCCAACCACGGGCCCCATAGCTTTTTGAATTTACCAGGACAACCCTAGCGTTGATAAATATGCTGTTCCAGAACAAGAGCACTACCAACATTAGGCACCCATGATCTACGGTTGGGAGGGTCAGAGGAATTCCATAATGGCAGAATCAGTTTAGAGCAGTGATGGCGAACCTATGGCACGCGTGCCACAGCTGGCACACATAGCCCTCTCTGTTGGCACACGAGGTGGTTCCGAAATGAAAGAGTGCCCAAGCCACAACAGCCCCTGAAGTTGAACCAGCCAGAAAGGAGCAAGAGGATGGTGCTGAGAGGACACCATCAAGAGTGAGGAGGGTGATGAAAGGCACTAACAAAAGGAGAAGCTGCTGCCAGGCACACCGACACTGGACACCAGAGTCGCCTGAGTGCTGAATTGACTACAATCCCTCTTGGAGTGTGCGGTTATCACCTGGGTGGCTGGGTGTCTGCAGTTTAATTGCAGGGTTGGCACTTTGAAAAAAATAAGTTGGTTTTGTAATGAAGTTTGGGCACTTGGGCTCAAAAAGGTTCGCCATCACTGGTTTAGGGGCATGGGAAAGGGCATGACCCACCACTAGTCTAGTAAACTCCTCCTACACTACCTCTCCCAGAATTCCTAAAAGAAAATATTTAGGTTCCAACAGAACAGTAAGTACTTTTTATTTATGTATTTATTCTTAAAAAAAAAATGCACTTACACAACAAAAAATGTAAAATAGCGGTTCTGCAGACTGCGGGGCCATAGGTCTTTAGAACTGCTATTTTACTTTTTATGTTGTGTAAGTACATTATTTCATTTAAATAAAGCTGTTCTATAAGCTACTACACTCTCTGTGGTGTCCCTGTTTCTTCTGAGCTGTCTACAGAGCACAGGGGAACATCGATCTGAGTTCTTAAAAGGACCTGTTTTGGCATTAAGTGATCTGTGATGAAGAGGCTTTGATTCCAGCAAGGATAAAAGGCTGTGGTACCATCGGAGGCAATATTGGATTGATCCCCAGAGGGGAAAAGCGCATTTGACCTAAAATCTTTAGGACTATTGCTGAGGTGAGCGCATAGAGTGGTGGTGGGAATCACTGTAAGAAGAGTGGAAACACAAGATAAGATTATCACATGGTGCACGGAAGTCACTGTAGATTTGTCTGCAGAAAATACTTATCAAAGACTTTATAATACAGAGTCATAACGCATGGTTTAAAACGCACTGTGAATTTAGTTTGATAGATATTAAACATTTTTGTAGGATTTTTTTTATGTAGCTTATGTTTTAGTACTGAATTTTTTGTGTATTTGTATATATATATATATAAATATATATATATATATATATATATATATACAGTATATATATAAAAGTGAATATTTATTTGAAGAGCACTTGGCCTGTGTGTAAGGCAGCCGGTCTGGCAGAACCTCTGTTGGATGAGCATGCTGGAAAACCAGCAGCCGACCGCCTCTTCACAGGCGCTCACAGCCAATAGCTGAGAGTGCTGACCGTAGTGTTGTAGCATTGGGGGGGGGGGGGGGTGCCCCCCTTTAAGAGCACGAAAGAACACCAGGGCAAGATGCTGTACTAACATCGGATTGTTAGTACAATGGCTCCTACAGCGGTTTAGACTGCTGGGTTGAACAAATAAAAAAAGAACTAGTGGTGCATTCCAGGCTTTAGTCACAGCCACAGCTAAATACAGTAAACAGCCACCAACTGTGGCAGGTTACAGGCAGTGGTCAACAGGCATAGCTCCCAACTGTCCCTGATTTCGAGGGACTGTCCCTGATTTGGAACAAAGTGCCTCTGTCCCTCTTTCCACTTCATTTGTCTCTCATTTTGGTCTGATCTATATCGTTGTATAAAAAATGCACTATTTATCTTTCAAAAAGTGTTCCCAGTTTCTTAATTGTTGCACTGAATAGTTGTGGTTGGAAAAAAGCACTTATGTGTTTATTTTTTTGTATAATTCTCTTTTAAGAGGGCATGGCGGGGTGTGTGTCCTATGCCTACAAACTCTTTTTTAATAGGTGTCCTTCATTCCCATCTCAAAAAGTTGGGAGATATATAACAGGTGGTGGGTGGCAGGATTGTCAGAACTGGAATAATAACACTGCCTGGAGTCGATTCAGTTTGCCTACCCTTACACAAGCCTAAGTTTGTGACCCAGGCCTAATCATCTTTGTGAAGGTGGCTGGGTGAGTAGGGAGGATGGAAACTATTGTGATACTAAATTCTAGCCATTTTCAAGGCTAACAGGCAAGTTTTTTTTTCAAAAACACATGGGGATGTGGGCACTGCTATGGATGACATTTACCAAAGCAAAAAAAAAAAAGGTTTTGAATGTCGTACAGTGGGAAGAGAGTCTTTTTAAAGTGCATGAGAGTGATGCATAAAGAATACAAGTCTTCTAAACTATTGGACGCCAATGTCTCTCCTGCCCTCCACTGCAGCTAATCAAGCAAAGATCATGTTTGATTAGTTGCTTCCCTGCCTACAGTAGCAGGGGTAATGACAGCTCTGAATCCCAAAATGATTAAATTCTTGTCACTTCCTTGTTCATTGCAAAGAATGTTCCTCGATCTTCTGAAGCAATTTACCGCAGTCCCAGGCTCCCCAGAAAAACAGAAGAGTCCAGGAATCACCATGGGTGGCATCGGAGGGAGGTTGGTGTCAGGCCAGTTACTGTACTGTATAAGTGATTAGGTGGTTCCACTGCCGCTTGGATCATTTTTACATGACAGCCGAGAGTTGGTTGAAAAAATAAATACCAAGCTCATGGCTGCAGCAGCTGTTGTGAGCTTGCTTTGAACCCCTGACTACCAGCATGTTTATAAATGTAACCTCGTAGACAAGGGGTTAAAAGCATAGTCTACCTTTGTGACCATGTTTTATATTATACTCATATTTAGGGTGCAAAATTCCCCAACCCTCAAACTACCCTCCCCGATTTTCCACTTACCTAAACCTCATTCACTGGTGCTTTTTTTCTTAACTTACGGTAGTTTGGCTGTGCATGTATCTGTCTGCACAGTCCTCGCATCCATTCACAGGGTTCTCCTAATGTGAGGACTACAAGGCCCATCTGTGACATCACAGCACTTGTAGTCCATTGTTTACTTCCCCATCCTCATATCAGAAGGTTTGGACCTCCATGTGAACCTTTAGGATGTAAAAAACGAAATGAATGACCAATACACCCGTGATGTAATAAATAAATAATAATAATTTAAATAATAATAAATGCACATTTTTAATTGTATTATTGTGAGTGCCTTTATTAAAAAGCATAGAAAATGTACCCCAGGCCTGAAATTTAAAGATCTCAAGCACATTTGCTCTACTAGATGTAAACCCAAACACTAAAATCATACATAATCTTTAAAATAATAATATCACTTGCAAAGACTATTTTTATTTTAAGCTTTAGCCTAACTTTAGCTGGTGAAAACAATAGAAAGGTCCTTGTTTGGGGACATTGTATTTTGAGGTGACAAAGCCCCCCCCCCCCTCTACTTTTTCCACTATCTTCTGTAAATCAACCTGTCCTAAATAGTCCACTGTTGTCACCACTTAAAAAAGTCCTGAGAAAAAACGATTGCAGTTGGCAACAATTAGGAAATTTGCCTCTTTGAAAAAAAAGGATAAGCACATGCAGCCTCTTATCACTGTAGTACATGTGAACAGGGACAGGCTACAAGGAGGCTGCAGGACATCAGTACCATTAACATGTAACAAATAGAGTTCAGTGAATCTGCTTGGATTCCATTTGAGGGCAAGTTTGGCAAACACATCCAAAATCTGCAAATTACTAATTTAATGAACCTCTTTGAAGTCAATAGGAGAAGAATCTTGAAAAATCAATTTTCTCAATTTTCAAGACTAATGGGCAATGGATTGTCAAACAAAGGACACGTGGAACTGGGCAATGCCAGGTGGGACATTGACCAAAGCAACATAAAAAATGTAAATAAATACCATTAATCTGGGAGCTTTAAAGACAACTTTAACTGAAAAATAAAAGATACACAATTCCCTTAAATAATTTGTTTGTGGGGTGCCTTTAACCTGCCTATGAAGTGGCACACCTGTAGGATGTACACAAGCAAAAGTGACACTTAGATAGAGAAGAAATTGCCGGATGCTAAATTACATTTCCTGGCTACTTTGCTCTGTTATTAAACAAGGTATCTGGGGGTTCCCTTCATCCCTAACAGACCCTTATCTTATGGCCCATACACAAGATCTAAAAGTGGACGAAAAATACTGCTTTCGAAGTGATCATACAAAAATTGGATAGTTAGTACACAGCTTTCGAGAGTCAATCACGACAGTTCATCTGATATTATTCGATGGGACAAGCATGCAACTTTTTTCCGTACGATACCAGATCGCATGATTTTCGTTTAATCAGTACAGTTGTCATTTTTGAAAATACAATAAAAATACACCACAGCACATTACATCACTTCTGATTTTTTATTCTGTCATACGAGAATTTTCGTAAACTCTTCATTTTTGATATGTGACTAGCATGCAAAAAAAAAAAAAAAAACTGACGAGGTGTCATCCAATTTTTGGATCGTGTGTACAAAGGCTTTAGAAGGGGGACCCCACGAAAAAAAGTCTAGCTGCATCCTAGCAACCAAGGACAATATGCGGACTAGCTATCTGCATCTGGCAGCTGCACATTCATTGGTTGTTCTGGTGCACCATAACAACCAATAACACTTTGAAATGAATTTGGTATTAATGTTTTGGTACTCATTTTGAGTACACCATGCAAAGAAAAAAAAACAAAACATCGGGTCCCTCTGTCTCTTGAGAGACAGTGTGAGCTCCGTGAGGAGAGACGGTTGGTGTATCACATAGGACCGGGTTCCTCTTTTGGCAACAAAATTTCCTTCTAGCATCTGCCTTAAAGCGAGGTATGCACTGGACAGACTAATTCCTCTGCAACAAACGGATACTTTCCATTTCCATTACCATATACGTGACTACCAATATACGCTTGGTGGCTAATAAGGGACAAACCAGTGGAGCCATATGTGATATGTCCACAAACTAATTGGACACCCCATTTTGACCAAGGGGTTAAGCATGTGAATAATGCCTGCTCTGTAGACAATCTTTCAGGAATCGCCTGAGGAAGCGACCAAGCGAAACGCGCCGCGATTCCACGTTTACCACAAGTGAACCCCATATGTGCATGATCTTTTATCATGATTTATCATGATCCGTTATATACCTCATATAAGTTGCCCTAGTTAATAGACGCAGGGATCCTCAAACTACGGCCCTCCAGCTGTTGTGGAACTACACATCCCATGAGGCATTGTAAAACTCTGACATTCACAGACATGACTAGGCATGATGGAAATTGTGGTTCCTGAACAACTGGAGGGCCATAGTTTGAAGACCCCTGTAATAGAGGCATTGGGGCTCCAGTGGTTAACTAACTCTTATGACTCATGTGCATGTATTTATCATGTTTTATTGAACACACGTTCATTGTTATATTGTTGTACGTCTATGTGAAATAAATGATATATTTTTTTAAATGATTGTTGTATTTATTCCCACCAAGATCAGCACCTACTAGTAGCCTATAAAGTCCCAATTCACTTGAGAGGTTGAGAGACCCCATTGATTTGTGGGATTCTCTCACTCCCCTCTTCTCTTTTCTCATCGGGTCCCTCTCCCCAGCCTTTTAGGCCCCATTCACACTGCAATTTGGTACTTTTTTATTCTTGAGCAATTTCATTAGGCAATTTTGGGCAATTACATTCTTAATGGCACCCCAAACGCGGTGTGATTTTGCCACGATTGTTGTGTGACAAAAAACACAAAAATCGAGGCAAAATGTGGGTTAAAAAATGTGCCTGACTCAGTGCAAAAATGTGGCACATAAGCTTCTTTGGTGCGTATTTGGAGTAGAGGGAGGACCATTCAAAATGAATGGTGCCGGTCCAAAATTGTGCCACAAAACACGTCAAAAACATAATGCTCAGGTGTGAATGGGACATTATCCAAGCATGCAGTCTGGCTGGCCAAGGAATTTTTGGGGGCAGCATGTGTGCCCCACCTGAACCAAATCTGGCCACATGTCCTCAACACAGAGACAGGACCTACCTGAATGAGTAGGGGACAAATAGTACCCCAGTTACTCATTCACAGATAAAAGTTAAAAAGTAAGTAAATACACCACTTTTTTTAAAAAAAAAGTCCTTTATTAAACAAACAAAAAAAAAGATGTACCATGGTGTCCATCATTAATGACTTTGTCCAGCAAATAGATCCATGTCAGTCACCATAAACAATGATCACAAAGACCCACCGAAACAAAGTACATAGCTTCTGATGTAGCTGCTTGCTGCAAATAACTTTTTCCCAGCCATTAGCTGAATGTAAACAAAAGGACATGGATCCTAGGAGATGTCATTGACTAAAAATGGCCATAACCTACAAGTCCTATGTAGTTTCTCATATGCTTTCTATATTACAACTAAAGCACATTGAAAATATGACTGCTCTGACCACACTCTTTCAAAGTGACAGGTTTGACTTGTCCAAAAGTCCCCTTATTGCCCTTCTTAGAACTACATTCTAAGGCCTTAAAGGGGTAAATGGTCATTATGGAGAATTTCTGCATTATTTCACGAGTTCGCAAACCTCAAACATGCAGGATTCTCTGTAAACCCATGGTAGTGGTGAATCTAAAACGTATCCCTAGTCGTAATATTCTGTGATTAGTTATAAAATGAATTCTATCATATGAATGTCACAAACCAGGTAATATAATGAAACAATTTAACACAATTAAAAGTATAAAATTATCTGAGTTACAGTATATCTGCCCTTGTTCCTATAGCAAAATCAACCTAAAGTGGTTCTAAAGCCTAAATATTTTCTACCCTAATGTATCCTTGCATTAAGGTAATAATTATTTAGGCAGTGTATCCCCTTTCACCCCCCTTTTACTTACCAGAGCCCTTATTCAATCCAGCACTGTGCACTTCTGCAGCCCTTCTCCCCTCTCACTTTCTGGTCTCACAAGCTTTGCTGAGGCAGCCGGAGCCATTGGCTCCCGCTGTTGCCAATCAAAGCCAGTGATGAGGGAGCAGGGGGCGGGGCCGAGTTCACACTTCCTGTGTCAATAGACACAGACAATAAGGCTCAGGGGCAAGCCCACATAAGAGGCTTTCTATGGGGGCATTAGCCTGAGGGGAGGAGCCAGGAGCGCCAGCGGGGGACCCAAGAAGAGGAGGTTTAGGGCTGCTGTGTGCAATTCCATTGTACAGAGCAGGTAAGTATGAACCTGTTTGTTATTTAAAAAAAAAACAAATAGTCAAAGTTTGTAACTACTTTAAAGTACAATTCCAGCCTAACATTAACTAGTCTTAAAAATGTCCCCTTTTGCTGCATAAGCTGTGTAGAAAAGATTTATATAAACCTGTTTTTTGATCCGCACTGGTCCAGTCATGTGATCTGCAGCTCCGGCTCCCCTGTGTCACTCAGCGGCTGATGGAGAGGAGAGAGCGCTGACAACTACTAGGCCATGAAGCCTATGAGTGATATCACGGCTCTTGGAATTCTCAGCTGTTGTTGAGTGCTCATTCCTCTCCCCTGCAGCAGCTGCATTGGAGTGGACTAAAAATAGGTAAGTATACACGTCTTTTTTTCCACAGGTTAGGCAGCATAGGTAGCAGGAGGGGAAGGGAACATTTTTAGGATTAGTTAGTGTTAAGCTCATAGGTGTGCGCAGCCTATTGCATTAGGGTGTGCACCCCAAATCTCAGACCAACATGGCTTTCTCTGCAGCTTCAGCTGCACTGGACAGTGAATGAATGGGAAGTGCTGTGTGCTGAGGATCTTCCTGTTCATTCACAAATTGAAGCATAGTAAACACAGTTTACTACGCTTCAGTTATGAATAAAAGTAGTGAGTGAGTAGCTTCCCTGTGTTTTTTTTATAAAAGGAAGGCACTGGTAAATTACATATTGACTATCCACTTCCCCTACTCTCCATCCTAAAACTTTCCCCACAGCAGCCTGGGGGAGAGGAGGGAAGCCAGCAGCACTGCAGGTGGGGTTGGGGGGGGGGGGCAACATGGGGGAAACCTGGGCAGTAGGGGAATCGTCATGGCTCATAGTGATTAGGGTGTGCCTATGGTTAAGCTGGAATTCTGCTTAAAGGGTTGAAAGATATAAAGTAGTAAAAATCAATCTGCATATCCTGACCAATCCCTGCCCCTCAGTATAAACTGATGAATAAAAATCCAGTTTAAGCATTTCAAGAGATTCATGGATTGGTTTTCCCTCACTGCTCATTATTGATGCAGTAAGAGTAAAGATTAAATCATTTTTTGGAATCCTATCTTTAATTCTCATTACTGTCTATTAGTAAAACAAGCATTAATTAAGATAGGATGTCTGCTGATATCTTAATAATTAGAAACACTTAATTACTGATTATTAAAAAATAGATGGAAAAAAAATAAAAAAAATAGAAACCGACATCTTAGCTTCTGTGTGTATTTGGGAACATTAACTTAAATATTAGTCATTTTATGCATCTACATACAGTAGTTGCTCAAATTTACCTATCCATTTGAAAACAATTGTGAATGTGTATTTCACTGACTTGGTAATATCTGTGAATTGGTCGGTAACTCATTGACATTGAGTCATTCAGTGGAAAAGCACAGAACAGCATTGCAACTTGTAAAAGCATGCATGTTTCCAAATGAATGGGAATGGAGCAAAGTATTCTGCACTGTATAATATGTTTCTTTTATATAAATAATGTAAATAATGTCTACATAAAGTATACCTACAGGCAAAACCTTTTTTTTAGTTGAGGACAGAGATGAGATGGATTAGAACAACTGTTCTACCAGTTTGTATTTCTGTCTGTGTCCCCATGAGGGAGATTCACCCTCCCTATTTGTCCTTTTACCATTATCATTGAATGTGAAAGCAAAAGAAAATACCAGATTTTGAGCTGTCCCCAAAAAAGTAATAGAAGGGAAATCTTCCAATGGGGACACTAGTTCTGGTAACCTGGGAGGCCCCGAGGGATTCCCTTAACCACTTCCGCCCTGCCCACCGCACATTTACTGCGGCAGTCAGGCGCTCCTGGGCAAAGTAACGTAGTACAACGTCGCTCCCTCAGGAGACTCTGGAGGGCGAGCGTGCGCTCCGGCGGCACGCTCCCACCCCCGCTCGTTAGCTGGGGAGCCAGCGTGTGTGACCAGCGGCTCCGATGGCCACTGGACACTCGCGATTTCCCGCAGCAGAAAGAGAAGGACAGACGGCTGATGTAAACACAACCGTCTGTCATTCTCCCTGAAGTGATCACAGAGGCAATGTGATCCTGCTATATAGGACCACATTTCTCTGTGATTACTTCACAAGCCACGCCCCCTGACAGTTAGAATCACGCCCCTAGCGACACATTTAACCCCTTGATCACCAGTACAGTTAACCCCTTCCCTGCCAGTGTCATTTTTACAGTAACAGTGTATATTTTTAGCAATGATTGCTGTAGTAATGTCACTGGTACCCCCAAAAGTGTCAAAAATGTCAGTTTGGGGTCCGATCTGTCCGCCCCAATGTCGCAGTCCCGCAAAAAAAATTGCAGATCGCCGCCGTTACTAGTAAAACAAAAAAACAATAAAAATGACATAACTTTTTCCCGTAGTTAGTAAACGCAATAACTTTTGCGCAAACCAATCAAAATACGCTTATTGCGATTTTATTACCAAAAATTTGTAGCAGAAAACAAATTGGCCTAAAATGTTAAAACATTTTGATTTTTACATTTTTTTTTGAGAATTTCATATAAAAAAAAATGTGAAAAATATTGTTATTTTTTTTCAAAATTGTAGCTCTTTTTTTGTTAATAGCGCAAAAAATAAAAACCGCATAGGTGATCAAATATCACCAAAAGAAAGCTCTGTTTGTGGGAAAAAAATGACGTCAATTTCGTTTGGGAAAAGCGTCGCACAACCACGCAATAGTCCGTTAAAGTCACGCAGTGCCGAATCACAAAATAGGGCCTGGTCATTGAGCAGCCAAATCCTCCGGGGCTAAAGTGGATAATTTGCTGTGACTTCCAGTTACTTCCCGTTTTGTCTATGGGGCAGGAAGTGAAGGTAAATCTCTATCTGTCCAGAATAAAAAAAAAAAACCTTTTGCCTACAGTTCTACTTTAAGTACACACATGTACAGTATTTCTAAATTATGATAGCTAAGTAAAGGATATGATTCTGTTTTTTAACAGTCATACAATAAAGTTTGTTCTGCTTCAGAATTCACTGCTTAGTACTCACTTACAGAATGATACAATGAAAAAAGTGTAACACTTACATGCTAGTCAACAGAGGTTACTGCTGCCCCACCGGGAAGTTAGAGGTTAACTGTAATTCCCATGTTTTTCTTGGCGGGTTTTCTTGGGTCGGACCCTCCGGTCCCATGTATTATAAAAAGGATTGGGGCTCGGATCCAGAGGGTAGAGAATCTCACTCACGGAGAGAGATGTCCTCCCCAATGTCGTTGCTGGAGTCTGGATGGCTCGTATTCTGTCGAAGCCGGAGCTAAACTCTAGACATGGACTCAACCAATATTAGACTTTTGCTTGAACAGGTATGCTGGGGCAGTCACAAGCTTGTAGGTAGGGACTAGGGACGTTAGGAAATGTTTTCACTTTATCTTGGACTGTCAATTGTCTCTGTCATCATGTTAACCTATTCTTCAAGTAAAATATTTGAAACCTTACCCTTGCCTGGTTTAAAGTTACTAAAGGAGTGCAATGCAAATAATTGGCAAATACGGTTTACAGCTCAGGTCACTAAGTACATTGAGGTTTCTCTAGCAGCCTGTCATTAAGCATGTACATGTGGCAGATCAGATAGCCTCTTGCAGCGATGGAGATGTTGTCAGCACTCCTTCAGCAGCGATCCGTCTTCTATAGCAATGGGAGCAGATCTGCACTGCCGAGGCCCTCATCCTGTGCACAGGTACGGAAGAGAAAGAGCTAAGTGAAATGCACGCATGGAGTTCGCACTAGGTGTACAGCAGGACCCCATACCGTTGCTGAGAGTGAGGTAGGTACACTGAACAGGAGGAGAGGGCATTGGCCCTATGTGTCCTTCCTAAATGAGCAAGAAACCATGGTGATGCTTATTACATCAGAAGAGTTTACTAGAGTTTGTTCATGTTTTTTCATCTGTCCGGGTGAGCATGAGCATGGCTCATGTAAAGGTACTCAATTTGTATGGCAGTGACCCTATACAAAGTGCCTAGCGTAACTAATAAGAACCCATCTAAATTGAGGGCAGAAATGCCTTGGCGGTAGTTTATTCCTCCTTAAAGCGGAGTTCCACCCTAAAATAATACTTACCTCCATCTTCATGCCCGGGGTCAACTGAAAAACAAATGGATAATGACAATTTTTTTTTTTTTTTACTTACCTGGTTTAGAAGAAAATATACTCACCTTACTTCCTCTTCCTCCCCTCGGCGGCCACGGCGATTCGTCACTTCCTGGCTTGCAATGATTCCTGGGAGCTGAACGTCATCGCTCCCAGGAATCAATGCGCCTGCACCAGCCCCGACGTCAGTTCCGGTGCAGGCGGAGAAGCTGTGCAGGGATGACGCTGCGGCACCGGAAGTGACGGCGGGGCCGGTGCAGTGCATCGTGGGACCGAAGAAGACGGAAGAGGACACAGAAGAGGATCGCGCTTGAGATGGCAGCGCTGGACAATACATTTTCAAGGTAAGTATTTCTTCTAAAAGGTAAGTGCAACCCGGGACAGATCAGAGGCTAGCCATTGTGGAATGTACTAGCCCTGACTGTCCCGGGGGTATTTTTATTAAAAAAACTTTCCCAGGGTGGAACTCCGCTTTAAAGAGGAACTAAAGTGCGTTTTTGTGGAGGTGTATTGGAGTATCACACTGTATGTACAGCAAGCACTATATAATTTATTTGGCATGTAATTACATCTTATGAGAGTGGAAGAGGTGAAGAAGGAGGGATTAGCGCTGGATATCACGTTGGATAATAACACACATGCATTATTGAACTTGATTACATTTGAGGTCCACAAAAGAAGGTGAGCATATAGATTGCACTGAATGGTTCAAGTGGTAACAAGAATTATTTGTAAATATTTATATTTGGACTAGTGGACTCATTGGCATTTGCTAGAGCAGGGCTTCCCAGACTTTTTTGGGCCGAGACCCACTTCTGAATACAGATATTTTTCGGGACCCACTTGCTTGTAATTGAATATTGTAAAGCGCTACAGAATTTGTTTGTGCTTTATAAATGCAAATAATAATAATAATAATAATGCATATTTTAAAGGGAGGGGGATGTTAAATTAACAATATCAATTTACTACTTTTCAATTTATTATTGAATACACTTGCCAGATGTTCTAAGTGAGGGGTCAGAAGCCTGTGGCATGTGTGGCATATAAGCAGAGTTGTAATCAGCACCCTCATAGACAGGATAAGGCAGGCAAAGGACAGAAATCAACCACCCCAGGACAGTAAACAGCAGGCTATATGGCACTCACCCTCCTTCCTCTCCCAGTGAAGGTAAAGCCCCTTTTTGCCCTCTCCAGGGCCCAGCACACCTCTACCAGAGTCTCTATAATGAGGAGCCCTATGCTGGTCTTGGTGTCCTGGCTCTTCTCCTTCAGATCCTCTACTGGGGTCACAGAAGCTGCCATGAACTCCTGACACCGCCGGGCCACCTGGTGCTCCAGCCTCCGTAAACTGCGTAGGCGGGGTCCTGAATCCATCGCCATTTGACTGCTCTGGCTCTCTGTAATTTGTGTGGTCTCACACAGCACAATTTAAGCGGGCCCGCTCTCAGTGATTTCCCGGCTCAGCGCGACCCACTCAAACACCCACAGTTTGGCAACTCCGGTGCTAGACCAACCAGGACCCTCCTGGGTCTTCTATTGTTTGATGTTAAAAAAAAGACATTTGCTTGAAAAATGGAATTCAAATGTGGCTCTCACTCCAGATATCTGGAATTACTTTGAAATCCTCCTTCATAAGGCAACATATTATTCTGGGTCATACAAAAAATACAATAGGGTGTGGAAATTCTGGATTGTTTCAACAATGTATCACATATTGGGACTCCCTCTGCCTAAAGAATACCTCTATCGTTGGTGTTTTTTTCTGTGTTTTAGTGGGCAAGGGTGTACAGTGTTAGACTTTAGATTTGCTGACATTCGGGACTGCACTCTTTTCTATACTCTACAAGGAACTGATATATCATTTTTATACTTTTTTGTTCTTTTTTTTTTAATCAGAAAAAGAACTTTATTTAGGAATGGCACAAGACAATAAAACATTGTACAAGAAATACACAAGTAGTATACACAATCAGAGAGGATACCAAGATACAATCTTAATCAGTACAAAATGCGCTTTAGTGAAAGCACAGGAACATCATCGTCACTCCATGCAGATCCCTAAAAAGAAAACAAAACAAAGGGAAATAAAAAAGGGGGGAGGGGGAGGGGGAAAAAACAAAAACAGGAAAAACAACTAAACACGCGTTGTCATTAACATGTCAGCTGCCAAAAGCATGCAAATATCTACATAAGCAAGCGATTAAGAACAAGTTGAGGAGGAGCCACCTCTGAAGAAGACAGCCAGGATCCCCAGATTTTCTCAAACTTAAGAGGAGCTTTTCTGTGATAATAGGTGTGTTTTTCACGTATCAGAATAGAGTTGACAGATTGGATCCATTGGGCACCCGCAGGAGGCCTGGAAGATATCCACACTCTAGCAATCAGTTTTTTAGCTAAGTAGAGAAGTCAAAGGAGAGCCACAAGAACATGTGGGAGGTATAGCATCTCATCCAGGCCGCCCAACAAGCACACCAGCGGATCCAACTGAATTTGAACTTGGTATACACGATTAATAGTGGACACTACGAAATGCCAGTATCGCACCAGCTTGGGGCATCTCCAAAGCATGTGAATAAAGTCACCTGTATGCAGATTACATTTGGGACAGAGAGGTGAGGACCTCCTACCCCATGCATAGAGTTGTGCCGGGGTCCTATAGGTGCGGTGCAGCACAAACAAATGGGACAGTTTATGGCTAGCGGAGACAGAGACCAATGGGCCGGCCTCAAGTATCTGAGGGAGGGCCATTCCACCTTCATCTTTGGGATATTGCAGAGTAGTAAGTTTCAATCGGGCCACCCCACCCCGCCATATAAGGGCCCTGAATTGGGAGTCTATTCTATCAAACCAGTATCGACATCGGGGAGTTGTGAAGAATGTAGAGCAGCTGAGGAGCCCAGATAATTTTGATCAAATTGACCCTACCCGTAACTGTAAGGGGAAGTTTACACCAGCTAGCACATTTAGTACGGAAATGGAGGAGGAGGGGTTTAAGGTTGAGGGAGACATAATCTCTCAGGTCAGCTGAGACCACTACACCCAGATAGCGGAAGGTGGAGACCACCTGTAGTTGAGAGGCAGCAGGTGGCATAGTAGGCGGAAGGGGGTCTAAAGGGAGGAGAACCGATTTGTCCCAATTTATGGCAAAGCCAGAAAATGTGCCAAATCTCGTAATAAGGGACATGACTTCCTGCAGGGAATCTCCAAGATCCCCCAGATACAGTAGGGCATCATCCGCGTAGAGGGAGATTTTATCTTCCCTGTCCCCACGGCGAAACCCCACTATAGAGGGGGAACCTCTAATCATGATCGCACGAGGTTCAATCGCCAGTGCGAACAGCAATGGGGAGAGGGGGCATCCCTGTCTAGTCCCCCAGTACAAAGAAAATGAATCAGAGAGGGAGCCATTAATCCTGATGCGAGCCGTAGGCCTAGCATAAAGTAATTTAACCCAGGAAATAAACTCAGAAAGCGATCTAGCACCACCCAAAGATATTGCCACTCGACGCTGTCAAAAGCCTTGGCAGCGTCGAGGGAGAAGATGGCTCTGCTACCTGGATTATCAACTGGGAGCTGAAGGTTTAAAAACAGTCTACGGAGGTTTAAGGACGTTGACCTGGCAGGAATAAATCCCGACTGGTCAACATGTACCAACTCAGAGACGACAGTCGCCAATCTATTAGCCAGAACCCTAGCCAACAGCTTGACGTCCGTATTAAGTAAGGATATGGGCCTATAAGAATCCGGGTGTACCGGGTCCTTACCAGGCTTAGGGATAACCACTACTATCGCCTCACGCATAGAATCAGGTAATGTACCCACCCTATGAGCCTCATTCAGGGTAGTCAGCAAGGCAGGAAGGAGGATATCCCCATAGGACTTGTAAATCTCAGCAGGGAAACCGTCAGCCCCAAGAGACTTATTATTCAACATTTGAGAGGCAGCCAAAGACAGTTCCTTGACAGTCAGGGGTCCACCCAGTGCCTGCCGCTGTGACCGCGAAATCCGAGGTATCTTACAGTTGGCCAGGAAATCCCCCAGGGCCGCCTCAGAGGGGCAGACCCTAGAGGAGTAGAGGGTCCTAAAATAATCGGTGAACACCGAAGCAACTTGGGTCGGGTCCTGAACCAGTCCACCATCAGGCGCCTGGACAACAGCAATATGGGAAACACCCTGCTGTGCCCTGGCAATTACAGCGAGCAAATGGCCAGTATTTTCTCCCTCATTAAAGTAATGTTGTTGGATGAAAAATCGTTTATTCTCTGCAGCATTAATAGAGACCTGCTGATAAAGGGCCTGGGCCTCCAGCCAACGCCGTTCATGAGCAGGAGTAGGGTCAGTCACAAACGCCAATTCCGCCTCCCCGGCCCTAGCGAGGATATGATTCTCCCAAGTCTTAGACTTAATGGCTGAAATTTGGTTAATGAGAATCCCCCTCAAATGCGCCTTCAACCTGTCCCACACCACCAGAGGCGTTGCCGAGTCCATATTTTGCAGAAGGAACTCGCGCAAGGCCGGAGAAACGGGGTCATCTGTAGGAAGAAGAGCAAGCCAAAAGGGGCTTACCTTCCACAGCCGAGAGCCCGTGGGAGGCAGTCCCCCCAATTGTACTATAAGGGGTGAATGGTCCGAGATATTCCTAGGAGCATAGCGAACAGCGTGAATCACAGAACAAGCCAGAGAATTCCCCAGACAAAAGTCAATGCGAGAAAGACCTTTATAGGAGGTTGAGTAACAGGAGTAACAACGCACGTCAGGGTTCTTACTCCTCCACACATCCTGTAGTCCCAATTCCAACAAAAGGCGGGAAAAGGGGGTAGGGCCCAAGGCACTAGGTGACCCCTATCCGTGACATTGTTAAAGTCTCCCAAAACACTACCACAGGCACACTCGAGTAGGGACTCATAAAGTGGGCCAGGGCATGGAGTACCTCTGGGGAGAAGGGGGGGGGTACATAGATGTTGGCCGATACAAATTGAAAATAATATAGCTTACAGGAAAGAAAAATATAACTACCCTGATCATCAATCTTAGAGGACAATAACTGGAAGGGAGCGTTATCAGATAACAATATACTAACCCTCCTAGAATACGCGTAGTGGGTGGAGTGAAACTGAGTGCCGTAGCCGCGACGACGCAGCAGAGGGAGAGTCGAAGGCTGTAGGTGGGTCTCTTGCAAACATATTACAGCAGGGGTAAACCTTTTCAAGGTAGAGAACATCGCCACCCGTTTAACACTATCACCCAGTCCGCGAACATTCCAGGAGACTAAAGTACAGCAATTAGCCATAACACTGGTAGACATGTAAAGTATAGGAGAAATCAAGCACAAGGCAGTGGAAAGCAGCACAGCAAATATGTGGAGGAAGGGATAGGAAAAAGGATAAAGTATGTGTCACAGCCTCCCAAGCAACCCAAATACAGGACCACATAGGCCCAGCAAATGTTAGAAACAGCCTACAGTCGGTAATGACAAACATAGTGGGGAGCTCCATGATACTCACGGCATCCCAGGAGGAAGTAGCGGCCCCATCCGCAGGCCAGGGATCATCCAGCTCCGCCGGTAGGATACCGGGATCGTCCGGAGCATGTGGAGGCTTAGCAGGGGTCTTCTTAGCAGAGGATTTGGCAAAGAGCTTCATCGCGGCCTCCCTGGCGGAGCGTGTCGGTCGGGCGCCATCTTGGAGAGCGGGATCCGAAGGCCCCGGCGTGTCTTTACCCTTTCGAGACATCGCCCCAGCCTCGGCAACACACCGGCAGGTAGGTATCAGTGACAGGAGATCGGGGAGGTAAGTGAGGAAGGCGGATAGCGTCGGATACTGCAGTAATCAGGATGAATGTCAGGATCGATGGCGGAGAGAGCGCTCGGCACGTCCGTCTACATCAGCTGCAAGCCACTCCCTGCCACTTTTTTGTTCTTTACTTCTCCTTAGTGGACCTGAGCATGCCTATAGTTTATTATTCATGCCAAATTGTCTCGTTTATTTCTTTTTATTTCTTTTTGTTTTAGTTGAGTTATTGTACGGTGCCTTGAGGCTGGGCGTGCCCAAGCTGCTCTATTTTGCACTTTAAACACTTTTAAAAATCAATAAAAAGAATTAAAAAAAAAACAGTAACTAAACTCTCTCAATCAACATGAACTATTTTTAATCCTTATGCTGCTAGCTTTAGTAAATGCATAGAAAGGTATATTATATGTTCTTGTTTTAACATTTTATTTTTTTTTTTTTACCTTTTTTTCAGCTGCTTCTTGGTTTCTGACCTAGGCCAAAATGAAGTCATCCATGCCAGGTGTCTTCATGGGCAATTTTTACTTTAATCTGGAGGAGGGGGAGGGGCTTTCTCGGCTGAGCACACCCTCCTGTTTCTATGCCTGAGCTAAGGGCAGATGGATTCCAGGAGGTAAATGCTACCCTTACTCAAGATGGCCACAGCTAGAAATGCTAGGTGGTGTTTTTCAAAGTGATTAAAAGAAAAAAAACAATAAAAAAACGGGAGACATAAATGGGTTGGTGAGATTGTTCTGAATATTAAAAATGAAATAAATAGCATTTTCAGTTTGTGGTGCTCAGATACAATTTAGTTCTGCTTTAAATGTTCAGGAATACACTAGAAGTCTTGCACAGCTCAAATGGCACAAGTCTATAATAAAGTATATCTAAACCCAAAAACAAACATGTAATATGCATTTTTCAGGCTTTTTTCCCTTTATTGTGGGAATCCTGCAAGTAAAACACTTACTTTCTTATGCCAATGGGAAATATTTCCTGAACCAGTCAGGAGGTAAGCCTTTGGCCACACCTTTTATCTGCACAGCTCACCTGGGGAGTAAAATAAAACAATGTGCATATGTAGCATTGTTCATGTAGGGCTTGCTGTGTGATGACTTCTTGGGTCTCCTCTGATTACCTGCAGACAGTCACTAGGGGACAGTTCACACATTCATCCTTACTCCCAATGGCTCGTTACTCAAAAAACATTCCAGGGGTTCTGGTTTTTGGTATTTATTGTGTAACTTGCATGGGAGAAGGGAATAGTGGGATACTCCAACTCAAACTATTTACAGTTGATAAGGACAAATCTCACTTGGCCTCATCAGGTTACTCATGGTAGTCACACTGCTTTAACCATACCGCCATTTATATGGAGGGGTTAATGGGCCATACACACTATAAGATTTTCTGAAGACTTTTTAGATTTACCAAAACCAGATAATATGAGGTCAAACCTAAACATTTTCAATTTGTATGCAATCTGGCAGGCCCTTGCACTACATAGAAAAGGTAAATCTGAAGGAAAAAGTCTTCAGAAAATCTTATGGTGTGTATGGCCCTTTAGTCTTCTTGATCACTTCAGCAGCAGACTTGATGCAACTACATTATTTCAGGACACTCTCTAGCATCCCCTTGACTGACACCTGTCCAATGACTCTTTTAGCTGAAGGGATGGCCCTCTCAGGACAGGCCCCATGACACAGATCTGTACTTACTATATGCAGAATCAGATCCTTTTCAGTATCTCCCTTCCAGTCATCTTTGCAGGACCTCCGGGTTCAGCTCCTCCCTGACTCTCAGGTCGACCACCTGAGGCCGCATGGCAATTTTTACAGAGGAGGGGCAACCGCCCCCTCCCTCCGGAACCCCACTGTCCAGCTGAAAGACCCCGATCACATGTGCCTTTGGCATTTATACAGTATCCCATCATGTACCAAGGCACTTTCCTCTGCAAATCACCAGGGCTGTACTAAATGCCAGTGCACTCATTTGTCGGGTTTCCTCCCACTGTTCATTATGCCTCCCTATTGGACCAGTGTGAAACACTTCAGACAAACTGAGCTGCACCTAAGCACCATGAGCAGACCTCACTAGCAAATCTTGCTCTCCGGTAGGCAGAGAAACATATACATTTACCTGGCAATCTTTCTGGTAAGCAGAAAAGATCTAAAACTATACTCTCTCTAGCACCTACCTAGGAGGGTGCTACACACGTCAGGGTACAGATAGAGAATTCAGGAATATCAAAATGGAATAACAGGAGAGGATATAGCAAGAGTGACACAACAGGTGAATAGTGAGACAAAAGAGGACAGGAAGCCCACCAACAGGAAAAAAAAAAGCAAAACATATGACCCAAGAAATCCACACAGGAAGGATTTGGATCAATAAGCAATGTGAAGACAGACTTAGGCTCCATTCACAACTATATATTTTTTCATACTTTTTGCAGAAATGCAGGACATTTCTTTAACCACTTAAGCCCCGGAAGATTTTACCCCCTTCCTGACCAGGGGGTATTTTGCGATTCGGCACTGCATGACTTTAACGGACAATTGCGCGGTCGTGCGACGCTGTATCTAAACAAATTTGGCGTCCTTTTTTTCCCACAAACAGAGCTTTCTTTTGGTGGTATTTGATCACCTGTGCGATTTTTTGATCACGCGCTATAAACAAAAAAAGAGCGTAAATTTTGCAAAAATAGCAATATTTTTCACATTTTTTTATATGAAATTCCCCCCAAAAAAATTGTAAAAATCAAAATTTTTTAACATTTTCGGCCAATTTGTTTTATGCTACCTATGTTTGGTAAAAAAAATCACAAAAAGCGTATTTTGATTGGTTTGCGCAAAAGTTATCGCGTTTACTAACAAAGGGAAAGATTTTTGTCATTTTTGTTGTTTTTTTTTAACGCGATCTGCGATTTTTTTGCGGTACTGCGACATTGCGGCAGACAGATCGGACCCTTGACTGACATTTTTGACACTTTTGGGGTTACCAGTGACATTTCTACAGTAATCAGTGCTATACATATGCACTGTTACTGTAAAAATACACTGGCAGTGAAGGGGTTAACTTTTTTTGAAAGGGAGGGGCTATGTGTGTCCCTAGGGGCATGCTTTCTACCGTGATTGGCTGTGGCTTCAGATGTATGAAGAGTGATCAACGGTTCTACATAGTAGAACCTTATGATCATCCTTCATACACAGGGGAGAATGACAGTCAGCTTGTTTACACAAGCCGCCTGACTTTCTCCCTCTCCCCCGCCGATCGCAGAGTGACCGGCGGACATCGGGTCCGCCGGTCACACGCGCGGGGGGGTCCGTGACCACGCGGGAGCGGGAGCGCGCCTCCGGGGGCGCGCGCTCGCTCCCTAGACCCTCACAAGCTAGTGACGTAGCCCTACGTCACTTTGCCTGTGAGGGGCTGACTGCCGACGTAGATCGGCGTTAGGCAGTCGGCAAGTGGTTAACATGGGTTTTTATAGGACATGTTCACATCAATGCATTTTTGTTCCTCTGCATTTTTGGAAAGGTTTAGGGACTTTTTAAAACGCAAAATGGTTCGTTTTTTGCTTTTTTGGCTCAATAGGCTTCAATGGAGAAGGTGTAGAAAAGCATGTTGTGCATTTTTACCGCGATGTTGCCACAATTTGCGTTGTAGAAGCGTTTCTGTAGAAGCACTACAGAAATGCTCAAAAGCAACATGCGTGCACACATGGTGTGAATCGAACCTGATGAGCCGACCCCTAACAAATCGTCTGATGCTTCAGCAGTGCAACACTTTGGAATTGGAAGCCACTAAATATGTAAGATCATCTTGTCTAGTAAAACTATGTTTATTCAGTATCAATGGATTCCTCAAAAGAAGCCTACAAGAGTACAACAATAATTTCTAGCTCCCTTTGCCAGGAGTCTACAAGTAACTTTAGGTCACCAGACATTGGGTAACACTAGCCTGGGCAGATATCAGATTGCAAATTCCAATACCTACCCAGTGTTCCATCAGCCAGGCATTGTCACTGAGTATAAACACAGCCATAGCCCATATTCCTGCCCTCTATTTCCTGGTTGTCTTAGGTCAGGTCAAAGCCTACAACTAGCTTACCTGGAATGTCAGGCCCCTTCATATGTAATTAAAATGGCCTATTGAATTTATTTCTTATAGAAAACTGCAAGCTTAAACCATTAAGTATTAATATTTAGTATCAAGAAATTACAATTAAACATATATACTGTAGTTCTACAAGTGCAATGAACTGTCATAAATCTGAAGTCATAAGGTTGACCAGAAACTGATGCTTTGGAAAGGGCTTTTCATTACAAGTCCAAACCAAAATACTAAGCAGTATAGGAAGGTTAAATTTAGTAATCTCTATTAACCACTTTACCATCGGAGGATTTTCCTGCTAAAAGACCAGGGGGTTTTTTGCGATTTTTTACTGCGTGATTATAACGGACAATTGCGCGGTCGTGCGACGCTGTACCTAAACGAATTTCACGTCCTTATTTTCCCACAAACAGAGCTTTCTTTTGGTGGTATTTGATCACCTGTGCGATTTTTTGATCACGCGCTATAAACAAAAAAAGAGCGTAATTTTTGCAAAAATAACAATATTTTTCACTTTTTTTTATATGAAATTCCCCCCAAAAAAAATGTAAAAATCAAAATTTTTTAATATTTTTGGCCAATTTGTTTTACGCTACCTATGTTTGGTAAAAAAAATCACAAAAAGCGTATTTTGATTGGTTTGCGCAAAAGTTATCGCGTTTACTAACAAAGGGAAAGATTTTTGTCATTTTTAGTGTTTTTTTTTTTTTAACGAGTAATGGCGGCGATCTGCGATTTTTTTTGCGGTACTGCGACATTGCGGTGGACAGATCGGACCCTTGACTGACATTTTTGACACTTTTGGGGGTACCAGTGACATTACTGCAGTAATCAGTGCTATATATATGCACTGTTACTGCAAAAATGACACTGGCAGGGAAGGGGTTAACAGTATTGGACAGGGAGGGGTTAAGTGTGTCCTAGGGGCGTGCTTCTAACTGTAGTGGGACATTGCTATTGGTGTAAAAACAAAGATCAACGGTTCTACATAGTAGAACCGTCTGATCTTCATTTTTACACAGGGAGAACAGACAGGTGGCTTGTTTACATAAGCCGCTCTGTCTTTCTCCCGCTGTACCGGCGATTGTAGTGTGACCGGCGGACATCGGGTCTGCCAGTCACACTCCCGCACTCCTCCGTGAACGAGCCTCGGCGGGCGCGCGCCTCGGCGGGCGCGCGCTCGCCCGCTATTGGCTCTAGAAGGAGTGACAGGCGAGCGACATAGATCTACGTCACTCTGCCTGGCCGGGGCCGACTGCCGCAGTAAATATACTGTGCGCAGTCGGCAAGTGGTTAACAAATGGAACCCATAAGTGTCCATGCTATTGAGCCTCTCAGATGTATCAGTTTTGGCTTAATGGGCAACGTTACTATGAAAATCTAGCTGTTGATTTTTATCACAAGAAACTCAGGTGACGTGCACATTAACATGCTGGTGAAAATTCAGTGATAGGCCTCTTTCAAACTTGCGGGCAGTTCAGATCCGCCTGTCAGTTTTTCAGGCGGATCTGAATGGATGCCCCATGCATCTCTATGGGGCAGCGGATGTCATGTCTGCTGACATCCGATCCGATCCTGTCCATCAAATCCGGACGGATGGAAACCCTATTTTCCATCCGTCTGGCAGATCGGATCGGATGAGAACGGACAGGCGGTCAGTTCTCATCCGTTCCCCCCATAGAGGACAGCGGGGACCTGACAGCTCTGTCTCCGCACACTGAGTGGAGACGGAGATGTCATCTGCCTGCTCAGCGGGGACAGTGGATCGATCCCCCGCTGAGCAGCACGGAGTCCGCCGGCGGAGACGGACCATGTGAAAGGAGCCTTAAGGCTCGTACACACTATAAGAAAATCATGCAAACATTTTTGTCTAAAGAATTTTCGTACGATTTTCGTATAGTGTGTACACAGCTTTCCACAGCCGATTCTGAATTTGCATACGAAAATTCTCGAAGAGACAAACTCCATAATTTTTCTCGTATGGGAAAAATCGAACGATTTTCATTTAATGTGTACAATTTTCGTACAATTTTTGTACAAGAAAAATCAGAAAAGAAAGACTGCGCATGATCAGAAACAATAAACAACAAAAAAAAAAAAAGCCTTTGTCGTTCGGTTTTTCGTCCATCGGTTCTGATTTGCTGTAAAACAACGACTTTGCCCGATTTTCTAATGTGTGTACCCCACTTAAGGGGGACTCGTTGTTTTAAAATTCCACTTTAAAAAAAAATGTAATACCGTAAGGTCTTTTGTACATGTCTTTTGTACATGTCATTTTTTCCACATGTTTTTGAAAAACTTGTTTTTGAATGTCTTTAATGAGCACTAATAAGGCACTATTGTGGCACTGATGAGCACTTTAGTGGCACTGATGAGCACTGTAGTGGCATTGATGGGCACTGTATTGGCACTGAAGGGCACTGATGAGCACTGTAGTGGCACTGTGGAGCACTGATGAGCATTCTAGTGGCACTGATGGGCGCTCGAGTGGCACTGATGGCACTGTAGTGGCACTGATGGCACTCTAGGGGCATTGATGAGCACTGTAGTGGCACTGATGGCACTATAGGGGCACTGTAGTAGCACTGATGCCACTGTAGGGACACTGGTGGCACTGTAAGGGCACTGATGGCACTTTAGGGGTTCTGTAGTGGCACTGATGGCATAGTAGTGGCACTGATGACACTTTAGGGGCACTGTAGTGGCACTGATGGCTCTGTATGGGCACTGATTAGCACTGTAGTGGCACTGATGGCACTTTAGGGGCACTGTAATGACACTGATGGCTCTGATGGCACTGTATGGGCACTGTAGTGGCACTGATGGCTCTGTAGGGGCACTGATTAGCACTGTAGTGGCACTGATGGCACTTTAGGGGCACTGTAGTGGCACTGATGGCTCTGATGACACTGTAGGGCACTGATTAGCACTGTAGTGGCACTGATGGCTATGTAGGGGCACTGATGGCACTGTAGGATCATGCCAAGTCAGACTGCTGCAGTGTTTCTCTCTCCTCTTCTAACACTGATACAGCGTGTGAGGAGAGGAGAGAGAAATGTGAGCTGAACTGGGCATGATACCATTTTGTTGACAAAGTGATCGCTCCATCATTGGACGGAGCGATCACGTGGTAAAGAGCCACTGTGATTGGCCCTTTACCCTGATCCGTGATACGCTGGGTCCATCATGGACATTTCTTGGACATTTCATATGAAGGCGTCCCAGAACTAGCTGGCGGCCCTGTAGCTGTCATTCGGCTTTAGCACATACGGCAAGTGGTTAAAGGATAAGTTCACCTTTTAGCAAAAAATAATAAATGCAGATTTTATTTGCATGTAACAAAAATTACATTTACTATTTTGTGTTTTAGGAGCCTGGAAAGTATTGCACCTGTGACAGTGGCGGACGGGTTATTGAGGGCGCAGGGGCACCGCCCCCCGTGCATTGAGGGCGCAGGGGCGCTGCCCCCCATCCATGCGTCCGGCCCCCTAATCTACATGCGGGGCGTCGGACGCATGGAGCTTAATATTTTTTTAAATCACCTGATTAGAGCCCGAGCCCACCCATTGTGTGACAATAGCGAATGAAAATTCACTATTGTCACACCGATCCTCCTCCTGGCCAATCAGGAAGCGTGTCTGATACGTGCTTCCTGATTTGCCACAAGGCAAACCCCATGCCATTGGCCGAGGAGGAGGCGGGAGCGGGAGGACTGGAGGAGACACGCCGCCGGGGGACATGATGAGGAGAAGCCGCCGCCGGGCCCGGGACTGAAGAGAAGCCGCCGCCGGGACTGAAGAGAAGCCGCGGCTGCTCCAGGTAAGTGCACTGGTCTGGGGGGGGGGCACACTGCATTGAATGGGGCACGCACACACGCTGGTCACTGCATTGATGGGGGCACGGCAAGCTGGTCACTGCATTGAAGGGGGCACTGCAAGCTGGTCACTGCATTGATGGGGGCACGGCACGCTGGTCACTGCATTGAAGGGGACACAGCAAGCTGGTCACTGCATTGAAGGGGGCACGGCAAGCTGGTCACTGCATTGAAGGGGGCACGGCAAGCTGGTCACTGCATTGATGGGGGCACGGCACGCTGGTCACTGCATTGATGGGGGCATGGCACGCTGGTCACTGCATTGATGGGGGCAAGGCACGCTGGTCACTGCATTGATGGGGGCACGGCACGCTGGTCACTGCATTGAATGGGGGCATGCTGTGGTAACTCTGCATTGAATGGGGGCATGCTGTGGTAACTCTGCATTTAATGGGGGCACGCTGTAGTAACTCTGCATTGAATGGGGGCACGCTGTAGTAACTCTGCATTGATGAGGGCACACTATACTTTGATTACTGAAGGCCCCTTTCACACTTTTGTGACCTCAAAGTCATGCATTTTTTGGCGCAAAGCAATGCCTATTAGATTTTTTCTGTTTGCGCCCCCCCAAAAATTTTGAGCACCAGCCACCACTGACCTGTGATCAGCAGATTGCTGATGGCATGCAGGTCTCCTGCGGACTGTCAGTGTAAGCTGTCTGCCTGTACATCATACGGGCAGGAAGAATCACACTGACAACAAGAATCAATGAACTACCACAGCGCTCAACTGTGCCATGGTAGTGCATTGAGAATTACAAGCCGACAGCTGCATAGGCTGTCATACTTGTAGTTAGTTGATTCACAGGGATGTGTGAATCAATAATGTGGTTGCGTGGGCGAAGCCCCACATGTTCACGCTTTCTTTGAGTTGTGGCAGTGAATATGGGGAGAAGATCCCTACCTCGCTGCCACAAGGGGGGGGGGATCGGGGTCTGATGCTGAACATGTTACATGTTACACCCAAAATATGGGTGTAACACATAATATGTTCAGAAAGGGGAACCTATCCTTTAAGCCATTCTTGAATTCATTAAGTCGGGTCACCTTCTTCCTTTGCTCCATGGTCCAGTTCTGATACTTACGTGCCCATTGTAGGCAGGTTTGGCTGTGGACACGGGTCAGCATGGGCACCCTGACCGGTCTGTGGATACACAGCCCCATACATAACAAACTGAGATGCACTGTGTGTTCTGACACCTTTCCATCAGAACAAGCATGTATTTGTTTAGCAATTTAAGCTACAGTAGCTCTTCTAATTGATTGGACTACACGGGCCAGCCTTCACTCCTCGTGTGCATCAATGAGCCTTAGCCACCCATGACCCTGTAGTCGGTCAGCTGGTTTTATTTCTTTAGATCACTTTTGCTAGATCCTGACTGCTGAAGACCGGGAACATCCCACAAGAGCTGGAGTTTTTGAGTTGCTCTGACCCAGTCGCCTGGCCATTACAATTTGGCCCATGTCAAAGACGCCCAAATAATTACACTTACCAATTTTCTCTGCTTTAAACACATTGACTTCAGGGACAACATGTTCACTTACTGCCTATATATCCCACCCACTTTCAGATGCCATTGAAACAAAATAATCAATATTATTCACTTTACCTGTCAGTGGTCATAATGTTATAGCTGATCTCATGCTGTAGGTACAGAGCTGGGTTAAAGTTTGTAGAGACTTCTGTGATGGCAGCTATTATTCTCCAAGTAGACCAGATGTGCAATTTTAAACAATGTTTACTAAAGTTCCCTATTCAAGGAGGCACATCTGGCATCAAACCAGGGATTCTGGAGTTACTTTATTGTGCAATTAAGGGGATATTTACGACTAACTTGATGATAAATTGATGATGACTATTGATGCTCAGATAGGGTTATCCTCAGAACTCAGTCTTATATAAAGTAACACTAAACTCTGATAAAAAAAAAAAAAAAAATTATATTTAATTACATTCTAAGCTCAAAAAAAAATGCACTGATGGGCAGCACAGATGAGCAGGCACTGATGGGCACTGACTGGCAGCACTATGGGCACTGATTGTGGGCACTGATGGTGGGCACCGTGGGCACTGATTGGCACTGTTTTCACTTTTCTGTAATCAGGACACTGATGATCAGTGCCCTGATTACCTGTTCTGGTCTCCCCTGTGAGGATGAGCCACTGATCGGCTCTCCTCGCCACACACTTTGACAGTATGAGGTGAGGAGAGTGGATAACCGGCACTTCCTCATTTACATGTGACCAGCTGTGATTGGACACAGCCGATCACATGGGTAAAGAGTCATGTCATTGACTCTTTACCAAGATCGGGGTCGCGCCATGTCCTAGCAATACGGCGCGGCCATGATCACCGCAATGCGCGCCCCCGCGAGCGTGTGAGAGAGGCTGTTCTGGTGCACCGTCATATGACGGTGTCCCAGAACAATAGATGCACTGCTCCACCGTCATTTGATGGTGGGCGGGTAGTAAGCGATTAAACACATTTGATCACACCAAGATCTGTGCGATCAAATGCTTTTCATTTTTTAAAATGTAGCCATTTACATTCGAGTAAACATAAAGGGATTTAAGGTCATCACTTCCAGGTTACTATATCGTAGAGCTGAAAGAAGCCAATCCAGTCCTTGTTCAGCTCTATGATCACCCGGCGGAAGTGCTGGTTGGGCGATCCAGACTCCCAGTGGGACGGGTTATCCCAGTAAAGACACAGAAGGCTGTAGGGGTGTGGGGGGGGGGGTCTCCTTCCGCTGCTTGTAAAAGCAATCCAGTGGCTAGTGAGCCGCTAGGATTGCATTTACAAGTGAGCCAGTCATCAGCTCTAAAAAATAGTACCAGGATACCTGCAGATGCTGGCATCACCCTTGTATAACCACTTGAAGTCCAGCAACATACCCAGGAAGTGGTTAAATAAATCCTAGGGATCAAGTGGTGGCAGGGGTATTTACTATAGACATAATTTTTCCATATAAGATTTTGGATATACTGTGGGATGATAAGGTTTGTTGAGGTCAAAATGCTTACTTTGAAGGTAGGTCCACACTAGCATTTGTTCCCTATCAGTGTGGTCCTACAAAGCATACTGGTCTAAGAAGTAATAAAAAATGCTAATCTGTATCCTGGGGAGAATGACCAAGATTGAAGAGGGTGTTACAAAAGAAAGGCTGGATACAGTTTGACTGAAGAGAGTAAAATTGGGGTCAGGGAAAGGGCATACTTTCCTCTAGCTAAGAAGAAACCTATTGAGATTGCCTCGGTTAATTGGTGCAAAAATGGCAACATGCAAATGAATTTCAGTGAAGTTTCCAATCGTCAGCCCTTGTAATAGGGCAATATAAAGAGTATTTCATAAGCCCTGTTCACACCAGTGCGACTAGACTTCAATGGAAGTGCAAGCAAAACACACGTAGATGTATTTTTTGGCAGGGCTTGGTATTTAACAACAAGTCTCCTCCTTCTAAAAAAAAAAGCATGAAATTGCATGAAAAAAGCATGTAAAATATGCAAAAATGCACTGATAAACACATGATTTTGCAGCATCACTAGTGTGAATGTTGGAAAGTACTATACTTCTTTGATATAGATTTGTGAAAATGAGGAATTGCAAAGTTACAGTATTTTGGAAGAAAACTAAGAGTTGGTAATATGATAAGCATAATTTAAAATGAACACAGCCAAGGAGGAATCACATCTATTTTAAAATAGCTTCTATTTCAAACTATAAAATGATGATCTATCCCATGTAAGATCTGGCTGAATGATGGAGAGAATGCGTTTGCAGTTAAAAGGGTAAATATCAGCCAGATTAGAGGGCAAGTGAATACCCAAGTACAACTCCTGGCAAAAAGTATGGAATCACCACTCTTGGAAAATGTCCAGGTGTTTAATTGTGTAAAAAACAAAGTTTATCACAGAAAAGCCTCAAAACTATTTTCATTTAACATTCCAACCTTCTGGCTTTAATAAACACTTAAACAAAGAAAAAAGAAAGAAAACTGTAATCAATTTTGCTGTAATCAATTTTGCAGTTTTGCAGTTTTTGCAGATCAAGCAGAGAAAAAAAATATGGAATGACTCAATTCTGAGGAAAATATTATGGAATCACCATGTACTTTGCGGTTCTAAAACAAACATCTGCATCAGATTAGATCTACTAATTAGTCTGCAGTTAAAAAAGACAGTGCTTGTACACCTTGGTGTGCTGCTGCACTATCCTGATTAACATGAATCATGGTTCCAACACAAGAGATGTCAGTTAAAACAAAGGAGAAGATAATAAAACTTCTTCAAGAAGGTAAATAATCATGGAATGTTGCAAAAGATGTTGGTTGTTCCCAGTCAGCTGTGTCTAAAATCTAGACCAAGAACAAATCAAATGGGAAGGTTGTTAAAGTGAAGCATACTGCTAGACCAAGGAAGACCTCAAAGCGTCAAGATAGAAAACGTAAAGCAATATGCCTAGAAAACAGAAAATGCACAACAAAACAAATGAGGAACAAATGGTCAGAAACTGGAGTCCATGTCTGAGACCGAACTGTAAGACATTGCTTAAAGGAAATGGGATTTACATACAGAAAAGCCAAACAAAACCCCATTATTAACCACTTCCGGACCGCCCGCCGCAGTTTTACGTTGGTACTTTGATGTTAAATACCGGGGGTATGGTAGCAGATAGCCGCGGGATCTCGCCACAGGATCACCCCTCCCGCCGCTTCCTGGTCATTTTCCCCACTTCCCGGACCCACCGGTAGCGGGGAAAACTATTCGGTCTGCTGTTCCCTCAGGCAGGAAGTCGAGCGATGGCAAGATGGCCCCCCACTCGACTCTACGGCCTTGAAGGACCGGAGAGACGTCATACATCACTTCCTAGCCACCGATTTATAGAGCCTATTTTTTTTTCAAGATGAAAAAAAATGACTTTTTTTTTCTTTTTTAGGCTGCATTCACATGTCAGCTTATAATCGCGGGCAGAACCGCCGCGGTTCCGCCCGCGATTCGGAGATTTATTGCAAATCGCGGGACGCCTAGCGTTGCCCGTTGATTTGCAATAGCCCCCCAAACGCCGAGCGATGTTGCCGCGATTTACGCCCGCCGAATCGCGGCAACATCGCGCAAACAAAATCGCGGGACGCAATACGCTCCAAAAAAGTACAAGAGCTTCTTTGGAGCGTATTGCGTCCTGCAATTTTGTTTGCGCGATGTTGCCGCGATTCGGCGGGCGTAAATCGCGGCAACATCGCTCGGCGTTTGGGGGGCTATTGCAAATCAACGGGCAACGCTAGGCGTCCCGCGATTTGCAATAAATCTCCGAATCGCGGGCGGAACCGCGGCGGTTCTGCCCGCGATTATAAGCTGACATGTGAATGCAGCCTTAGTGTAAATGTGAGGTCTGAGGTCTTTTCGACTCCAGATCTCACAATAAAGAGCTCTTGTCCTGCTTATTTCTATTACAAGAGATGTTTACGTTCCTTGTAATAGGAATAAAAGTGATCACAATTTTTTTTTTTTTTTTTTAAAAAGAGTGTAAAAATAAAAGATAAAATAAATAGGAAAAAAAAAATAAAGCGCCCTGTCCCCGTTAGCTTGCGCACAGAAGCGAACGCATGCGCAAATCGCGCCCACATATGTAAACGATGTTCAAACCACACATTTGAGGTATCGCCGCAACCGTTAGAGAGACCTCCCCTGTAACTCTAAACTGGTAACCTGTAGAAATTTTTAAAGTGTCGCCTTAGGGATTTTTAAGTACCAATGTTTGTCGCCATTCTTGAGCAGTTTTGAAGCATGACATGTTGGGTATCTATTTACTCAGCGTAACATTATCTTTTACATAATATAAAAAAATTGGGCTAACTTTACTGTTTTCTTATTTTTTAATTCAAAAAAGTGATTTTTTTCCCCCCCAAAAAAATGGGTTTGTAAGACCGCTACGCAAATACGTTGTGATAAAAAATATCGCAACAATCTCCAATTCATTCTCTAGGGTCTCTGCTAAAATATATATATATATATATATATATATATATATATATATATATATATATATAATGTTTGGGGGTTCTAAGTAATTTTATAGCAAAAAAAAAAAAATAATTTGAACTTGTAAACAAGTGTCAAAAAAAGGCCTGGTCCAGAAGTGGTTAACACCTAAACAGAAAAAAAAACAAGATTACAGTGGGCTATAGAAAAGGATGAAAGTGATATTTAGTGATGAATCACAAATCTGCATTGGGCAGGGTGATGATGCTGGAACCTTTGTTTGGTGCCGTTCCAATGAAATGTATGAAGACAACTGCCTAAACAAAACATGCAAATTTCCACAATCATTGATGATGTGGGGTTGCTTGTCAAGTAAGGGTACAGGGGAAGATGACAGTCATTAAATATTCAATAAATGCATATATTACTATTGAGATTTTGGACACTTTTCTTATTACATCAATTGAAAGGATGTTTTGTGATGATGACATCATTTTTTATCAGCAGGGTGATAATGCATCTTGCCATAGGGCAAAGGCCATGAAAACTTTCCTTCAAGAAAGATTTATGATAAATTGTCAATGGCATGGCCTGCAAATAGTTCGGACCTTGATTCAATTAAAAATCTATGGTGGAAATTAAAGAAAATGGTCCATGGAAAAGTTGGAGCCGGATTGATGAAGAATACTGTTTGTTGATAGTTAAATCCATGCCTTGGAGAATTCAAGCTGTTACAAAAGGCCAGAGGTGAAGCAACAATGTACTAGTGGTGTACTGTAGTGTTTTTTCATGATTCCATAATATTATCCTCAGAATTGAGTAATTCCATATTTTTTTCCTCTGCTTGATCTGCAAAAACAGTTGCAATTGACTACAGTTTGCTTTCTTTTTTTAAAAAAAGTTTTTCTTTAAGCCAGAAGGATGGAATGTTAAATGAAAATAGATTTGAGGCATGCTTATGATTATTTTTTTTTCTACACAATAAACAATTAAATGAACATTTTGCAAGAGTGTTTATTACATACTTTTTGCCAGGGGTTGTATTAGGTTGCTCTTCTGCTCCACAAGATGGCAAAGTATTTCAAGTATTTGTTTTAACAGTTATACAGTATAGTTACTGAAATCATCGATTTCTTTTAGTAATTTAAGTCAATGCATTTACAATAAAGTTTATTTTACCATTTTAAAACCATACTGTACATTGCAGAATGTATTGTTACTAAACAAAGGAAAGGTTCAAATGTGAATATTAAAATTTTAGGAGAGAGTAGGCACACTTACTTTTTCCATTGTGGATTGAAAAGGTGAGTTAAAGACGTGCTACTGAGCTTGACCCTAGCCCTAGTGTTCAAGAATAAAGCCAAGATTTTCAGGTACTTCTTCTCATGTAGTCCTAGGTGTTGATGTGTCTTATTATTGTTCATTCATCTTATTCTGACCCTGTTGAACACTTTCTCTGCATCCATTGACATAGATAAAGATAATAAAGTAGATAGGGCAGCACAGTGACAAAGTGGTTAGCACATTTGTCTAGCAGCACTAGTGTTATCAATTTGAATCCCAACCACGGCACTACCTGCCTGGACTTTGCACGTTCTCCCTGTGTAGGTGCCGGTTTCCTCCCACACTCCAAAGACATGCTGGTAGTTTAATTGGCATCTGTCTAAATTGGCCCTAGTATGTGTATGTATGAATGTGAATTAGAGACCATAGATTGTAAGCTCCTTGAGGGCAGGGCCTGATGTGAATGTACAATACATAAGTGAAGCACTATGTAAATTGATGGTGCTACATAACTACCTGTAATAAATAAGTGGTACTAAGCTCAAAGCAAAAATGTATGTAGCACTACTCCCATTGGAGCTACTGGTTACGGATTCCCCTGGGTTACCCATAGCAACAACTTGACAATATAGCATATTCTAACTGCTTGGCTCAGTCAGAAAACAGTCCAGGGGTTTGGGTTTTTGTTGTTTTATTGGAGAACTGGGATGGGAGAAGGGATGAGTGGGATACTCCAACTGAATAAACTATGCACAATTGCTGGGACTTCTGAATAAAGCTGAGTGTGGCAAGGCTGCTGCTTCACCTTGCCACTAAGTGAAGAAGAATTAGATGAACTGTACTGTACTGTGAATCGCTCTTCAGGGTCCTACTCGGCACCCCCTTTGTCCCTACTCTTCAGGATTCTATACAGCAGTGGTCCCCAACCCTGGTCCTCAGGGCCCACTAACAGGCCAGGTTTGCAAGATAACTGAAATACATCCCAGGTGATATAATTTGCTGCTCAGTGATTGCAGTACTCTAGTCTGCATCTCCCCAAGGTAATACTTAAAATCTGGCCTGTTAGTGGGCCCTGAGGACCGGAGTTGAGGATCACTGCTATACAGCACTCCCTTTATTCTGACACTCTGTGTGAGCTGACCCCTTGATCCTCTGACTTCACTGGAGTGGTCCCCCTTCCTGAGCAGACCCTTTGGCAAGTCCCCTGGTACTCAACTACACGTTTTTCCCATAAGACTCTGCCAGCAGCTCCACTGGATCCTCTGCAGTTAAGCTCCACACCTGGTTCACTAGGCCGATTACCTAAGACCACTTTCCTCATGCAACAGGAGGAGAGACCAGCCGTCAGCCTCCTCCTGGGACTCTGCTTCCCGCCAAAGACGCCCTGTCACATGTCCACTTGGCTTTATGAGCAATCCCAGGATGCACTGCAGGAGTGCCCTCCCACTGGGACTCTCACAAAAGCCTATGTGTCACTGGCTGGGTTTCCTCCACTGTCCAACAAGCTCCCTTATTGGATGCAGTGGGGACACTCCCTCAGAGCCAGTGAATCACACCTGGGAACATGCAACAGTCAACCTAACAGATCAGGCTCCCCTGATGAGCATAAGGAGCATAAGATGCTTTTACCTAGCACCTACCTAGGAGGGTGCTACTTCTAATACATTGCAGCTCACCAATTTGTCTATGTGGTGGCTGCATTTCTTTTTGTAGGCTTTTATCCCTTTATTTTCACCTGTTGATCCAGCCAGAAAGTCTGTTATTTTCCAGATTCTGTTAACAGACCAAGCTGTCTATCAAAAGTAGCAGTTTGAAGGTTACCCCTAAAATGGTTAGCTTTAATTCATTTCTGGAAAACCTTATACCAGAACTAAACCCATTGATTTAACAGTTTCCCAAAACAGTTACATTCAAAGCATGCCATGAGTGATAACTTTCACAGCTGTTTCTGTTGTCAACCAAACTGTCAAGCCATCAATTAGCTGGTGTCATAACTGAGCACATATTCAGCACTATGTCAACTGCAGATCAAACAAAGGTTATGATGCCAGCTTCCTTGGATGTAAAGGATAGGAGAGATTTGTTCTGCTTTAAAGGGGAAGATAAAATATGACAACTTTTGTTGAAATAAACATTATGTGAAGGTCTGAGAGATCTGAGAGAAGCAGCAGGAACCTCAAGAAGCTCTTTCCCTAACTGGTAAATGTTTCCACACAGTTTACTATGCTTACTCTCCTTCAGTAATGAATGGACACAAGAGCGATTGGTCACTCACTGTGTTCATTCAGAAAAAAAATTACCAGTAAATGACATATGTACCAGCCCCTTCCCCCACTCCCCATCTTGAGACATCTTGAAACATCACCCGCAGCAGCCTGCGGGAGAGGAGAGAAGCCAGCAGCGCTGCGGAGGAAGAGGGGGACACAGGGTTGATTAGGGTGTGCCCGGGCACACCTGGCACACCCAGTGTTCAAGCCTATGTGTCCTGTATTTTTTTTTTATGAATTTAGCCATGTTTGTTACTGTTTGAATTTAGCCTTTAGTTTGGTTACTATCTGATAAATAGACATCAGCAAAGATGATTGGTTTCTCTACAGTCTTACCCTAATATAGAGGGATCTGCCATCCTCATCAGCAAGAATAATCAATGTCTTTGGACAGATTGACATATTTCTTTTTATTTTATTGACAGTATAAATGGCATACAAGACTGCAGGATGTTTGGGCTAACCTAATTTCTGGATTTTATCTCTTCTAATGTCAATTTCCTGAATGAATGCTACCTCCCCTAAGACTCTGGATTTTTTTGAAATGTCTTTTAAAGGCCTTAAGTGACAAGAAGTTTCATTGAAATAGATGAAGTGCTTACATTTAATGGGCATTATGGGACAAGAAAAAAAAATGGCAGGAAATAGAAAAAAATCTAAGGAAGAGACTAGAAACAGAGTGCAAAAAATGTGAAGGAGTGTAGCAAAGTACGACTGGAAAGCACAGAAAATGTGCACTTTAGTACTCTTCATAAAATACTGTTTTTACATTTTATCACACTTCATTGCGTCCCAATGCTGCTGACCTTCTCTAGGCTCTTTTAGCCAATTCCTGTCTAAACTATATTGGCTGTGTATCATTGCTCTGGCCTGTTTTCCTGATGGTGATATTAATGAACCTTGCCTATGTAAGGTGTTATAAATGTCGCTTTTAGTCTGCACTGGGGGAGCTTGTGACAGAGTGACTATCCAGGGGCACTAGTCCTAAAAGTTGTACTTAAGATATCTGACCACTAACGATAAATGGGTCATGATGTTTTATACCATCATGACTATTATATATATATATTAGTGATTTTTGATATTCCGGGACAGTGTTAACATATATTTAAAGGGGTTGTAAAGTCAGAAGGTTTTTTTTTTATCTTAATGCATTCTATGCATTAAGATAAAAAGCCTTCTGTGTGCAGCAGCCCCCCTAATACTTACCTGAGCCCCCTCTCTATCCAGCCATGTCCATGACTGCCTCCAGGACTCTCTCTTCTGATTGGCTAAAACACACCAGGGGCACCACTGGCTCCCGCTGCTGTCATTTAAACTCAGTTAGCCAATCAGGAGAGAGAGGGGGTGGGGCTGAATGGCACCTCTGTGTCTGAATAGATAAACAGAGCTGCAGCTCGGCTCGGCTGCCCCCATAGCAAACTGCTTGATGTGGGGGCACTCAACAGAAGGAAAGAGTCAGGAGCTCCAGTCATTATTCGCCATACCTGTCTATACAACGTAATAAAATTATAGATTGTTTTATATATTTATTGTGGTATTCATTTAATCTCCAGCCAATAGCACCAACCTCATACAAAGTCCCGCGGGCCATTTTTTATGTGTTTATATGTAATTTGGGATGGAGGCGTGCTTGGGTGGGAACCAGACCATTGCCCTCTTTGCTTGGGACCCAACAAGGGGAGGATCTGGGCTGCTCTGTGTAAAACCAACTGCACGGAGGAGGTAAGTATAACATGTTTCTTATTTTAATAGAAGAAAAAAAGACTTTACTATCATGTTAGGCTGAAAGGATGCAGGCCTAGCTTGTGAAATGTGTTGGGAAAGTGTGAGTAAGTCTTCTTGGCCATGCAATCCCTGTTTTTTAAATAAATATGTGAAATACCTTAAAGTATAACTAAAGGCCAAAAATATTCTTTAAGATTTGGATAGGGTGGAGAAGGATTAGAACACCTGTCAGTTTTTATTGCTGTCTGTGACCCCGTTTGGGAGATTCCCCTTTTCTATTTGTCCTGTTTACCTTTATCATTGAAAGTGAAGGTAAAGAAAATTCAAAATTTTGAGTTGTCCCCAGAAAAGTAATAGAGGGGAAATTTTTCTATGGGGACACAAGTTCTGGTGACCTGGGAGTCCCCAAGGATTTTCTCTAATTTACAGGGATTTCCTCGCACTTCCTGTTTGACTATGACTACAAAGGGACACTTCCTCCTTATTTACAAAATGTCCTCTTCCTTACTGCTGTACAAACTTGGTTTTCCCAGCACAACACCTGTTGCTCACTCTTGAAGAAACTAACATTTTTTTTTAGTTCAGCAAAGACCCATTACAGGCAGGGACTCTCAGTCAGATAAAGTAGTGCAATGTGAGTAAACAGCAAGGCCTTCCTCCTTCTGCTTCCCTGTGGCCACTGATCCCAGCTCCACTTGCTTGCAGAAAATGTTAGCCCACCTGGCTGCCACCAGCCACGCCTTGCTGACCTTCCTCCAAATTCTTGAGACTGTTTTTATGCCCCAGTCCTGCCCAACTGGCACACACATGGAGACATCTCAGGGCAATATTAGATGAAGACGTTCATTACCTGGTCTTCAAGAGAGGTCTGCTGCAGATGGCAGTCTCTGCCCTTGTCTGTCCCCGCACTGTGCTGATCTACTCACTGTCTTTCCTTGCTCCTTCCTGCTGCCTCTCCAGCATGAATCTCTCCACTACCTTCTGTGTTAGGATCTTTCAAGGGCAGCTTTGCTGAGCTCCCAGCCAGATACTTAACCCCCTGCCCCGGTAAGGGGTCCCTCAAGGGCCACTGACAGCCATTTCTCAGAACTGCTTTTCCATCTTCCACCCGACTTCCCTGCTGGAATGGCCTACAGTATCTCACAAAAGTGATTACATCCCTCACATATGTAAATATTTTATTATATCTTTTCATGTGACAACACTGAAGAAATGACACTTTGCTACAATGTAAAGTAGTGAGTGTACAGCTTGTATAACAAATTTGCTGTCCCCTCAAAATAACTCAACACACAGCCATTAATGTCTAAACCTCTGGCAACAAAAGTGAGTACACACCTAAGTGACAATGTCCACATTGGGCCCAAAGTGTCAATATTTTTTTGGGCCACTATTATTTTCCAGCATTGCCTTAACCCTCTTGGGCATGGAGTTCACCAGAGCTTCGCAGATTGCCATTGGAGTCCTCTTCCACTCCTCCATGATGACATCACGGAGCTGGTGGATGTTAGAGACCTTGCGCTCCTCCACCTTCCATTTGAGGATGCCCCACAGATGCTCAATAGGGTTTAGGTCTGGAGACATGCTTGGCCAGTCCATCACCTTTACCCTCAACTTCTTTAGCAAGGCAGTGGTCGTCTTGGAGGTGTGTTTGGGGTCGTTATCATGTTGGAATACTGCCCTGAGACCCAATCTCCGAAGGGAGGGGATTATGCTCTACTTCAGTATGTCACAGAACATGCTGGCATTCATGGTTCCCTCAATGAATTGTAACTCCCCAGTGTCGGCAGCAATCACGCAGCCCCAGACCATGATACTCCCACCACCATGCTTGACTGTAGGCAAGACACACTTGTTTTTGTACTTCTCACCTGGTTGCCACCACACACGCTTGACACCATCTGAACCAAATAAGTCTGTCTTGGTCTCATCAGACCACAGGACATGGTTTCTAGTAATCCATATCCTTAGTCTGCTTGTCTTCAGCAAACTTTTTGTAGGCTTTCTTGTGCATCATCTTTGGAAGAGGCTTCCTTCTGGGGCGACAGCCTATGCAGACCAATTTGATGCAATGTCCGGCGTGTGGTCTGAGCACTGACAGGCTGACACACCTGCTCCCTATTCACAACTGAGACCTTGTAACACCAATGAGTCACATGGCATCGGGGAGGGAAAATGGCTAACTGGGCCCAATTTGGACATTTTCACTTAGGGGTGTACTCACTTTTGTTACCAGCAGTTTAGACATTAGTGACTGTGTGTTGAGTTATTTTGAGGGGACAGCAAATTTACACTGTTATACAAGCTGTACACTCACTATTTTACATTGTAGCAAAGTGTAATTTCTTCAGTGTTGTCACATGAAAAGATAATAAAATATTTACAAAAATGTAAGGCTGTACTCACTTTTGTGAGATGCTGTATGTCTATTTATGGGGTTGTCTCAGTCCCCTGCAAGCCCACATCTGGGGATTGGCTGAGGCCCACGAAACATCCATGGCAGCTTTACTTTCCATTTTCTTTATTGATTATAATAAACTATAAACACTTATATTTCTGAAATCATTCTTAATTTACAGCTTTTGTACACACCTGCTCAAAACCTTTGCAGAGTACAGTATATATTTTAATGTTTTTATAGTTTGCTGTCCGCTTTTTCTCCTGATGAAACAGAAATGTGAAATCTGGGAAATGCGTTGAGCTTAGTAACAGTCTATTACATTCACAATAAGAGAATTTGTAAACGTTGCTTACGGGATTACCCACTACTTATCAGAGTTGAACTACTCTGAGCAGGTGATAGAGAATGTTATTGGGGTCATGAATATAAAACTACAGTAATCATAAGCAAGATTGATTTTAATATAGCAAGTGTACTAATAAAAATTACATGTTTTTATGGAAAACATTTATACATTTTTTAAAAGTTGGTGAAAAATTAAATATTCAATTGCCTGTCAGAGAAGGGCTCACTGTTGCATACAAAAAGCTTAGCTGAATAAAATTATGAGAAAAACAAATACTGAAATGCTAGCAAACCGCAGGCTTAGAGCAAATGACTCTGGAATCACGTTTATTTCATTAGAGAGTTGCAGTTTTAAGAGCATTAGCCTCTGGAGTAAAGGTCTTTTCTTACAAGTGAAAGAGGCACAATTACCCTCATTGAGAAGTCAGTTTGTTCTCTGGCTGGTATTTTATTCTTTATGTAAGCCTTTGCATTTCAGAATGAATAAAAGCACATGCCAAGTATTTCAGGTCAGTTTCAGCTTAGAATCATGTGCAGGTGGCGGTGAAGCCCTCTTAGTTGCCTATTGTTGGTATAAAGACAGTTAATTTCTACAAAGTAATTTACTCTGAATTATTTATCAATGAACAGCAGAGAAAGAAGTTAAGGCTGTAAAAATGTTATTCCTTTTATCACAATTTAGTCTTGATTGTCTTATACACATATACAACCCTTTAAAGTAATGGGTACATAGCGTAAATCACTTACATGGTCCCAATTGTCCTTTACACTTTCCCACTGACCAGTCAGTCTTTAAAGAGAAATCTAGTTGTGGCAGCCCATTGTAGAGTGTAATTTGCTTCTCAGGTTGTACTTTCTTATTTAACCTTACATCTGGAGTATCCTGCCAATAAAGAATTCTGAAATACCCTCCAAAGAAACATCAAATGAACCAATGAACAACTAATTAGCCTATTTTCTAGGAAATGGTCTCTTACCGAGAATGCAAATTATTTTGCAATTACAAATATATTCATGTTTAATTATCTCCAGAGCAGTTACATATAAAGGTAGCTTGGATCCACTTTTGGTGCTCATCCTTGGTATTCCACACATTTATGTAGACTACGTCTAGTACCTCCTTATCACAGACTGAGATCCTACAAGTAGGTTGTACTTGCAAACCCAGCTAGTATCACCACTGGCATTACATTCTGTGTAATTGTCAACACCAATAAATGCATGGCAGAGGAAAAGCCTTTCAAGCAATTTAGAATACTGTCAGCATCAGGGCCCTTGTAAAAAAAAAGGAACCTGAAGACGAGTAGTAGAAAGGAGGGCCTCTTACCTCTTGGTTCTTGTGTAGCGACAACCAATCTTCTAGTGTTAAAGAGGTATTAAACCCAAAGCCAAAATTGCACCTTATCAATCATTAGATGTGGTGGCTGCATTCGTTTTCCTTTTTTAGGCTTTTTGCTCTCTGATTTTACCCGGTGATTGAGCCAGTAACACACGTCATGTTTAGGATTGCCTCCACTCTGGATGAAGGAGCACAGGGGGTACCTTTTCGACAGTAGCATTGCTATTCTGGGGAGAGGGGAGTGTTACATGTATTAGCGGATTTAGATACACTAACAAATTGAAGCTGAATGCCGGCTAACACTTTATAAGTTACAGCGAACAGTTTCTTTTTTTTCCTTTTGGAATAAAGGACTTAAATAAATAAATAAATAAATAAATAAAAGCTGATCTTTGTAAGCAACCCTGTCAGCTGAAAACAGTTTGTCTTAAACCCGTAACTGCCATATCTGCAGAAAAGCTTGTTCTGTTGAAAAACAACAGACTTGCTAGCCAGATTAACACATGAAAATAAGAGAGAGAAAGCCTAAAAAAAAGAAAACGAATGTAGCCATCACATCTAATAGTTGGAAAACTGCACTATAATAAATGTTTACTTTTGGGTTTAATACAGCTGTAACTATCATCATGTACTATAAGCAACTAGCATTGGTATTCTGCAGTGCAGGTACCTAGTGATGTCTATACATACCTTTAGATGCATTTTCCGGCATCTTGAGTGACCTAAATCCTAAGGTGCTATAACATGGAAATTTCTACATTTTCTGGTAGCATTAAGATATCCAACCATCACCAATCCTATCCTATTTTCTGCAAATTTCTATATGCCCAGTCACTATAATGGGCAACCTAACTTCACTAAAGGAATCTGTGGGAAGCAGAAAGTAGTTGATTGGATATTTACATCAAATAATACACCAAATAATGTAATAGTGTCTTAGAATTTGGATATTGGAAAGAAGATTACCACAGCCTATTTAAAGCGGAGTTCCGGCCACAAAAAAAAATTTTCAATGAACATACCCCCGGGACAGTCAGGGCTAGTACATTCCACAATGGCTAGCCTCTGATCTGTCCCGGTTCGCACTTACCTGCAAGAAGAAATACTCACTTTTAAAATTACTTCTCCAGCGTTGCCATCTCTGTTATGGGCAGCTGAAGCCAGCGCGATCCTCTTCTGCGTCCTCTTCCGTGTCTTCTTTTTCCAGAATGCGACTGCACCGGTCCCTCTCGTCACTTCCGATGCAGCGCTGCATTCCTCCACAGCTTCTGGGCATGCCCAGAAGCTGTTTAGCAGGGAATGCGGCGTGGCACCGGAAGTGACGAGCGGGGCCTGTGCAGGCGCATTGATTCCTGGGAGCGATGACGTTCAGCTTCCAGGAATCATTGCAAACCGGAAGTGACAGTGCGGGCCACAGCCGCCGAGGGAGGAAGTGGAAGAAAGGTGAGTATATCTTTCTACAATAACAAGGTAAGTAAAAAAAAATAAAAAATCCTAACTATCCATTTCCTTTTCAGGTGAATAAAAGCAAGTGGATGGCCACAAAATCAATTATGTTGATTTTGTGGCTGGAACTCCGCTTTAATGCCTCTCTCGTACTGACAGATTTACCTTTAGGCCCCTTTCACACAGGCGGACCATTCAGATCCGCTTCTCAGTTTTTTTGGCAGATCTGAACGGTCCCCCCTTCATCTCTATGGGGGATCGGATGTCAGCGGAGACATGTCCGCTGACATCCGATCCGTCAAACCTGGACGGATGGAAACCCTATTTTCCATCCGTCCAGCGGATGGGATCGGATGAGAACGGACAGACAGTCCGTTCCCATCCACTTCCCACATAGAGAACAGCGAGAACTGACAGCCGTGTCTCCGCACACAGCGCGGAGACACAGCTGCCATCCGCCTGCTCAGCGGGGGATCGGCGGATCGATCCCCCGCTGAGATAAACGGAGTCTGCCGACGGACCGGATTGTGTGAAAGGGGCCTAAAGTGAATTTATTTTTGATTTGAAAGGCATTGAAAAGAAAAAATGGTTCTCATCCAAACTACTTTTTGTCTTAATGATTGTGTATCCTATTCATTTTGTAATTAATGTGTCTCCTTAGCATTAAATTATGGTGTATTTTCACCCTTACCAAAATTGTAATCCCTGCTTCATATTAATTAATATATAAATAAATCACTCATTAAATAAATAAATCATTTGTTGATTGCCTTATTTGGTTTATTTGTTTATTCACTGTATAGGTTGCTTTTAATTAAATGGTTTAATATCTGCTTTATTTTATTACATCTAGTTAATTTTATGTTATTATTCATGCTGTGATTATAATAAAATGGTTGTTTAATTGCAAATCTGTGTCTTGTCTGTGATTGTTGCATAATAGGACTGAAATTGTTAAGAAGTGTAATGAATTAACAATTCATTTTGCAGCACCTGCCCTCCTAAGCTCCGGATGGTCGTCTAAGAGGCTCTGGAAGGTCTCATGCCCACCAGTTGATTATCACACCACCATGAGGTTGCATAACAAAAGTTAATGTTACGAAATACATAAATGTATGTAGACAAAAACCAAGCAAAATAGAATTTTATAGGTTTATTAAGAATGTTATAGTCAACTGTCTAAGCCATATATGCTCTAACTGCACATGCAGTATGCAATAATTACCAAAATTTAAAGAAACATAAATATGATCTATTATTTACTTATTTATTTTTACGTTTTATGCTTCGCTGATAGTTTTCCATTCTTGGGCTGTTTCAATGTGTCCTGCTGCTCCAGTTAATAGCAAGTGTGCAGCTGAGGGAGGCCAATCTCAATAGATGAATTACTATGTGAATGAAGACAATAGAATGTCATTCTCCAATTGACTTGGCTTTGTAGTTCTGTATAGAGGTAAACTTGGATCAAAATCTCAGTAACACAAATGTATCCAACAGCATATCCTCCACTGTTCTCTAATCGGGGATTACATGACCATTATCCTCAGTCCACATATTTGCAGCTTTAGGAAGGAAACAAAATGTTTAATGTTTTATGCAAATTGCTCAAATAACTAAATTGCAATAAAATGATTAAATGGTAATGCTGTGGGTCTGTATAAACTTAAAGTTAAATAAAATCTGTAGATAATTAACCATAGAAACCTCCACATAGCTCATATATATTTAAAGAATATTTTCTGAGCGTATTTTATTGTGTTCTCACATGTTATATTTTGTTATAATCAGGTTAAATCTTCTCTTAAGCAGGAGGTGAGATTTTACATTAGGCTCAAGAATGAATGCCATACTCTATCAGACCCTCAGTATAGCTCACTATAGGCATAGGCTACCCCAAGGAGAGAGGTCTAAGCAGTGTTTGGGCTTTGTCAGGGACCTCACAAGCAGGTTCAGGTTTCACTGCATGACAATATCAGGTCATGGACCTTGGATTTGGCACAGTGGTGACAGCTGATGAGCTGACCAGCAACCACAGTGATGTAGCAAATGATCAAGTAAAAGTGAAGGCTGTTAATGGACAGGGATTAAGGCACTTGGGAAGACTCTTAACACAGAAAGAAGGCTGAGGCAGGTGGTACACAGATGAACAACTGGAACCAGAAATGCCATAAGGTTGTAACCACAAAGTTGGAACTTACAGACCAGGTTACCAAAGCACTACATGTCTGAACTAGAACATTGTGGTCAAAACTGTTGTGGTGTACTGAGTTCTATGTCTGTCTTCTGCCCTTCCAGGGCCAGCCCTACCTCCTAGTGGGTCCACGGGACCCAGGCAGCACTTTAAGAGGGGCAGCAACAGGGGCACACTGCCCAGGACCTAAGACTCCCTCCTTCCCTCTGGGCATGTCTCTTTTCTGGAGGGGGCATGTCTTTTTGCTGAATATATGGGTATGTCTCTTTGCTGGATTGGGTTGTATCATTACTATATGGGGATATCTCTTTGCTTTATGGAAATGTCTCTTGCTGAATATATGGGTATTTTTCTATGCTGGATTGGGCTGTCTCTTTACTGAATGGGGATGTCTCTTTGCTTTATGGAGATGTCTCTTGCTGAATATATGGGTATTTCTCTTTGCTGGATTGGGCTGTCTCTTTACTATATGGGGATATCTCTTTGCTTTATGGAAATGTCTCTTGCTGAATATATGGGTATTTTTCTATGCTGGATTGGGCTGTCTCTTTACTGAATGGGGATGTCTCTTTGCTCTATGGAAATATCTCTTTGCTGGATATGAATGTCATTTTTTGGATGGGGTGGGGGGGGCAGCATTTCATTCTTGGACCCAGGCAGCACAATGTCTTGGGCCAGCCCTGTGCCCTTCCCTTTGTCAGTAAGCAGGTGGTATGAACATGCACTAGTAACAGTGTACTTGAGTCTATCAAGAAGACACTGGTATAGGAGAAAACCACATAGACTGTGGGCAAGGAACTTCCCATGGGTGATTTGTGGAGGCAACAGATTCCCTATAGTGTTGCTTTCTATAAAAATCTCTTACTGTCTTGTTTTACATACATGAGGAAAGCAGGGAAGGACCGGGAAGAAAACACAACTGACTGTCTTTTTTATTGTTGTAACAATTTCCTGTGGGCTGAAAAAAAGGGCACTCCACAAAGTGTGCTGTGGTGATTGGTGGCCATGATGGAAGGTGGGGGCTGTCCTAGCAACAAGGCAGGACAGGGGATATCATCTCTGGGAGTTTTTTCCGCCAGGTTTCGGGAGGTATGTTGTAGCTTTGTTATTTGTACCAACAGGTAAGCCTATAATAAAGCTTACCTGTAGGTAAAATGAAAATCTCCTAAACCTGCACGGTTTAGGAGATATTCACCCTGCATACAGCCACTGAAGTCAGCAGCGCATGCGCTATCAAGGTCTGGCATACCGTGCTGGAACTTCAGAGCTTCTTGCCAGAACTGTGGGCTCCTGCGTGCATGCGCAGGAGTGACCTCTTTGCAGCTCCGGCCACTCACAGCAACAGAGCCCGTGTTTCCAGAAGAAAGGATGGGAGAAGATGTAAGCCCTCTCAGCGGTGACCGGGCATCGCTGAGAGGGCCTCGTTCTTAGGTGAGTATTTCAT
>NC_138768.1:739898015-740250515 GCF_965119305.1 Pelophylax lessonae
TGTCTTTTGAGAATTTTCATATGAAAGTAACCTTCACTTTCGATATGAGACTAGCATGCAACAAAAAACTAACCAAAATTCGTCCGATAATCTGATCGTGTGTACGAGGCTTTAGTCATAGTCTCTTTGACTATGCCCTTTTAGTTTTAGTTGTATTTTAGTCATCTGAATTGTTTTAGTCGATTTTTAGTTGACTACAATCCCCAGTACATTTGAGTTGACTAAAATCTAACAGGTTTAGTTCAATTGTAATGCATTATTTAAACGTTTCTCTAGAATTACCATACTCATTATCTAGTCCTGGAGTAAAAATCTAATAACATGTTATTATTTATGGTATTAAAGTTAGAACATGCACTACAGACACAGCTTTAGCTGTTGTGATATATAACGTCTTTATAAATGTAGTGAACCCCCGCAGGAGCCGCAGATGAACAGGGAACCCCCACTCCTGCACAGCTAGGCACACCGAATCTTCACAAGCACCCAGAATCAGAGAACAGCCATGGCTTTGTTTTTGTTATTTATTCGATCGTTAAAAACTTGGATAGAGACAGGAGGTTATGGGATGCCCACTTGAATTCAGCAACTTCAGGGACAAACTTCCTATATACATCTACTGTATATACAGTCTCTTCTCCTTCCTTCTGTACACACTTTGTTACAGCACAGCTCTGCTGGTACACTCCTAGGGGGAAATTGACAGACTCCTTGTCAGTTCAGAATGGCCCATCACAGGCAGGAATTCCCAGTCATTTAACAGTAGCACAAATGGAGTGACACAGCTTGAAACTTTCTCCTCCACTTCCTGTGTTGTCACTGATCCAGCACCACCTCTTCAGGCCCTGCCAGCCCTCCTGGCTGCAGTTTCCCCTTTTACCAGCCCAGCTGGCTGACTCTTCACCAGCCTACCCGTCTGACTCTCAGGAGATCTCTCAGGGAAAGGCCTGAAGACTTAGGCGCACCACTGTCTTCAAGGAAAACTGGCTACATGTGGCATTGTCCTCCCTATTGCTAATCCTCTTGCTCCTGTGCCTCCAGGAAAGCCTCCCCACTTTGTGTTTTTGGCGTGTCACTCCCCAACTAGGGGGTTCGCTTCAAGGGCCACCTCAACACTGCAACTCCATCCGCCTGCCTTGCCAGCATGGCCCATGTCTATTTATGAGGTAAACTCAGTCCCCTGCCAGCCCACTACTGGGGATTGGCTGAGGTCTCATAAATATTAAAGGCAGCTCCTCCTAACCCCCACCCTCTAGTTCTAGAAGATTGTCCAACCATCTAGACCAGGGGGAGGCACCGGAGAGCTGTCAGGATGAGTCATCCAGACCTGACCTCTAATAAACCCTGACCCAATTTAGACTCAACAGCCTAAATGTGGGTCAGAGTATGGTTTTTCTACACTCACTTCTAGTACTTACTAGAGGGTGCTACATAAATAAAACCAAGTTTCATTACCAAACAAAAATATTTAAAATATATAAAAAATAACAAAAAACAAAACCGTAAACGCTATTGGCTGTGTAGCAATATTTCCAGGCGATAGGCCTGATATGGGTCTGCCATGGTCACTGGTAACACCAATAGCACATTTAAGCTGATTGCCCAAGTGTGAGATCTGAGTCAAAGAACAGTCCAGCATCTTTGGTTTGTTTTGTTTATTTTATATGGGTATGGGAGAAGGGATTGAGTGGGATACACCTCTGGCTCAACTAGGTACAAATTGGGACAACTTGAGAAAAAATGCCTTTCAGCGCTGACTTGACGCCAGCTCGATGCCGACCAACGCTTGCTGGCGCTTGAAATCACTGACTTGCTGCACTGTATTGAAACTTGACTTCTGACACTCTGGTTAGCTCAAAAGTCCTTGGCTGTACTGAAGACTGACTTCTGACGCTCTGGTTAGCTCAACGGTCTGACAGTGCTCCCTCCAGTCCTTCCTGGCTGAGGTAGCCTTTTTAACACTGCTGCTGCAACTCTCAACACTGTAGACTGAACACTTCAGGGCCCACTCACTGGCACCCCCTTTACTCTTTAGGGTCACACTGGCACCCCCTTTACTTTGCTCCTGCACCAGCTAGCTAGGTCCCGGATCCCTCTGACCTTCTCCAGAGTGGTCCCCTCTCGCACTAGGCAGACCCCCAGGGGCAGTTTGTAGTACTCACAACTGGGAATGCTTTCCTGAAACTCGACCCCTCTCAGCTCCGCTGGTCCTCTGCACACCGGATGCTCTCTGCAGCTCAGCTCAGCCTTCTGTCCCCTCAGGCAAGCCACCTGGGACACATGATTCCTCTTGACAGGAGGAGAGACAGCCGTACTCCCCCTCCTGGGACTCTGCTTCCCGCCAAAGACGCTGTGTCATGTACTCCCCTCAAACTTATACCTACTCCCAGAATGCTGTGTGGCAGAATCTGCCTTTCTGGGGTAGATACAAGCCTGGGTGAGCCATTGGTTTCCTCCACTGCCCAATGAGAACCCTCTCATTGAGCACAGTGGGGAGACTCCCCAGTCTCAACAGCCACACCTGGGAACCATGACAGCCCAGCTGAAAATCATGGCCCTGCTGGTAAGCAGACATGGCCCACTACACTTTGCCTAGCACCTACCTTGTAGGGTGCTACAGCTGTAATGCCATTGCACATATTACCATCTTTACATATGAAGAAAAAAAATAGGAAAAGCCTTTTTCTTAATTTTTTTTTTTCTTTCAGCATCTTAGTAGATACCCCCCTACTTATTCTTATGTGGTAGTGCGGTATTAATTTTGAAGACAAATTTCGATTTTGTTTTAGTCATAGTCTTTTGACTAAAATGCCATTTTAGTTTTAGACATATTTTAGTCATCTGAATTGCTTTAGTTTTTGTCAACTAAAATAGTGTTAATTTAGTCGACAGAAACATTTTAGTCAACAAAATTAACCCTGCTGTATTCAAAGCACAGAGTGTGCCGTGATGCAGAGAACACCATGCTGTGCTGATGAATCCTGTGTGTATTCCTGGGAGTGATGTTATTGTGGGCTCGGCCATTCAAATGGCTGAAAAGCACAAACCCAGAAGGAAGACCGGGTGAAGATGGAAACTCTGTCAGCAGTGACAGCCCAGCGCTGGAGGGCTCCAATTGAAAGTCTGCCATAATGCGCTACTATGTGGTATATATAAACAAATGAGCTGGTGATATCCTATTAGTTTGACTGCTACTTAACCACTTGCCGACTGACGCACGACTATTTACGTCGGCAGTCAGCCCCTCACAGGCAGAGCGACGTAGGGCTACGTCGCTAGCCTGTAAGGGTTTTGGGAGCGAGTGCGCGCCGCCGGATGCGCGCTCCCGCTCGGTCACGGACCCCCCCGCGCGTGTGCCCGGCGGACCCAATGTCCGCCAGGCACTCGCGATCGTCCGTGACAGCGGGAGAAAGGCAGGCGGCTAGTGTAAACAAAGCCGCCTGTCAGTTCTCCCTGTGTAAGAATGATGATCAAACGGTTCTACTATGTAGGACCATTGATCATTGTTCTTACACATCAAGTCACAGCCAATCACAGTTAGAAACACGCCCCTAGGACACACTTAACCCCTCCCTCTCCAATACAGTTAACTCCTTCACTGCCAGTGTCATTTTTACAGTAAAAGTGCATATGTATAGCACTGATTACTGCAGTAATGTCACTGGTAACCCCAAAAGTGTCAAAATGTCAAGGTTCCAATCTGTCCGCCCCAATGTTGCAGTCCCACAAAAAAAAAAATCGCAGATCGCCGCCATTACGCGTTAAAAAAAAAATGACAAAAATCTTTCCCTTTGTTAGTAAACGCAATACCTTTTGCGCAAATACGCTTTTTGCGGTTTTTTTTACCAAACATATGGTAAAAAAAATTGGCCTAAAATGTTAAAAAATTTTGATTTTTACATTTTTTGGGGGGGGAATTTCATATAAAAAAATTTGAAAAATATTGTTATTTTTGCAAAATTGACGCTCTTTTTTTGTTTATAGCGCATGATCAAAAAATCGCACAGGTGATCAAATACCACCAAAAGAAAGCTCTGTTTGTGGGAAAAAAAGGACGCCAAATTAGTTTAGGTACAGCGTCGCACGACCGCGCAATTGTCCGTTAAAGTCACGCAGTGCCGAATCGCAAAATAGGCCCTGGTCAGGAAGGGGGTAAAATCTTCCGGGGCTTAAGTGGTTAAGGAGGTATCTTCCCTACTTGTAAGCGCAGAACCAAAATCATATAGTAAGGTGGGACTTTGACCTTCAGAAGTAATGTCACATATATTTTTTATAAAAGAATCAATTTTTTATTTCAGAATCAAAACAGACAACAGATACACAAATACATTATTTCTATAAAAAAAAAAACCCAATTGTTAGTCACATCATGTTAATGCATGTATTCAAACACGGTGGTCTAGAGAACCTTCCTACAGTTTGCCACTGGAGGTGTCCCAGACACATAAAAGGTAAGGTTGATTAATTAAAGGTAATTACAAAAGTAAAGGTGATACATTAAAGGAAAATTAAAAGCTATAATTAATAATTAAAACATCTAATCTACAAATCTTGCCTATGGGCCTGCATGTATGTAAGCATATATGCAGCTTTCAATTTACTGTATGTACCACCCCAATCTACCATGATTATTTTTTTTTTCTTCTCTTTTTTTGAATGTATTAGTTGAAGTTATTGACTTGAATTTAAGCTATTATCTGTGAGGGTGAGGTGTTTCACCTTCCCAATGGGCTACCCAGGACCTTACACCTGAGAAAACAGCATTGCCCCTCATCACGTGTTGTGTGACAGATACCGTAAATCCATTGCAAGGTATTTTCTTTGTTTTATCACATACTTGGCTTGTTGCTCCTTTACCATTTGAGAGCCCATTCACACTAGCGCGACTTGTGAGGCAACTTGTGTTGCCCCAGGTAGCTTGACATAACAAAAGCAATGTTAATCAATCAGTGCCGTCTTAATTGGCACTACTGAAGTTGCTCCGACTTCAGAAAAGGGTCCTGTACTACTTTGAGGCGACCTGTGATCCGACTGTCCCATATACTTCAATGGGAGTCGCCTCCTTATCTTAATTGACACGACTTGTTATCAGACTTTCCAGGAAGAAGAAAGAGATTAGCCAGGCATTCCCCACAGACAAAGTCGCCTGTCTCTTCAAAGTAGTGCACAAGTCTCTTCCAAGTCTCTTCCAAGTCTCTTCACAAGTCTCTTCACAAGTGTCTTCCAAGTCTCTAAACAAGTCTCTTCAAGTCACGGGGCGACTTTCTGGTAGTGGTAGTGTGAACCAGCTCTTAAACTCATATATTTTTGATTATGACTGTGTGAAATCATGTTGTTTATAATTACGAATTATAATATTTTGTTTAATTATAGTGTTAACGGTGTCTTGTGTCACACGTGTGAGATATAAGAAAAGTCAAAGAGGTCCAGAGGAAGCGGTATTCCAACGAAACGTATCGACCTTACCTTTTATGTGTCTGGAACACCTCCAGTGGCAAACTGTAGCAAGGTTCTCCGTCTAGAGTGACCATCATGTTTGAATACATGCATTAACATGTGACTAACAATTATATTGTTTTTATGGAAATAATGTATTTGTGTATCTGTTTGGATACTGAAAAATAAAATTTATTTTTTAATAAAACAAAATATACAGTATGTGTCATTTCTTCTGGAGGTATATACAAAGTCCCACCTTTCTACAAACCCAATTCCAAAAAAGTTGGGACACTGTACAAATTGTGAGTAAAAAAGGAATGGACTAATTTACAAATCTCATAAACTTATATTTTATTCACAATAAAATATAACATATCAAATGCTGAAAGTGGGACATTTTGAAATGTCATGCCAAAATTGGCACATTTTGGATTTCATGAGAGCTACACATTCCAAAAAAGTTGGGACAGGTAGCAAAAAGTTAAATGTACATATAAGGAACAGCTGGAGGACCAATTTGCAACTTATTAGGTCAATTGGCAACATGACTGGGTATAAAAAGAGCCTCTCAGAGTGGCAGTGTCTCTCAGAAGTCAAGATGGGCAGAGGATCACCAATTCCCCCAATGCTGCGGCGAAAAATAGTGGAACAATATCAGAAAGGAGTTTCTCAGAAAAAAATTGCAAAGAGTTTGAAGTTATCATCGTCTACAGTGCATAATATCATCCAAAGATTCAGAGAATCTGGAACAATCTCTGTGCGTAAGGGTCAAGGCCGGAAAACCATACTGGATGCCCGTGATCATCAGGCCCTTAGACGGCACTGCATCACATACAGGAATGCTACTATAATGGAAATCACAACATGGGCTCAGGAATACTTCCAGAAAACATTTTAGGTGAACACAGTCCACAGTGCCATTCGCCGTTACCGACTAAAACTCTATAGGCCAAAAAAGAAGCCATATCTACACATGATCCAGAAGCGCAGGCGTATTCTCTAGGCCAAGGGTAATTTACAATGGACTGTGGCAAAGTGGAAAACTGTTCTGTGGTCAGACGAATCAAAATTTGAGATTCTTTTTGGAAAACTGGGACGCCATGTCATCCCGACTAAAGAGGACAAGGACAACCCAAGTTGTTCTCAGCGCTCAGTTCAGAAGCCTGCATCTCTGATGGTATGGGGTTGCATGAGTGCGTGTGGCATGGGCAGCTTACACATCTGGAAAGGCACCATCAAAGCTGAAAGGTATATCCAAGTTCTAGAACAACATATGCTCCCATCCAGACGTCGTCTCTATCAGGGAAGAACTTGCATTTTCCAACATGACAATGCCATACCACATACTGCATCAATTACATCATCATGGCTGCGTAGAAGAAGGATCCGGGTACTGAAATGGCCAGCCTGCAGTCCAGATCTTTCACCCATAGAAAACATTTGGCGCATCATAAAGAGGAAGATGCAACAAAGAAGACCTAAGACAGTTGAGCAACTAGAAGCCTGTATTAGACAAGAATGGGACAACATTCCTATTCCTAAACTTGAGCAGCTTGTCTCCTCAGTCCCCTGACGTTTGCAGACTGTTATAAAAAGAAGAGGGGATACCACACAGTGGTAAACATGGCCTTGTCCCAACTTTTTGGAGATGTGTTGATGCCATGAAATTTAAAATCAATTTATTTTTCCCTTAAAATGATACATTTTCTCAGTTTAAACATTTGATATGTCATCTATGTAGTATTCTGAATAAAATATTGAAATTTGAAAATTCCACATCATTACATTCTATTTTTATTCACAATTTGTACAGTGTCCAAACTTCTTTGGAATCGGGTTTGTATATATATTTGGTTCTAGTATGTAGTATATATGGGGGACATTTAAAAAAAAAGAAAAAAAAAAAAACATTTCCTGAGGGTACTACAGCTTTAAGGTCTCAGATGACAGGATCTACCACAGGAAGAACCCACTTTACGAAAAAAAAAAATTATCCAACAGGACAATGCTGGGTAGAACATTTTGAAGAAGACAACATCTTTTGTGGGTGACGCCAGTTGCCATAGAGAACAAACTCAACACGCACAGATGGCAGGAAAAAAAACTGACAGGGGTTATAATCCCCTCCCCCTTTTTTTTATCCAAAATGAAAAAAATAGTTTTGCCTTTAGGCTAGGCTCATGGTGCAATTTCAGATGTGACTTGAGTCATACAGAATTGCATGACAATGGAAATCACATTGTTGTCAATGGTGTATCTTCACATCAGTGCAGTGCGATTTTTGAAAAATTTCCTGTTCTACTTTGATGCGATTCCAGCGCACTTTGGCTCAATGGAATATGCAAACCACAACCAAATTTGCATCAATGTCACACAACATAATTGCAATTAAAATCATATCAGAATCACATCACAGTAGTGAGAACTGAGTCGCAGGCAAAATGCACTACTATATAGCAGATGCAGCCTTCTGAAAACGCTGCATGTTTTCGGGGGTGGGAAATCGCATGGTGCAAAAGCAACATGCGCTTTCCCTGTGGCTGCAATTTGAAAAAGGTGTAGGGTCCTTTTCCTGCGTTTCCAAATGTGGCATGCAGAAACCGCACATATGTGAACCTAGACTAAGTTCCACTTTAATCTTTTTCTGTCCTTCGGCCATTTATAAACAGCCTAAGGTTGAAGTGGTTATACTGGGATCATGACTGTAGCCATGATTCTGGTAGCATTTCTTGAGCTGCCAATTCTCTTTCTATACAGCCACTGGCTTACTCCAGGGGGTGGTGAAAAGCCCCCCTCTGCCGCCTTTACTGGGCTCTCATGTCCAATCGAGGAGCGTGGTAAGGATCTGACCAGCTGCATCTGTATCCAGGCACACAGTGAGAAGAACTGATGTTGTCCCTCCCACTGGGTGACATCAGCAACCAGGAGCGATGAGGATTTCATCATTTTCAGTCTCATGTAACATGCCAAATAATGGCTCCAACGGCATAGACAAGTGTCAAACACAAATCCTGTGGGCTGAATGTGGCCCTCCAGGCCATTTCGCATGCCCCTCGCACCTCCGGCAACCCCCTCATCTCTGTCCCCACCTTGTCTCAGCAGTTGGCAGCAGAAAGGAGGACAGAGCTCCTCATACAGATTCTGTGACTCTCTGTGCAGCTGCAGCATCTCCTCATCGTTGCCTCCCCAGCTCTCATCATTCAGCAAACTCCTCCTCCAGACCCTACACTTTCTGCTTCCCAGCTCCATCCTCAGCTTCTTCCAGACAGCAGCACAAGGTAAAGGGGGGGGGGGGTGCTTTGATGTAAGGGAGGGTGGGGGACTGTTGACTTCTGATAGTGGGGGGCTCTTGACATCTGATGTGGGGGGGAGGGGTGCTCTGGGAGTCGTCTTACAGATACAACCGGCCTTTGAGGGCAAACATAATGCTGATGCTGCTCACAATGAAATTGAATTTGCCCCCCACCTTGGCATACAGTCTAAAATGCAGGTTATCCTAAAGTACAGCGAGTTGCATTTTTCCACACTGAAAACATGTGCAAACGCACAGCATTGCATCGCAGTGCACATAAAAGCTCAAAGAAGAAATCATCTCACAGGACAAACGTGGAGGAAAAAATGCACATCAACTGCATGTAAAATCACATACAAACGTGCATCAACTGCATAAAAAGAGCATCAAATGCATGTAAACGCACATAAAAACGTGCATCGACTGCATGTAAACGCACATAAAAATGCGCATTGACTGCATGTAAACGCACATCAACTGCATGTAAACGCACATAAAAATGCGCATCAACTGCATGTAAACGCACATAAAAACGTGCATCAAATGCATCAAATGCATGTAAAAGCACATAAAAACATGCATCAACTGCATGTAAACGCACATAAAAATGTGCATCGACTGCATGTAAACGCACATAAAAACGCACATCAACTGCATGTAAACGCACATATAAATGTGCATCAACTGCATGTAAACGCACATAAAAACGCACATCAACTGCATCTAAACGCACATAAAAACGCGCATCAACTGCATCTAAACGCACATAAAAACGCGCATCAACTGCATCTAAACGCACATAAAAACGCGCATCAACTGCATTTAAACGCACATAAAAACGCGCATCAAATGCATCCAAATGTCCATGAAAAACGACACATTGGACGCACTGATCCTGGTGTGGGCCCTAAACATGCTTGTAAAATAAATAAAAAAAGCCTTTTCCTCTCCACACACTGTTTAGTGAGCATAGATTGAGATAAAGACAATGGTCTCTCTGTCCACACACATTTACTACGTCCTAAAATCAGCCGCATACACTAATACAAGCTCGGCTACGGCTATGCCTAGTGGTTGTTAATGGAACAATAAAGTTTAGAAAGCAAACAAAAAAAAAAGAACCTATTGCGGCATCGGCGGCAGCTCACGGATTTGGCGACGTAACGGACGTCGTGACGTCAGGGCGCAGCGGCCGGGTATGGTGGCCTCAGGTTCCTGGTGATTGCAGCAGCCGGGAAGAGGAGGGGTGGAGGTGGCTGCGGCGCATCCCGGTGTGCGCCCGGCGGAGGAGAGGAGCGAGAATGGCGGACTTTGATGAGATTTATGAAGAGGAGGAAGAAGATGAAGAGCGGGCCCTGGAGGAGCAGCTTCTCAAGTATTCTCCTGACCCGGTGGTGGTCCGAGGATGCGGGCACGTCACAGTGTAAGGCGGGGGAGAGGGGGTGTCTGATAACAGGAGGAGGGGGGTCTGGCTGTGTTTCTGTATACCTGGCATGGGGGGCTATTTATCAACCATGGGCCAGCTGTGCCTGGCAACCAATCAGCTTTTATCTTCAGCTTGTTCAGCTAAGGTTTGAAAATGAAAGAGAGAAGCTGATTGGTTACCATGCAGCAGACTGAGTCTGAGTTGTGATATTTCTGACTCCTGGCAGCAATGTGACTGAGGAACTTCCATTGTATATTTCTAAATAACAAAGTGGAACTTCAGGCTCACCTCTCCTGGTGCCGCTATTACTATATGTGCCAAGCTCAGACTTTTAGTCCTGAAAGAGCCGTTGGTGCATCCGCATGTGTGCAGAGGGGTTTCTGTGCATGCGCTAAGACGGCAAAGGTTTTGGACTCCCTTGATGCCAGTCTTTGCACGTGTGTGGAAACCTCATGCATGCACAGGTAACCAAGAAACTGGCGCATGCCCAGATGTGCCACAGGGCTCTCTCTGGACCTGAGCCATGCAGGAGGTGAGGAGAATGTCTGGCCTAGGTGAGAAAAGTGGAAGGGCTGCTTCGCAGCACATATTTCTTCCTTTTATTTTTGTTACAACATACTTTCTCCATTGGTGGAGGAGGGAAGGGGGTAACACAGCACAAAATGCCATTTAGGCTCAGTTCACATCTCTGTGTTGCAGGTTCCTGCAAGGGATGCGGCAATACCTGTTTAACCGTGAGTACCGATATGGATACTGGTGTACGTTTAGTAAACTGAGAAGTTTTCTCTCAGTTCACTTCTCAGCAGTTCTCAGAGAAAAAATATCTCCTCTGGCACCCAGTTTAGAAGGCGGAGAACTCCACTTCTCACAGGGTGATCAGAGGAGAATTTTTTTCTCTGAGAACTGCTGAGATCTGTGTATAACTGGGTGGACTGCCTGTAATCTCACGAGATATTGTGAGATTACAGCCGCCCCTAAGTTTAAAAAGTGAAACTAAAGTTTAAAATAACTCATATATACATATACACACACACCAGTGTATGTGTATGTGTGTGTATATACATACATTCATTTTGAACCCACTGGTGCTGATATATAGGAAGAAAGAAGTATTTTTCCTCTTATCACACAGCTTCTCCCCCTGATTCTCCACCTCTGAGCTGGAGAAGCAGGAAGAGGAGATCTTCAAAGAGAAGCACAGTGATAAGGTGACATCATGTGTTACTAAACTGGCCGTTTCTGTTGCAGTGAATGCAAGCCGTTTGTGTGCTGAGATGAGAAGAGAAGACTATGTTCTCCACTGCTCTTCTCAGTAATTTAAACCGGCAATGCTCTATGACAAGCTGTGATCATCCAGATCTCGGCTTACAGTGGGTACGGAAAGTATTCAGACCCCCTTAAATTTTTCACTCTTTGTTATATTGCAGCCATTTGCTAAAATCATTTAAGTTCATTCTTCTTCCTCATGAATGTACACATAGCACCCCATACTGACAGAAAAACACAGAATTGTTGACATTGTTGCAGATTTATTAAAAAAGAAAAACTGAAATATCACATGGTCCTAAGTATTCAGACCCTTTGCTGTGACACTCATATATTTAACTCAGGTGCTTTCCATTTCTTCTGATCATCCTTGAGATGGTTCTACACCTTCATTTGAGTCCAGCTGTGTTTGATTATACTGATTGGACTTTATTAGGAAAGCCACACACCTGTCTATATAAAACCTTCCAGATCACAATGCATGTCAGAGCAAATGAGAATCATGAGGTCAAAGGAACTGCCTGAAGAGCTCAGAGACAGAATTGTGGCAAGGCACAGATCTGGCCAAGGTTACAAAAAGATTTCTGCTGCACTTAAGGTTCCTAAGAGCACAGTGGCCTCCATAATCCTCAAATGGAAGACGTTTGGGACGACCAGAACCCTTCCTAGAGCTGGCCGTCCGGCCAAACTGAGCTATCGGGGGAGAAGAGCCTTGGTGAGAGAGGTAAAGAAGAACCCAAAGATCACTGTGGCTGAGCTCCAGAGATGCAGTCAGGAGATGGGAGAAAGTTGTAGAAAGTCAACCATCACTGCAGCCCTCCACCAGTCGGGCTTTATGGCAGAGTGGCCCGACGGAAGCCTCTCCTCAGTGTAAGACGCATGGAGTTTGCTAAAAAACACCTGAAGGACTCCAAGATGGTGAGAAATAAGATTCTCTGGTCTGATGAGACCAAAATAGAACTTTTTGGCCTTAATTCTAAGCGGTATGTGTGGAGAAAACCAGGCACTGCTCATCACCTGTCCAATACAGTCCCAACAGTGAAGCATGGTGGTGGCAGCATCATGCTGTGGGGGTGTTTTTCAGCTGCAGGGACAGGACGACTGTTTGCAATCGAGGGAAAGATGAATGCGGCCAAGTACAGGGATATCCTGGACAAAAACCTTCTCCAGAGTGCTCTGGACCTCAGACTGGGCCGAAGGTTTACCTTCCAACAAGACAATGACCCTAAGCACACAGCTAAAATAACGAAGGAGTGGCTTCACAACAATTCCGTGACTGTTCTTGAATGGCCCAGCCAGAGCCCTGACTTAAACCCAATTGAGCATCTCTGGAGACCTATAAATGGCTGTCCACCAACGTTTACCATCCAACCTGACAGAACTGGAGAGGATCTGCAAGGAGGAATGGCAGAGGATCCCCAAATCCAGGCGTGAAAGACTTGTTGCATCTTTCCCAAAAAGACTTCTGGCTGTATTAGATCAAAAGGGGGCTTCTACTAAATACTGAGCAAAGGGTCTGAATACTTAGGACCATGTGATATTTCAGTTTTTCTTTTTTAATAAATGTGCAACAATGTCAACAATTCTGTGTTTTTCTGTCAGTATGGGGTGCTATGTGTACATTCATGAGGAAGAAGAATGAACTTAAATGATTTTAGCAAATGGCTGCAATATAACAAAGAGTGAAAAATTTAAGGGGGTCTGAATACTTTCCGTACCCACTGTATCTCAGTTTACTAAACGTGAAATGGGAATGGATATTGCGCGCAACAATAATATTCACTAAAAAGTGCTTATTTGCATAAATATAAAAGCTGATATAAAATCTAAAATTGCTAAAACCATTTATAGCTACAACTACAACAATGGATAAAAGCAATAAGCCAGCTTATAACATTTAAATAAATAAAGTCCTTGAAGTGCTTGAATCAAAGTGATTAATAATTAATCGCAGCAATGTAAAAAGCGTGGACTTGATAGGAGTGATGGAAAACCTTCACCTCAACACCTTCACCCAGTGCTCTATTAAGATACTCCTTACCAGAAGGATATGACCCCTTAATTATAGGGGGTCATAATCAGCAATGATATCCATATAAACTCCAAGCCATCCTTGTCACTGTCTTCTCACCAACAAAGGAGTATGACCAGGCATTATAAGGAACTCCGATTATGAGGACATCTGTCCCTTCATGTCTGTATTAGCTAAACGTACACCACTGTGTGGTAGAGCTGCACAATTCTGGATAAAATGAGAATGCAAGATTTTTTTTTGCTTAGAATAAAGATCACGATTCTCAGGGTAACATCACCTTTCACTTTCCACAAAAAAATTGGGCTAACTTTACTGTTTATTTTTTTGTTATTTTTTCCCAAAAAACTGCATTTGAAAGATCGCTGCGCAAATACAGTGTGATATAAAATATTGCAACAGCTGCCATTTTATTCTCTAGGGTCTCTGCAAAAAAAAAAAAAAAAATATATATATTATGTGTGTGTTTGGAGGTTCTAAGTAATTTTCTAGCAAATAAAACTGATTTTAACTTAAAGCGGTAGTATACTCACTTTTTTTTTTTTTTTAATTTTACCTACAGGTAAGCCTATAATAAAGCTTACCTGTAGGTACAATTAATATCTCCTAAACCTGCACGGTTTAGGAGATATTTGCCCTGCATGCAGCCGCATGCGCTCTGAAGGTCCGGCGGACCTTCAGAGTTCCTTTCCGGAAAGTGACGTCATCGCTGCTCAGGCCACTCACAGCGTCGGAGCTGCCGAACCGGGAAGAGACGCCAAGGGAGCATGACAGCTCCCACAGCGGTGTCCGGGCGTCCGTGTCCGGGCGTCCGTGTCCGGGCTTCGTTTTAAGGTAAGTAGTTCATAATGAGCTAGTATGCGATGCATACTAGCTCATTATGCCTTTGTCTTGCAGGGTTTTTTTTTTTTTTTTTCGTCAGTATACAACCGCTTTAAGCAGCAAGCGTCAGGAAAAGGCTTAGTGTTTTAAAGTGGAGTTCCACCAAAAAGTGGAACTTCCACTCATCTGCTTCCTATCCCCTGTGCCACATTTGGCACCTTTCAGGGGGGAGGGGGAAAGGGTACCTGACGTGTACCCTTCCTCACGCGCTGTCCCTCGGAAGTTCCGTCCCCCTTTTCCTTCCCCTACCATCGAGCCAATTAGAATGCACTACGTACACGTGCAGTAGGGAACCAGCTTTGAAGCCGAAAGGCTTCATTGCTTGTTTCCCTTAGAACGAATGGCCGGCGGCAGGAGCTGCCGATCCAAAAATCGTCTGGGGCTTTGAATTGAGATTGTGATTTTTTTTTTTTAACAATTGTGTAGCTCTACTGTGTGGTGTGATTTGTGCCCATACAAAATGAATGGACTCAAATCGCACTGCAAAGAATAGCATGTGAATTGAACAGAAATGTGGTGCGGTTTTCCTGCACTGCATCAGTGTGAACCCAGGCTGAAGTCACTGACAAACCTGGGTTCACACAGAATAATGGGAGATAATCCCATACGGAGATCAGTCCCTGAAACAGTCCTAAAAAGTACAATAATAGTAGTCCATAAAGTCCAGCACTGGTGGCTGCTATGCCCAGAGTGAGAAGCCAGCTGTGTAATGAAGCCGTATAGAAAGACAGGGAAGCACCATCTAAGCGCAGCAATGGGCAAACTGTATATCAAAAAATAACTTGCATATTAAAAGAATATATTGAATCCAAATCTGTGCGATCATAGTGTCGCCGTCCCGCAAGATCCACCATGATGGAAAACCATGGCCGCTTGCTGTGCTCACAGGGCTCGAGGAGATGTAGGAGGAGTTTGCAAGCTCTGAGCGTGTAGCCAGTTTCTGCAGCGGTCCGCTCCCGAGCTGACGTCACCTCTGCCCTATACTCGTGCGCTGCAAGCTGGTTTACAGGGTCCCGGAACTCCCTACATCTCCTCCAGCCCTGTAAGCACTGCAAGCAGCTGTGGTTTTCCATCATCGACGCGACAGGTACACTATGGCCATGCAGATTTGGATTTTACAATCGGTCGCATTCGGCTGGTGCTACGCTCACCGAAATGCCGGGGGTATTCTTCTAGCCACAAAGCTTTGCAGCCGTAGCATGTTGCACCCCTAGCCTCTGCAGCTACAGGGGTAGCGGTTCAGGGCAGGTAAGCGCTCAGCTCAACCAGAGTTTTACTACCTCTGCAACCTCACCCTTAAGCTGCAACGGCAACCAGACGGGGTTTACATGCCACAAGGCTTTTTTTTTTTGTGTTAGGAAAACATATACCCCTTATCTTGTTAAGCAGGCAGTAACGCCGCTGAGCACGACTATTTCGAGTAAATAATAGACTGTGGCAACTGCATGTAATGCAAGCAGTTCTTGTTTGGGATTTTCAGGGGCATCAACGAGGTAAGATATTGCCTCCAAGCTGCCTGTCAGCTGCATTTTGAAACACAATCCACTGCTGGTTACTTTTCAGAGGGGCAGCATGGGCTGCTACAAGTGTGAGTGAAATGTGTAAAACGCACAAGTATGTCTTCTCACGATCACCAGACTCCTGACAATGCCTTCAGCTTCCTTTCTCCCCAGAAGGATAGAATCATCTGTGTTGTGGTGTCATTCATGACCAGCGTCGTCTTCCTGGACTGAGTTGACAACCGTAAAAATTCAAGCAACTTTGTTCACAAATGTCTGAATTTGGATCAGCCCCCTGCTGCAGCCACTTGGGCTCCGTTCAGATCTGTGCGATCTGTGTTCTGCAGGTAGGCTCTTCTGCTAAATTGCAGTGTATTTACCTGCAGATCGGTGACATGAGTTCCCAACCTGCAATAATGTGAACCTAGCCTTATGTTGTGACTTGCTAAAAGAAAGGTGCCATAAAGGTGCATGCGGGCATGTACGTTTTTTTTTTGTGTGTTTTGTACAGCCTGGTAATTTCAAAAGATTACCAAAAGCACGGGGACACGGCAAGAGTGCTGCAGGTGCGATTCTTAAAATTGCGTTGCACCAGACCGCATGATGCTGCGTTTGGTGGCTGCGAATGTACCCACATCTACTAGATGCATGAGGCTGCCTTTAAGAATTAATGGCACCTGAATGTGTCTGCAGAGAGCAGTGCGTTTGTGTGGCACAGGAAAATGCATGCACACACTACAAATTATGTGAACCAGCCCTAAGGGCCATTCACACTGTAGTGACTTTTTTTTTTTTTTTTTTTGCGCACGTTCAATGCAAGGGCACGTTGAAATCAGTTGTGCCCTAACACTGGTGTGATTTGAAGTGTGAAAAAATGCAGACATGCTGCATCAAATGACACTACAGTGCGGAGACTTGAATGGAATGTAACTTTGTATACTCCAATAACTGGGGAAAAAAGTACACAATGTGATGTGCTGGAACCACTGCCAGTCAAAGCTGGCTCTGGCTTGCATGCTAAAATGGTGTGTGAACGGGCTCTGAGAACACCTTCTCCTGGCTGCAGCAGGCTGATGACCTTATCTTAGCCAAGGCAAAGTCATCTGACTGGAAGTCTGTCAGATGTTGTCACTCTACCTTGGATATTAGGTTAAGAAAAGTTCTTATAGGATGGCGGCGTCCTTGCCGGCAGCGTGGCTGGCCGAGCAGGGGGGAAGGGGGCCTTCCACGCTGGCCCAAAGGAAGTGACATAGCCTAGTTTCTGGTCGCAGTGACATCATCCAGCGGGCAATTCACAGCCCAAAAGATTCTATCTTGGGCCGAGGTGAATCTAGCCTCCATTTCAGCACTTCATCTGAAAGGGACTCAGGTTTCTTTGGCAGATTACCTAAGCCACTACAAGGTGTGTCGGGACAGTTGGTCCCTTAACCTGGAAATCTTTGTGCAAATTGCCAGCAGATGGGGTTCCCATCTGCTTTTTACAGCCCAAACAAACAACAAAACAGATTATTTTCCCTGAATCCAGAAGATCAGTCTCTGGGGATTGATGCTTATGCGAATCCCTGGTCATTCAGCCTCTGCTACGCCTCCTATCAGAATAATCCCTGAAGTTTGTTCTGGAAAACACCAGTTTGATCCTCATAGCCCACTTTTGGCCCAAAAGGCCATGATTTTTACGCCTGCAGGCCCTAGCTTCGAAACCTCCAGTGACTCTCCCTATGAGACAGGACTTGTTGTCTCAGGGTCCGGTATCTCTTCCTCAGGTGGCATAATTAAACTTAACAGGTAAGTATCTAAAGAGCAGATACAAAGCTCCCATGGGTTCGCGGACAAGGTTGTGAAGACCCTAGTTAATTCCCGGAAGCCTGTCACAAGAGCTATATACTACAAATTTTGGAAGAAATGTAACTCTTGGTTGTCTGAAAAGCGAAGATTCCATCTATTCTGGATTTTTTTCTGGAGGGTGCCGACAAGGGTCTATCCCTTAGTACTTTAAAGATTCAGGCAGTGTCCATAAGTGTGTTCCTCCAGTACTCCCTTTTGGAAAAGCCTGTCCTAACAAGGTTTTTCAAGGCAATTGCTAGGTTAAAACCAATGGTTGTCAAAGCATATCATTCTTGGAACCTGTCCCTTGTACTTCGAGCTTTAGTGACTGTTCCTTTCGAGCCCCTGAGGGATTTGTCAGTGAAATTGCTCACACTGAAAACTAAATTCCTCGTTGCAGTTACGTCAGCTCACAGGGTCAGCGAATTGTAGGCTCTCTCAATTAGGGAGCATTTCCTGACAATTTTGGATGATGGAGTGTTGTTAAAAACTGACCCGGGGTTTTTGCCAAAGGTAGCCACTTCCTTTCATAGATCACAGGATGTTGTGCTACCAACCTTTTGTAATTTTCCTTAAAATTAGTAAGAGGAATATTAGGTTTTTGGATGTCGGAAGAGTTCTCGCATACCTAGAGGTTACCAAAACCTTTTAGTAAATCTGAAGCTTTATTTTTTTCTGGGACACACAAGGGCAATGGAGCCTCTAAGGCCACCATAGCCAGGTGGATAAAGCAGACAATTGCTGAAGCCTATAGCGTTAGGAAAGTTTCTCCTCCATTTGTCAATGCACATTCAACAAGAGTCTTGCTCGCGTCCTGGGCTGAAAGGGCTGGAACCTCACCAGAACAAATATGTAAGGCGGCCACCTGGTCTAATTTTTCGACCTTTGTTAAACATTATCGCCTGGACCACCTCTCTTCCCAGGAGCAGGTGTTTGGTCGAAAGGTTCTACAGGCAGTGGTCCCTCCCCTAGACTGGTAAGTTCTGGCTCATCGTCTCATGGGCTGTCCTGGAAGACAACTTGAAAAAAGCTGAGTTAGACCTACCGGTAACTTCTTTTCTGAGAGTCTTCAGGACAGCCGGATTCCCACCCCCTGATGTCTTGTATATGTATTATGCATATGTTTTGCAGGGACGTCCTACGGTTCTCGAAAAATACTAAAGGGGGGGGGGGGGCGGCGGCTAGAGGTCTGCTTTTTATCTGGTGGGGTTAACGTGTTTCCTGTCCTGGTAGGAGTAGCCCTGTCCTGGAAGACTCTCAGAAAAGGAGTTATCGGTATGTCTAACTTTTTTTAATAGGACATTTGGTTTTAAATACTTTTACATTGCCTTTCATACTATTCCAGCATTTTCACAGCAACATCTCACACATTATATAAGCCCACCATTGTATATTTCTGTGCCATAAATTTATTTTTTATTGGCACATTAAAGGCTTATTATTTAAAGAGGTTGTAAACCCACATTTTTTTTTTCACCCTGCAAGAGAAACACATAATGAGCTAGTATGCATCGCATACTAGCTCATTATGAAATACTTACCTTAGAACGAGCCCCCGCCGTGCCGCCTGCTTACCTCTGACGGGCGACATGTCCAGTTGCCCGTCTTCCGGGATCGCGGCATCCGCCCATCTGATAGGCCGGAGCCGCGGTGACGTCACTCCCATGCACGCGCGCGAGCGGCCGTTCCTTCAGAGCGCATGTGCCAGTGATGTCGCTGGCTGCATGTAAGGTAAATATCTCCTAAACCGTACATGTTTAGGAGATATTTACAGTACCTATAGGTAAGCCTTATCATAGGCTTACCTATAGGTACAACTTGCAGAGGAGGGTTTACTTCCTCTTTAACATTAACACACCAGGATAAGAATCCCTTTTTTTTTTTTTTTTTTTCCAGTGACTGTTATTTCTACCCAAGTCAAAAAAAAAAAAGATCCCTATTCTTAAAGTTTTGTGAATGAGGGCCTAAAGAAGACCCCCAATGTTAAAGCCAATCTAACGTATAAGGTAATGCTCTTTTCCCATCCCCTCCTCCTTGCTGTCCTGTATGTCAAAAAGTAACTTATCCTGCCGATGGCTGGACCAGACCCAGTAATAGCAGGAGTCTATGACCAGGCAATGTGAGGTCAGGACTGGATGCTCAGCTTGTATTCTTTATCACTTCTAAAAAGAGAATTATTACCAAAATGTCAGCAAAGACAAAAAATGACTGCTTGGCCACTTGCACCCAGGGCAGGTTTCCTTGGATGATCTGTGTCCGCTCCACTTATGCAGAACAGACACAGCCCGCTCTCCTCTGAGTGGTCAGATGTAAATGGCCTACCTGTCCTTTTACACCCAACTGTGATCTGATTTACCAGACGAATGGGGATCCCTATCCGTCTGTTTTTAGTGGACAGGATCGGATGTCGGTTGGTGTCAATGGAAATGTGTCCATTGACAACCGCTGATCCATAGGCAAGACTGGAGGGTCTGATCAGGTCCACCTGCAAAACTGACCGTGTGAAAGGGCCCTTAGGGACACACTGCGGACACTTTTCTGTAAGCTTTAGTAAAAAGATTCTGTATTCTAATTTCTTTTTTTACCTTGAACTAGTGCCAGCGTCACTTCAGCTCAGAACCTTGTCTGTAATTCCCTCTTCCCCCCCACCTTGCATGTGTTCTGGCTCACCATACTTGTCTGTGCTGTCAATCATATTGGTTTGTTTTGCAGGATTTGAGAGGGGTGGTGTTGTTCTCAGTGGGAATATTGATTGTTTTTATCCCAAATCTATCTCTTATATACATTATTTATAGGCTATATCTCTGATCTGATAGAATGCATAATTTGACAGATAAAATGTGCTGTATTACTTACTGATTTTGCTCTTGGAGTAATGGATCTACATTTACTTCAATCACGTGGTAACCTGTTAGGAAGATGTTCGCCACCCAGTTTGATCCTTAGTTTATGAAACAATTTGAAAAGGAATGTATGAGTATCTGTGATGCGTGCTCATCATTTTGGTGTTTCATCGCAAGAGCATCCAAAAAGCAGACAGGAGCTTGTTTTATTGGTTAGCTGAGGTATGCTGGCTGATATGAGCTCCCAGGTGGAATGTTGCTATCTCTGTAGTACCTTTTTTAATTGAGTCACTGCAAATAGTTTGAAATGACTGCAGTTGTCATTGATGAAGGAATGTTACATAAAAATATTGATGTTGGTGTTCAGACACAGCCATAAAACTCAGCTAAGCACTACTTCCAGCTAAACTGCCTATATATAACACAATCCCATGGAAGTTTCAGAAAAAATGGTGTTTGTTCCAATAAAATGGTTATTGCAGAAACTGGGTCCCCACAGCTACACAGGCACATACGTACAGAATGAGGACCCTGTGTATCCATTTCTTCTCTTCAACATGTTCTCACAGAGGGGGACTGGATTGGGGGGCTACATTAACCACTTGACCTGCAGAAGGTTTTACCCCCTTCATGACTAAGGCATTTTTTCATTATTCAGCACTGTGCTCCTTTACTGGGAATTGCTTGGTCCCGCAACACTGTACGCAATTTAAATTTGTCACTTTTTTCCCCGCAAAATTAGAGCTTCTGGTGGTATTTAATCACCACTGGGTGTTTTATTTTTTTACTACTTAACCACTGCGCTATTTTAACCGACAGTTGCACGGTCAGGCAACACTACCTAAATTTGTCATTTTTTTTTTCTCACAAATAGAGCTTTTGGTGGTTTTGGATCACCACTGCATTTTGTAAACAAAAAACACTAACAATTTTGGGGGTGGGGGGACTATTCTCTACTTTCTGCTTTAAAACCTACACAATAAAAATAAAAAAATGAATGACATTCCCTAACCACCTCCCGCCCTCCGTATTGACAAATTATGGACGGGCGGTGTCTCTCTTGTTCTAGGATAATGTTGTTATATGACGACGTCCCTCTATCGCCGCGCCCCAATCTTGGTAAAGAGCCGATGATGAGGCTCTTTACCCATGTGTCCAATCACAGCTGATCACATGTAAACAAGAAAATGCCGGTGTTCTAAAATTTTCTCGGACCCGTGAAAAAATCGGACCTCGTCACTTCCGGTGATAGGAGTCTCAAGTGCGCATGCGCATAAGACATTATCTTGGTTTGGTAAACTTATAACACATAGCGGGCAGCTGAATGAGAGGAGGCGGGGCTGAGGTGGGACGGAAGACACCGCCGCGTCATCTGCAGAGCTGAATAGAGGAGGCGGGAGAGGAGGCGGGACGGAGGTGCGGCCGTGTAATAAATGCAGGACTTTAGCGACTCCTTGTTTTATTATCTTTAGCAATTATCGTATTATTTATCCTTAGGATTTCATTACATTTAGTATTTATATAATACAAAATAAGAAATACTAAATGTAATGAAATCCTAGGGATAAATAATACGATAATTGCTAAAGATAATAAAACATAAGGAGTCGCTAAAGTCCTGCATATATTACACGGCCGCACCTCCGTCCCGCCTCCTCCACCAGCTCTGCATATGTGTCCTCCGTTCTCAGTCGCACCTCAGCCCCGCCTCCTCTCAATCAGCTGTCCGCTCTCTGTTATAATTTTGCCAAACCTCGAAAAAATGTCTTCTGCGCATGCGCACAGACGACTCCCATCCGCTGTTTTGTGATGCTCTATCACCGGAAGTGACGAGGTCCGATTTTTTTTTTTTTTTTTTTTTTTTTTTTTTTTTTTTTTTTTTTCACGGGTCCGACAAAATTTTACAACACCGGTTACTGACAGCGTGTGAGAAAAAAAGCCGATCAGCGGCATTTCCTCACAAGGGACATCTGCACAGATAATCAGTGCAGCCCCAACAGTGCCCAGCAGTGGTGCCCATTAGTACCGCCTTCAGTGCAGCCTCATCAGCGCACATCAGTGAAGAAGAAAAATTACTTATTTACAAATTTTTATAACCCCAATTTTTTCAAAATTTTTGGTCTTTTTCCTTTTTTTTTAACAAAAAATAAATCCCAGTGGTGATTAAATACCACCAAAAGCTCTATCTGTCTCAAACAAATGCTAAACATTTTGTTAGGTACATTGTTCAATGACCGCGCAATTGTCATTTAAAGTGCAACAGCACCTTTGAATGGCCTGAGCAGGAAGGGGGTAAAAGTGCCCAGAAGGCAAGTAGTTACCCACTTGTTGACCGCCCCATAGCAGATTTACTGCTACAGGGAGGCTATAATCCTGCACATACGGGTATCTGGCACATGCCCTGGTCAGCTTGCTCCCTCTGATTTTACGCAGTGGGAGCTGATCAGCGAGTCCCACGGACCCGATGTCTATCGTCACCTGTTGATCGTTCGGTACAGGGGCAAAACGCTGATCTATGTAAACAAAGCAGATTGCTGTTCTGTCAGTACAGAAGGCATTGATCCTGTGTTTCACCGATCTATGCCTTCCAATAGTAAAAGCACCTCCCCCACTACACTGAAACAGTAGCTAGGCTCACAGTTAACCCTTTGATCACTCCTGATATCCCCTTCACAGCCAGTGTCAGTACAGTGACAGTGCATATTTTTTAGCACTGATCACTTTGTGTCACTGGTTGCCAAAAAAGTGTCAGTTGTTGTCCGATTTTTCTCCACTGCAATATCTGAGTCCCGCTATATTTCGCTGATTGCCACCATTGCTAGTAAAAAAAAAATCCTGTTGATGCTGTAACTTTTGTGCAAACCAATTAAATACACTTATTGAGATTTTTTGTTTTTACAAAAAATATGTAGAACACACAATGTAGCCTAAATTACATATATAGTTACATAGTTACATAGTAGGTGAGGTTGAATAAAGACAATAGTCCATCCAGTTCAACCTGTGTAGGTGTGTGTGGCTGTAATCATCTCACATATCCCTGAATGTTCTGATCCTTGAGATGTAAGTCTAAGAGTCTTTTGAAAGCCACCATACTACCCGCAGAAACCACCTCTTGTGGTAGAGAATTCCACAATCTTGTAGCCCTAACAGTAAAGAAATTGATGAAGAAATGTGTCCCCCCCCCCCCCCAATCAAAAGAAAGCTTTATTTGTGGGGAAAAAAGGACATACATTTTTTTTGGGTACAACCGCACAACTGCCATTTAAAGTAATGCACTGTCGTATCATGAACAATGGCTTAGTTCTGAAGGGAGGTAACTCTTCCGGAGCGGAAGTGGTTACATTTAGGCAAATATATATTCTGCTACATATTTTTGTTAAAAAAAATCCCAATAAGCGAATATTGATTGGTTTGCGCAAAAGTTATAGTGTCTACAAACCATGGGATATATACTGGAAATGTTTGTTTTTTTTTTTTACTAGTCATGGCAGTGATCAGCGACTTCTAGTGGGACTGAGATTTTGCAGCTGACAATCGGACACTGACACTTTGTGGGAACCAGTGACACTAATACAGTGATCAGTGCTAAAAATATACACGGTCACTGTACTAATTGCACTGCCTGGGAAGGGATTAAACATCTAGGATGATCAAAGGGTTACATTTGTGCCTAACCAGTGTTTGTGTACTGTGTGGTGGTGGTTTTACTAAGGGATGCGATGGATTTGCGACGTGCTCCCAACCACAGAGTGTATGTTGCACCAGTGTGAACCAGGCCTTATTGTCAAACCTTAATGGAACAATCTGAAGTTAAAAGCTGATTGGCTTTTATGCACAGCTGCATCAGTCTGAGTGTTCCAGTTTTAGCAACTCTCCCCCACAGAGTCCACATCTATTCAGAGGATCAGAGAGAGTGGAAACTGTGAGCCTTACCTTGTCAATAATTGCAGCTGGAGAAAAGAGCTTTTATTCACATAAATGCAAGCTAACAGCACACGCCAGCTACTACACTTGTCCAAAGCTATCCAATGTAGTACCCGGCTTGTGCTGTTGTCAGTTTGTATTTTTGTGAATGAAGGTGCTCTTCTAAAGCTGCAATCATTCAAAATACAAGCTGACCATTCCCACTCTCTCTGTTCCCTGAATAGCAAACTGTAAACTAAAGGGGAAAGGTGAGCAGATAGCACTGCTCAACACAACAAAAATGCAGGAGTGTTGCTCTGCCTGGTATGCTACATCTCTCCCTGAACTGTCATTCAGAAGTCCGTATCTATTGATCAGTGCTTTCAGCTAGCTAGGCAGGAGGAAGGGGCTTGCTATCAGACACCGCAGCTCAGCAACCTCTGCACAAATTTAGATGGGGACAAGTGCTATGTGCACAAGATCTGCTTTGGTTAACAAGCTTTTTTTTTTTTTTTTTTTTGTTTATTTTTTCTTTTATATCTGGTGATCTTTAGAGCCGGTTCACATTAGAGTGATCCGACTTGCCGGGGTGACCTCACAGGTCACGGCGCGCTGCTCACACCGCGACCTCGGAGCGGCCGGCACGGACTTCATAACATTGAAGTCAATGCAGGTCGCTCTGGGTCGCCCCAAAGAAGCTCCGGACCCTTTTTCTAAGTCGGAGCGACTTGTGTCGCTCCTATTAGAAGGGGTCCACAGCTTCTCTATGGCAGGCGACCTGTCAGGCGACCAGGTCGCCCCAGTGTGAACCGGCTCTCAAAGTGGTTGTAAAGTCAGGTTTTTTTTTTTTTTTTTTTTTTTATCCTAATGCATTCCCCATAATACTCATCTGAGGCCCACCTAGATCCAGCAATGTCGCACGAGAGACTGGGTGGCCTGGAGACAGTACTGTGGCGCCATTGGCTCCTGCTGCTGTCAGTCAGTGACCCGATAAAAAAATAGAAAGGGGGCGGGGCCGGGCCGCAGCTCCGTGTCTGAATGGAGCAATTGTTTTCTTTGTCGAATACATGTAAAAATCCTAATTTTTGGAACCCTCAGAACATTATATATTTTCTGAAAGCAGAGGCCGTGTAGAGAAAAAAAGGTGATAGTTGTAAATATTTGTCTTTTTACGTGATATTTGTGCAACTGTGAAACGCAAATTTTAATTCTAGTGCAAAACTACGCATTTAATACCTATTTTTTGGTTAAAATTTAAAAAATGAGGTTGCATCAAGTAAATGGTTGCATCGAGTAAATAGATGCCTAACGTTCTATGTTTTAAAATTGCGTGCGCCTGCGATATCCCCAAAACTATGGTGCCCAAAAATCACCATAGAGAACGCAGGCCAGTAACCAGACCTGAACCTAGGTCTGAACACAAATGTTAAAGCTGAGCTTCAGCCTTGCACAGTTCATTTTATGTACTGAAATTGCTTACTTGGATTTCACTCCATACTGAGTTTCTCACCTTGTGTATTAGAGGCTGCAGTCAGAATCAACTGCATTCCCTGGCTGGAGGATTTTCAGCGTCCCCCAGACCTTTGTTCCCCAACCTTACCGTTTTTGGCCTGCCTTTTTCATACATTGGGTCAGTTGCGCTTCCGTTGTGTTAAAAATTCTGCTTGCTGCATTTTTGGTCCGTTAAAAAATCGCACCACCTCGTTGAAATGCATTGAAAAGGCTGCAAGAAAGCATTAATAACGCACCCCTGTTATGTTTTTAATTTAATTTTTGAGTCACGTGACCTATGAAAGACAAATCATAAGCACAGTAAAATCGCTGCATAATTGAATGCTTTATCGGCACTTTTTCTCTTATCAGCAAAATCCATTTTCAGCCAATATGTTTTGGTGCATCTCTATTTAGGATCACATGTGGACACTACACAGTGTTTTGCATGCAAATGCAGCAGCCTGTTTTTTAAGATGGGTTGTTGGGTATCTATTTACTCACTGCAACCTCATCAAAAATCAACCAAAACTGGATAAAATATTGCATTTCAGTGCCCTTAACTTTAGTAAATTTGTTACTGAAATGCACTCAATAAAACCTTGCACTTAACATCTTATGACATAAAACATTATCAACTTCAGCTCTGGAAGGTTTAGCCCCTAATGACCAGGCCATTTTTTACAATACGCCATTTTTTAACTGACAATTGCGCAGTCATGCGACACTGTACCCAAATAAAATTGTCCTTTTCTCCCCACAAACAGAGCTTTCTTTTGGTTGTATTTGATCACCCCTGCGGGTTCTATTTTTTGCGCTATAAGCAAAAAAAACGCCAATTTTAGAAAAAAATATTACTTTTTATTTTCTGCTGTAAACCATATCCAATAATAAAAAATTTAAAATCTTCATCAGTTTAGGCCAATATGTATTCTGCTACATAGTTTTGCTAAAAAAAAAAAAAAAAAAACACAGTGAGCGTAATATTGATTGGTTTGCGCAAAAGTTAGTGTCTACAAACTATGGGATATTTTTTATGGAGTTTTTTTATTTATTTTTTTACTAGTAATGGCGGCGTTTAGCAAATTTTTTTTTTTTTTTTTTTTGGGGACTTCAACATTGCGGCGGACAGATCTGACACTAAAGGCCCGTACACACGATAAGAAAATCTGTAGGGAATATTCGTCCTGACGAACGATCTGCCGATTTTCGGATTGTTAGTATGGTGCTTTCGACAGCCAACTCCGACTTTTCGGCTGACAAAATCCTGATGTGCAGGCTATAAAATTTTTGTTGTCCGTACTCCGTAATACAACATCTGATTTTCCTCTCATTAGTACAGATTTTGACAGAAAAAAAAATCTTAAGAGCAAGACTAGGCATGCTTAGAGAGAACACATACAAAGCAATCCAACACATGACATCACTTCTGGAGTAGAATTCTGTCGTACAGGAAAATTCCTATGAAAATAACCTCTTCACTCCACATCAGACTAGCATGCCACAAAAAACGGAGGACAGATCGTTCGATAATCTGATCGCGTGTACGGGACTTTAGTAACACTTTTTGAGGACCAGTGACACCAATACAGTGATCAGTGCTAAAAAAATGCAGTCACTCTACTAGTTACACTGGCAAGGAAGGGGTTAACATCTAGGGCAAACAAAGTGTTCCCTGGGAGTGCTTGCTAACTGTGGAGGTTGCTTTGACTGGGGAAGAAACACAGTATCTCCATCTTCCCTTCTCTGACAGAACGGCATTCTGTCTCTCTCGAGAACGATCGCTGGCTGCCAGTGATAATGGGGTCTGCCGGACCTGCTGTGTCCAATCACAGCGGGAGCAAGTCGGTGGCATTGCTCATGCGTGCCATGGAAATGGGGATGACGTACTGGTAGGTGTTGCGCCAAAGGGACGCCCTGTCGCAGTATATATGTACATGGGGTTGCTTGGAAGTGGTTAAAACTACCACCATTTTATTCCCAAGGGTCTCTGCTTTTGGAAAATGTCTTTAAGTACCCTTCAGGCCTAAAATGTTTTTTTTACGTATGCAGCAAAAAAAAAAAAACTGGCTTTGGGCAGTGAAGGAATACAATTTTTATCTATACCCAAAAGTATTGTGTTCTGTTTTTTGAATAGAATGGGGAAGGATTAAAATCCCTGTCGGATTTTACTGCTACCCAGGCCTCTTAAAGTGATAGCCATAAAAAGCTGACTGAGCTTCTAGCATTCCCCTATCGAACATAGACTTTTTTTTTCTAGTTTTGTATAGAGCAGTGAAGGATTAAAACTCCTGTCAGACTCTTCTTTGGAGAGATTTCTTCATATTGTTAAATGGTTGTCCCCAGTACAGGAAATTTATGGGGAAATTCCTCTTAACAGCGACACAGAAACATGTGGGACCACATACAAGACTTTAGTAATGAAAACTGTATTATTAGTAGTAATCAGCATGGATTCATGAAAAATCGTTCATGCCAAACCAATCTATTAACCTACTACGATGAAGTGAGCTGCCATCTAGATAAAGGTAAGCCTGTGGATGTGGTGTATCTGGACTTTGCAAAGGCCTTTGACACCGTTCCCCACAAACACTTACTGTACAAACTAAGGAAGGTAGGTATGGACCATAAGGTGAGTACCTGGATAGAGAACTGGCTCCAGGGGAGAGTACAGAGGGTGGTGATTAATGGGGAGTACTCGGATTGGGCGGGTGTGGAAAGTGGGGTCCCCCAGGGTTCTGTCCTGGGACCAATCCTGTTTAATTTATTCATAAATGATCTAGAGGAGGGGATATCTAGTACAATCTCGGTATTTGCAGATGATACTAAACTAGGCATGCCAATATCTTCTATGCAGGATGTGGAAATCTTGCAAGCAGACCTGAACAAAATAACGGGATGGGCAACTACATGGCAGATGAGGTTTAATGTAGAAAAATGTAAAGTAATGCACTTGGGGGCCAGAAACCAGAAAGCAAGCTACTCACTAGGGGGGGAACCTCTGGGTGAGTCTAGGATGGAAAAGGACCTGGGCGTACTGGTAGACAACAGGCTTGGCAGTGGCATGCAATGCCAAGCCGCCGCAAGCAAAGCCAACAGAATACTGGGATGTATAAAAAAGGGGATTCACTCCAGAAATAAAGAGATTATTCTCCCTCTCTACAAGACTCTGGTCCGGCCACATCTGGAGTATGCTGTCCAGTTCTGGGCACCGGTCCTCAGGAAGGATGTGCTGGAACTGGAGAAAGTCCAGAGAAGGGCAACAAAAATAATTAGGGGAATGGAGGACATCAGCTATGAGGAAAGACTACAATCACTGAACCTATTCTCTCTGGAGAAGAGACAATTGAGGGGGGATATGATATCAATGTACAAATACTGTACTGGCGACCCGAGCATAAGGAACAAACTATTCAGAGAAAGGAGATACAATAAGACACGTGGCCACTCACTAAAACTAGAGGAAAGGCGGTTTAACCTTAAAGTGCGTAAGGGGTTCTTCACTGTAAGAGCGGTAAGGATGTGGAATTCTCTTCCACAAGCAGTCGTATCAGCAGGGAGCATTGATAGTTTCAAAAAACTATTGGATGGACACCTTAAAGACCAAAACATACAGGGGTATACAATGTACGATTAAAAGCAAACACACACACACACATCATAGGTTGAACTGGATGGACTTGTGTCTTTTTTCAGCCTCACTAACTATGTAACTATGTAAAAGAAAAAAAAATTTGTACCTGCACTTTAGGCAAGCCTGTTGGTGTGCAAAATAAAGCCTGGAAATGTAAGCATATTTAAAAACCTTACTTTAATTCATGGAGCAAAATGCACTAAATGTCTGTTGTGCTCTGCAAGATGATATCATTTTACTGTCGGTGAACTTCCCCAAGATTGTAATAACTACACTTGGCCATTCATAGCATATAGTTCTATGAGAGTGTACATTCTGTTCTGATTTAGGCCCCTTTCACATATGCAGACCGTTCAGTCAAATAAAAATGGATGAAGTACTCGTCCGTTTTCTACCGTCCGATGCAAAAACGGATGAAAAATGGACCGTTTGTCAGTTTACATTCGTTTTTCATCTGATCGTGTTTTTTTTTTTTTTTTTTCTTTCTTTTTTAGGAAGAAAAATAGGGCTTTCATCTGTTGTCGTCCATTTTTCCATAGGAATGCATTGATGTCCATTTTTTCATCCGTCAATGGATGGATGAAAAATGGACAAACAGTCCATATGTGTGAAAGGGGGCTTAGGATTTTCTCTAAGTATATAGCTGGAAGATGGTGTTTAGCTGTGTAAGTTAAAGTTGCTTGTTTAATTAGATACTGGCTTCCACCAACAGCAATGTATGAGGGTTTGCAGCCTAGTTCAGCCAAAAACAAACTGTACCCTTTTGGGCTCATTTCTTGCGGTCACAAGTAACAGAAGATGAGGGGGGACACTTTTCTAATTGAGTCTAGGGCTGCAACTAACGATTAGTTTCATAATCGATTAGTTGGCCAATCATTGTTTTGATCGGATAATAAACTTTATAAAAAGTGTGGTATATAATTTAGTTAATATGTAAAGCTTAACCACTTGCCGACTGCCTAACGCCGATCTACGTCGGCAGTCAGCCCCTCACAGGCAAAGTGACGTAGGGCTACGTCACTAGCTTGTGAGGGTCTAGGGAGCGAGCGCGCGCCCCCCCGCGTGGTCACGGACCCCCCCCCCCCCCCCGCGCGTGTGACCAGCGGACCCGATGTCCGCCGGTCACTCGGCGGGGGAGAGGGAGAATGTCAGGCAGCTTGTGTAAACAAGCTGCCTGTCATTCTCCTCGCTGTAAAGACACTGATAAAACGGATCTAGTATGTAGATCCGTTGATCAGTGTCCTTACAGCTCAAGCCACAGCCAATCACAGTAGAAAGCACGCCCCTAGGGATACACACAGCCCCTCCCTTCCAAATAAAGTTAACCCCTTCACAACCAGTGTATTTTTACAGTAACAGTGCATATGTATAGCACTGATTACTGTAGAAATGTCACTGGTAACCCCAAAAGTGTCACAAATGTCAGTCAAGGGTCCGATCTGTCCGCCCCAATGTCGCAGTACCGCAAAAAAAATCGCAGATCGCCGCCATTACGCGTTAAAAAAAAAAAACAACAAAAATGACAAAAATCTTTCCCTTTGTTAGTAAACGCGATAACTTTTGCGCAAACCAATCAAAATACGCTTATTGCGATTTTTTTTTTTTTACCAAACATATGTAGCATAAAACAAATTGGCCGAAAATTTTAAAAAATTTTGATTTTTACTTTTTTTTTGGGGTAATTTCATATAAAAAAATGTGAAAAATATTGTTATTTTTGCAAAATTGACGCTCTTTTTTTGTTTATAGCGCGTGATCAAAAAAATCGCACAGGTGATCAAATACCACCAAAAGAAAGCTCTGTTTGTGGGAAAAAAAGGACGTCAAATTCGTTTAGGTACAGCGTCGCACGACTGCGCAATTGTCCGTTAAAAGTCACGCAGTGCCGAATCGCAGAATACCCCCTGGGCAGGAAGGGGGTAAAATCTTCCGGGGCTTAAGTGGTTAAAAAAAAAAAAAAAAAAAAAAGGCAACATATTCTTTAATATCTCTATGCTTTACCCTCCCTTCTAGATTGTAAGCTCTAACGAGCAGGGCCCTCTTATTTCCTCCTGTTCTGAATTGTATTGTAACTGTATTGTCTTCCCTCAAATTGTAAAGAGCTGCGCAAACTGGCGCTATATAAATCCTGTATAATAATAATGCAGTGGTAAATCTAAATAACCAACTATATGGTTAGGGAGCAAAATCTCTAATCCACTCTGAGAATAACAGACGGAAGAGATATTCTGTATACACTATAAGGCTGCATTCACATGTCAGCGTACTGATCGCGGGCAGAATCGCTGCGATTCCGCCCGCGATCCAGAAATCATTGCAAATTGTGGGACGCCTGTGCGTTGCCCGTGATTTGCAATAGCACCCCAAACGCTGTGCGATGTTGCTGCGATTTCCACCTGCCGAATCGCGGTAACATCGCGCAAAAAAAAAATCGCGGGACGCATTACGCCCAAAAAAGTACAAGAGCTTCTTTGGAGCGTAATGCGTCCCGCGATTTTTTTTGCGCGATGTTACTGCGATTCGGCAGGCGGAAATTGCGGCAACATCGCACAGCGTTTGGGGTGCTATTGCAAATCACGGGCAACGCACAGGTGTCCCGCGATTTGCAATGATTTCCGGATCACGGGCGGAATCCCAGCGATTCTGCCCGCGATCAATACGCTGACATGTGAATGCAGCCTTAGAGGTTGAATCTTATCTGGCAAATATCAGAGTCAGATCAAATTTTTATATTTAAAAAAAAAAAAATGAAAGATTGTTTTGCTGATTTTCAGACAAAGTGTAATATTTTATGTATGACAGACTCCTTTGTCATAGGCAGGTGGCTTGATAAAAGCTACCTGCGCCTGCTTTCACTTATGCTGGTCACAAAAACAATGTCTTCCTTCTAAAAAAAAAATGTTCATTGTTAGAACTTTATTTGATTTTCTAATCAGTAGTGGGGTCAAATCGACGTTCGTTTTTTTTTTTTTTTTATCACAGTGGTGGGGAAAGTTCGAAGGTGTAGTATAGAAAACTTCTTGGTAAAAGGAAATTTCAGACCGTGTATGTTGGTTTATTCAGAAATTACATTTATTTTGAAACTGAATGTTAAAAGCAAGTGAAATTTTCAAACGATGTTCTTTCATTCAGCGAATGTACAAAGATTTTTCGTATGAATATTCTCATCTGAAAACAGATACGTGTATGGCCAGCATAAGGCTCAGTTCACACCTATGCAGTCTGCTTTTGATCCCATTTTCTGCAGTTTTTTGCTGTGCGTTTTTGAAAACATGCGATTTGCATTTTTTTATGCTTTTTTTTTTTTGGCCAATTTTTTGTTGGCAGATTAAAAAACGCAAATCAATGCTAAAATGCATTACATGCTTTTCTGCAGCTTCACCATTAAAGTCTATTAAAACCAAAAAAAGCACTGTTTTGCATTGAAAACAAGTCTCTGACCCTTTCCAAATATGCAGCGGCTGAAAAAAAGCATAGATGTGAACGTGTCCCATAGGAAACCATGTTAAATGAACTGTACTGCGTTTCTGCAAAAAGCACCAAAAAAAATGCACTGGTGTGAACCAAGCCTGAGACATTTAGTAGCAGCAGCATGCTTTTTTTTTTTTTTTAGTATCACCTGTCTTAATGGTAGGGATGCACCGATCCAACTTTTTTGGACCCGATACCGATATCTGGTGTTGTGAAATCGCTGATACCAGAACCGATTTGGAGCTACACCCAAAGCAAGCGGCTGCAGTACAGAGCAAAGTGCTGCTTCATGTGTACGGCTCCTCCATTCACAGGCGGAGTGCATCTGATATCACTCCGCCTGTGAGCCGGACCTATACAGGAAGTAGCGGCTCCCATCCCATACTACTACTGCACATAGCAAGGGATGGCTGAGCCGTTACCAAGCAAAAACCGGATCGGCCAGTGGATCGGTCAATGTTACCGATCCCCCCCTGATCCATCTAAAATGGCCATATCTGTGCCGATATCCGATCCGAATATCGGATCGGTGCATCCCTACTTAATGGCGTTAAAAATAAATGTAGAAAAGGCAGACAATCGCTACTATAAGGGGTTAATTTATGCTGTGAAACAGCTAAAGTAATAATCTATATTACACTCATATATATTTTACACCCAGAAGTAGGATTTATGGATATTGTAACTAGGAGTCAGACATGAAGCTATATGAAGGGTGATATAAATCTTTTATAATAAAGTAGTACTAAAAACTGAGACTTTTTTTTTTTTTTTTTTTTTTTTTTTTACATGGATATGATCATTTTAAATGCACAATACTGGTAAAAGTTTACTTTAAATGTACAGTAATTCTAATGCCTTATATTCAGTGTATCAGCCTCCACGTTCTCTGGGTTCAGATGCTAATCTGTCCTAAACAGTCTTTAACCACTTAAGCCCCGGAAGGTTTTACCCCCTTCCTGACCAGGGCCTATTTTGCGATTCGGCACTGCGTGACTTTAACGGACAATTGTGATGTACCTAAACTAATTTGACGTCCTTTTTTTCCCCACAAACAGAGCTTTCTTTTGGTGGTATTTGATCACCTGTGCGTTTTTTTTTTTTTTGATCATGCACTATAAACAAGAGTGTACATTTTGCAAAAATAACATTTTTCACATTTTTTAATATGAAATCCCCCAACAAAAAAAATGTAAAAATCTAAATTTTTTAACATTTTCAGTCAATTTGTTTTATGCTACATATGTTTGGTAAAAAAAATCGCAAAAAGGGTATTTTGATTGGTTTGCGCAAAAGTTATCGTGTTTACTAACAAAGGGAAAGATTTTTGTCGTTTTTGTTGTTTTTTTTTAACGCGTAATGGCGGCAATCTGCGTTTTTTTTTTTTTTTTTTTGCGGTACTGCGACATTGCGGTGGACAGATCGGACCCTTGACTGACACTTTTGGGGTTACCAGTGACATTACTGCAGTAATCAGTGCTATACATATGCACTGTTACTGCAAAATGACACTGGTAGTGAAGGGGTTAACTTTATTTGAGAGGGAGGGGCTGTGTGTGTCCCTAGGGGTGTGATTCTAACTGTGATTGGCTGTGGCTTGAGCTGTAGAAACACTGATCAACGGTCCTACATAGTAGAACCGTGTGATCACTGTTTCTACACAGGGGAGAATGACAGGCGGCTTGTTTACACTAGCCGCCTGACTTTCTTCCTCTGCAGATGCGGGGGGGTCCGTGACCACGCGGGAGCAGGAACGTGCGCTCGCTCCCTAGACCCTCACATGCTAGCGATGTAGATCTACGTCACTCTGCCTGTGGGGGGCTGACTGCCGCAGTAAATATACTGTGAGCAGTCGGCAAGTGGTTAAACAACAAACATGTTATACTTAACTGCTCTGTATGATGGTTTTGCAGAGAGTAGCCCTGATTCTCCTTTTCTGGGGTATCCCCACTGACGCTTCTGGCTCCTCCTGCCTTCAGAATGCCCCAATGGCAAGCTGCAAAGTATAGAGCAGGGATCTCCAAACATTCTAGGCAAAGGGCCGGAATATTGTCCTTCAGACTTTAGGAGGGCTGGACTTTGGCCAGCTGGGGTGGAAATTTTCCTGGCATCAGGGGGAGTAAACATTTGGTATTGGGGGGGAGGAATAGTGCCCCATCGTTGGTATCCTAGGGAGAAAAGTGTCCCATTAGTGGTGTCAGTGGGAGAAATGGTGCTCCATTGTCAGTGTTAGATGGCAGAATAGTGTCTTGTATCAGTGGGAGGGATAGTCCCCCATAGGCCGGATAAAGGCAAGTAACAGGCCGCATCTGGCCCTCAGTCCGCAGTTTGGAGACCACTGGTATAGAGTGTCCCTATAGCAAGGTAAAAAAACTTCTACCTTTTTAGAACCACTCATTTCCTTCCCAGGACTACATGTCCCATGAGTCATTGCTCCTTACACATTCACAAGTTCCCAGGCACTTCCTGACATGTATGGATGGTGTACTGAGCTGTATGTGTGCTGCATATGTAAACAAGTTCCTGATATGTAAACAAATAATGCATTCTGTATACAGGCCAACTAATCAGTTGACCAACTAATCGATTATGAAAATGGTTGAGAACTATTTTCATAATTGATTAGTTGTTTGGGCCCTAATCGAGTCAGACAGAAAATTACTCAAATAGTTTTGGCTTGAGTTGCGTTGTGAAAATAAAATGGTGTTAAATCCTTACATATGAGCTGGCCTTGGTGCGTGACTTCAGCTTTATTAACATGAATAACACTACCTTATTTTCTCTTTTAGATTTGGTCTTAGCAACAAATTTGAAGCAGAGTTTCCATCCTCTTTAACTGGCAAGGTATGGATGCAGTGAATACTTAATACATTTTCTTGATGATTCATTTAGGTATAATGTTCTAATGACAGTTTCTTTATACGCTTAGGTAGCTCCAGAGGAATTTAAATCCAGCATTAACCGAGTCAACAGTTGTCTTAAGAAGAACCTTCCAATTAATGTCCGCTGGCTGCTGTGTGGATGTCTATGTTGTTGTTGCACATTAGGATGCAGCATGTGGCCAGTTGTGTGTCTTAGTAAAAGAGTAAGTTGAATTTTTTTTTTTTATTTTGTCATGCCAAGTACTAATAAATGTGTTAGAAAACACCGGTGAGTATAAATCTAGCTGATTAGTATTTTCTTTTGCAGTCACTATTTGAGAACAGTAGTGTATGGTTGAGAAGGTAGTCCTGAAAAGGTGTGCCTATTGGTACCCAGAAGGTACACTGCAGTCTGGGGAGTCTGAATGGGGAGAATGGTAATGCAGTAGGATAATACTGAAGTAAATGGGGACAAGCGGAGGTAGGAAATCGGAGGGCAAAAAGACTTGCTGGGTTAGCAACAGCAGGTAGTTTAATCAAGCCAGTTCTGCTCAGGATGCAGAAAATGGCTGAGGAGCACTTGGCAGTCAGTAGAAGGGAACGCAACCTTAAATTGTTGACAAACCCAGGACCCTGCATTCACTATAACTGGTCCCCCACAGTGCACAGTATACATGTATTGCATAGAAATGCAATTATTTTAGTAATTATAACTGTTAATATAAACTACTACCTTTTCTCATCGGCAGTATATAGCGGTCTTGTGACTTCTATCATTGTCAGGTAAAGCTTGTAGGAGGAGTTTTCATTCTCCCCTGACTGTCCTATGAGGCTCCCTGACCCTCTGTCTGGACAGTGCTTGTTGGCCCTGTGATCACCCTCCCAAGAAAAATAAACTCTGTAGCAATACATAACAAACTGAGCATGTGCAGCTTGTTCCCTGGCCGCTGTTCTATCAGGAGATATATTGGGGACAGTGGAAGGAGAGGATCAGAGAAGAGAAGATCAAACAGCCTTTTTACACAGTGCAGAGGATTAACCCATTAGGTTCAACAGTTAGGATAACAAGCCTGCTTTACTGCGTATACAGACCGATTTTACTGTTGTGGGTTTAGTAACACTTTAAATAGGCCATATGACTCTTTCTGAGGCTGGAAGTGACCTTTATCGTGGTTAAGGTGACCCCTTATGACTCTTAACTCCTGCAGGGTGCTTATTGGACTGCTTTAGACCCAGGCCTGCATTGTGTGTAAGAGCACCGGTTTGTCTCTCCGGCCTGCTACTGGCACTGGGTATTGAAACCTTTACTTCAGCACATGGCATGTAAAACCCCAAGACTGGGAATCCTCCTGAATAAGTGTATATTCCTTATACATAGTGCAGTGCAACTAGCAGTAAATTAGAAAAATCATAAGAGCCGGTTCACACTGGGGCGACGTCGCCTGACAAGTCGCTGCGGGTCGCCTGCCATAGATTAGCACAGGACCCGTTCTAATAGGAGCGACACAAGTCGCTCCGACTTAGAAAAAGGGTCCTGAGCTTCTTTGGGGCGACCTGGAGTGACCTGCATTGACTTCAATGATATGAAGTCCGTGCCGGCCGCTCCGAGGTCACGGTGCGAGCTGCGCACCGCGACTTCACAGGTCGCCCTGGCAAGTCGGGTCGCTGCTATTTGAACCGGCTCTAAGTGAGTAAATGTAAATAAAAAGTGCAATAATAAAGTATCAAAAACAATGATTACTATTAAAAAAATAAAAAATAAAGTGATAGTCCAAAACAAAATCCCTACAGTACAGGACCGGGAATAAATCAACAATTCATTGTGCTTCAGAATAAAGTGACAGAATGCTGTTCTCTTCCGTGTTTAAATAACTGTGCTCGTAAATCAATCCTCCACTGGCGATTAGATTGCAGCTCACCAACATGTAACCCATGTTGCTTTTAACAATTTGGTTATGACTGCGGGGAGTATTAAAGTGGTTGTATACCCCCCTGTTATGTTTGTACCAATAGGTAAGCCTATAACAAGGTTATACCTATAGGTACTGTAAATATCTCCTAAACTTGCACTGTTTAGGAGATATTTACATTGCATGCAGCTGATGACGTCATTGGTGCATGCGCTCTGAAGGAACGGAGGCCTGTGCCATTTCTTCAGAGCCCTGTGCCGTGACCGGCGGCTCCAGCCAGTAACACAGTTCGCAGACCCGGAAGGAAGACGAGCGAGGATGGATGCAGCCTCCAGTGGGGACAACGAGGGCTTCGTTTGCAGGTAAGTGTCACATAATGTGCTAGTATGCATTGTATACTAGCACATTATGCATTTACTTTGGATGATTGATTTTGAAGCACAGTTATTATTTTTTAAACACAGAGGTGGACGATAACAGCATTCTGTCTTATTCTGAAGCACAATGAACTGTTGAATTTTTTTTTTTTTTTTTTTGGCGCTGTACTAGGGGGAGATTTTTTTTTTTTTACAAATAGCAAACAGTGAAAGCGAATCCAAAAAAAAAAAAAAATCGTTGTTTTTGATATATTATTGTTGCCGTAGGTCGCCTGCCATACATAAGCTGTGGAAGCGTTCTAATAGGAGTGACACAAGTCGCTCTGACTTAGAAAAAGGGTCCGGAGCTTCTTTGGGGCGACCTGCATTGACTTCAATGATATGAAGTCCGTGCCGGCCGCTCCGAGGTCGCGGTGCGAGCTGTGCACCACGACCTGTGAGGTCGCCCCGGCAAGTAGCGTTGCCCCAGTGTGAACGGGGTCTTACTCGCTTATAATTTTGCTAATTTCTTGCTCTTTGCGCTCCACCATTCAAATGGTTTATTTGAGTTAGAGTGAGAATACTTTTTTAAGTGATAAGCAGCAACTGGATTGTATTATATTTACTTGGATTCGTATATTTATTGTTTGACATTGTGTTCTTAGCTAGTTTGTGCTGATCAAGTTATAGTATATTCCGCCTGACTGCATTACAGTAAAATGTTCAAATGGTTTATAGGGCTTTTTAGTTAACCTGCCAGTCATTTAAAAATGTTAAAACCAACCATATTACAGGTTGCATTGCAAGCATTCAGTACTTTCCTGTGATCCTTGCTCTGCTGTTACCGGAGAAATACCTAATAATTATGTGTACACATGACACACAATTCTGTGTCAGGCCTGAGTACTGTTGGAGATGCAGGAAGCTTGCAAAGCCCTATGTAACTTGATTTCCTCAAAGTTAAAGTGGTTGTAAACCTCGGACATGAAATATGAACAAAGCATATCCTTCTATACAGTGTCTTGAAAAAGTATTCATACCCCTTAAGAAAATGTCCACATTTTGTCATGTTACAACTAAAAACGTAAATTTATTTTATTGGGATTTTATGTGATAGACCAGCACAAAGTGGCACATAATTGTGAAGAGGAAGGAAAATGATAAATGGTTTTTACATTATTTTCCAAATACGGTACCTGAAAAGTGTGGTGTGCATTTTTGTATTTAGCCCCCCTGAGTCAAAGTGCTGAGTACTTTGTAGAACCACCTTTCGCTGTAATTACAGCTGCATGTCTTTTTGGGTACATCTCTACCAGCTTTGCACATCTAGATTGAAATGTTTGCCCGTTCTTTGACAGAGTTTGAGCTATTTTGCAGTCTGGATGGGGAGTGTCTGTGAACAGCAATTTTCAAGTCTTGCCACAGATTCTCAATTGGGTTTAGGTCTGGACTTTGACTGGGCCATTCGAACACATGGATATGCTTTGATCTAAACCATTCCATTGTAGCTCTGGCTGTATGTTTAGGGTTGTTGTCCTGCTGGAAGGTGAACCTCCGCCCCAGTCTCAAGTCTTTTTGCAGAGGTTTTCCTCTAAGATTGCCCTGTATTTGGCTCCATCCATCTTCCCATCAACTCTGACCAGCTAACAATGGCTTCTTCTTGCCACTCCTCTATAAAAGTCAAGATTTGTGGAGTGCACAACTAATATTTGTCCTGTGGACAGATTCCACAACCTGAGCTGTGGATCTCTGCAGCTCCTCCAGAGTTACCATGGGCCTCTTGGCTGATTCTCTGATTAATGCTCTCCTTGCCCGGCCTGTCAGTTTAGGTGGACGCCCATGTTGGTTTGCGGTTGTGCCATACTCTTTCCATTTTTGGATGATGGATTGAACAGTGCTTTGTGAGATGTTCAAAGTTTGGGATATTTTTTTATAACCTAACCTTGCTTTAAACTTCTACACAACTTCTAATTAAATGGCCCACAGGTGTACTCTGTTTACTAATTAGGTGACTTCTGAAGGCAATTGGTTTCACTAGATTTTAGTTGGGGGTCTCAGAGTAAAGGGGGCTGAATACAAATGTGTGCCACACTTCTCAGATATTTATTTGTAAAAAAATTTGAAGACCATTTCTCATTTTCCTTCAGCTTTACAATTATATGCCACTTTGTGTTGGCTATCACATAAAATCCTAATTAAATAAATTTTACGTTTTTTGTTGTAACATGACAATGTGGAAAATTTCAAGGGGTATGAATACTTTTTTAAGGGACTGTGGTGTGTACTTGTCTCAATCCAAAGCACCCGTGTAATTTCTGTCTGCTGCCCTGTTCCTCTGCTAAAAGCATAAGTACCTTCTGACTAGTTTTCCTGATACCAAGAGAAAAATGGTGATGGGCAGGGATCTCCGGCTGATTGACAGCCTCAGTGCCCTGATTATCAATGCAGCGCCAACAGGGCCCAGCAGTAATGCCAGTAAGTGCCACATATTAGTGCCACCTCATCAGCACACATCAGTAAAGGAGAACGCTTGCTTATTGAGTACATTTTCTAATCTAAACAAACTTTGAAAAAAAAAAAAAAATCTTTCGTTTTTTTGGCAAAATATAAAAGACCCAGTGGTGATTAAATGCCACTAAAAGAAAGCTCGATCTGTCTCAAAAAATTTATAAAAATGTTGTTTGGGTACAGTGCTGCATGACCATGCAACTGTCATCCAAAATACGAAAGCGCTGAAAGTTGAAAATTAGCCTTGGCAGGAAGGGGGCAAGTAGTTAAAAGGAAAGCTGCCCAGTGGGATAAAGAATTAAAAAAAAAAAAAAAAAAAAAGCGAACAGGCTTTAACCATTCTGAACAAAACTGACATTTGGCTTTTGATATACTTTAAATAGTGGCGAAAGCAGGGTGATAAACTGACACAGGGCTTTGGCCAATGGCATCGGTATAAAAATGCTTCTGAGATCATTGGAAATTTGACATGCAGTTGACCTCCTTTGTGACCTGCTGTCGATATAACCCTTTAAAATTTTTTTGTATTTTTTCTGAATTTCATGTGAGACTAAAAAACACTTCTGCTACCTTGAAAAGTTAATAATGTTCGTAGCATCAAATAATGAACCACTAGCGCCGTCCACATAGGTTATCTATTTTTTGTACACACACACACACACACACACACACACACACACACACACACACACACACACACACACACACACACACACACACACACACACACACACACACACACACACATATATACCATGTCATTGTGTTGTATATTGCGCATATATGTAAAAAAAACTAAAATTCCTTGTTTGCTTATCAGCCAGCCTGCAACAAACCGAATTGTCCTGTCTAACAGTTCACATTAAAAACAAAGGGTTTCGTTTGGGCACATTTGAAAATGTGTAACCTGCAGCAGCCACGTGACGGCACCCCAGTGTACTGCAGTCCTAACTCTAAAATATTGGGTTTTTATCAATGTGGAGCACATACAGTATCTCACCATTGTTGTAGATATTTTATTATATCTTTTCTTGTGACAACGCTGAAGAAATTACACTTTGCTACAATGTAAAGTAGTGAGTGTACAGCTTGTATAACACTAAGTTTGCTGTCCCCTCAAAATAACTCAACACACAGCCATTAATGTCTAAACCGCTGGCAACAAAAGTGAGTACACCCCCTAAGTGAAAATGTCCACATTGGGCCAATTTGCCGTTTTTCCCTCCCCAATGTCATGTGACTCGTTAGTGTTGCAAGGTCTCATGTGTGAATGGGGAGCAGGTGTGTTAAATTTGGTGTTACTGCTTTCACACTCGTATACTGGTCACTGGAAGTTCAACATGGCACCTCATGGTAAAGAACTCTCTGAGGATCTGAAAAAAAAAGAATTGTTGCTCTACATAAAGATGGCCTAGGCTATAAAAAGATTGCCAAGACCCTGAAACTGAGCTGCAGCATGGTGGCCAAGACCATACAGCGGTATGAGTGCTGCCAGCATTCCTGCAGAGGTTGAATGGGTGGGGGGTCAGCCTGTCAATGCTCTGACCATACGCCGCACACTGCATCAAATTGGTCTGCATGGCTGTCCTCCCTGAAGGAAGACTTCCTAAAGATGATGCACAAAGCCTGCAAAGAGTTTGCTGAAGACCAGCGTAAGAACATGGATTACTGGAACCATATCCTGTGGTCTGAGACCAAGATAAACTTATTTAGTTCAGATGGTGTCAAGCATGTGTAGTGGCAACCAGGTGAGGAGTACAAAGACAAGTGTCTTGCCTAAAGTCAAGCATGGTGGTGGGAGTGTCATGGTCTGGGGCTGCATGAGAGCTGCTGGCACTGGGGAGCTACACTTCATTAAGGCATCCATGAATTCCAACATGCACTGTGCCATACTGAAGCAGAGCATGATCCCCTCCCTTCAGAGACTGGGCCGCAGGGCAGTATTCCAACATAACTACCCTAAGCACACCTCCAAGATGACCACTGCCTTGCTAAAGAAGCTGCGGGTATAGGTGATGGATTGGCCAAGCATGTCTCCAAACCTAAACCCTATTAAACATCTGTGGGGCATCCTCAAACAGAAGGTGGAGGAGTGCAAGGCCTCTAACATCCACCAACTCCATGATGTATATAGTAATGGGGGAAAGGGAAGGAAAGTCATAGGGGGGGGGGGGGAAAGGAAATTGGGAAAACATTAAAGGGTGGGTGGGACTTTAAATGAGACATATATGCATATATATCTTTCGTACAGTGTCATGACAATACAAAATCGAGCCCTTCAATACCTCTTCTTGATTTCTTCACCATACTATGGATCTTGCGCTTTGACTGTGTCTGTGGAGACTGCTCTCTCAGTTCCCAATTGGGACTCAATTCCGGGCGATCCCATTACCTGACTGACATTCGATATATATGTGTAAGTTTCCTTTCCTTGCGCTAACAATACAAAACATTCTTTCATTTTGATATCATATCGCATATGTATGTGTATATATATATTTTTTAGATGCTATGACCATGCCTGCTCCTGAGGAAGTGAATAATATTTCACGAAACGCGTCGAGCTTAAGAGGCAAACAATTCATCTACAAGCTTTTACCAGATATACCCGAATGTTTTATAGTACTTTCTTCAACGCTCATTTACGGTGTTACAGCTTTGTACCAACTTTTATACACAACCCTTTTTACCCCCATTGTATTGTATCTATATATTGTTTACTGCCATTCATACAATATTAAAACGCATGATGTTAATTGATTCTATACTTGTTTTGTGCTTACCAGCCTAGGTATATTGAATATCATATAACAACATCATGTGCCCATTGGCCACATCTCATACAAAGTCCCAAACTTTTTGAGCACCATGTGCTCTATATGCTCAACTCCATGATGTAATCGTGGAGGACTGGAAGAGGACTCCAGTGGCAACCTTTGAAGCTCTGGTGAACTCCATGCCCAAGAGGGTTAATGCAGTGCTGGAAAATAATGGTGGCCACACAAAATATTGACACTTTGGACCCAATTTGGACATTTCCACTTAGGGGTGTACTGCAGTTTAGACATTAATGGCTGTGTGTTATGTTGAGGGGAGAGGAAATGTAAGCTGTATACTCATTTCTTTGTAGCAAAGTGTAATGTCTTCAGTGTTGTCACATGAAAAGATATCATAAAAATTTACAAAAATGTGAGGGGTGTACTCGCTTTTGAGAGATACTGTATATAATTGATAAATTAAAGCGGAGTTCCGGGCACAAAATCGATGTTTTTTTTTTTGTGCCCGTCCGCTAGTTCTGGATAACCTGAAAAGGAATTGGATAGTTAGGTTTTTTTTTTTTTTTTTTTTTTAAAACTTACCTTGTAATTCTAGATCGTGAATACTCACCTCAGGGTACTTCCTCCCTCGGAGCCGCGGCTCACCCCGTCACTTCCTGCCTCGCAATGATTCCTGGGAGCTGAACGTCATAGCTCCCAGGAATCAATGCGACGGCACCGGCCCCGCACGTCATTTCCGGGCGACGCCGCATTCCCCTGCTAAACAGCTTCTGGGCATGCCCAGAAGCTGTTTAGGAATGCGGCGCCGCACCAGAAGTGACGAGAGGGGCCGGTGCGGCGCATTCTGGGAGAAGAAGACGCGGAAGAAGACGCAGAAGAGGACTGCGCCGGCTTCAGCTGCCCACAAGAGAGATGGAAATGCTGTGGAAGAAATTTTATAAGTAAGTATTTCTTCTAAAAGGTAAGTGCGAACCGGGACAGATCAGAGGCTAGCCGTTGTGGAATGTGCTAGCCCTGACTGTCCCGGGGGTATGCTTATTGAAAAATGACATCTGTGCCCGGAACTCCGCTTTGAGGACAGGTATGCCTGGAGGGAGCCCATCCCTCCTTAAAAGTATAGGGACACACTGGACACCCAGCAAAAAGCACAATGGCAGTGAAGGTATCCAGTACATCCCCTCACCAATTCAACAGTACAAACAAATGGCAACCACCCCAATCTATAATTGGTCTTTGCAGCGAGGAGCACATGGAAGGGCGACGCATGTCAAAAAAGAAACTGATTCCCAGCTCACTTGCTAGTCTGCAACAAGCCAAATTTACTTATGCCTATTGCTTACACATATATTTGCAAATGTGGGTAAGCTAAATCCCTTGTTTTCAAGGTGAACTTTTAGACCGGATCAAATTAGTTTGTTGCAGTTTAAAACTCCAGAAATTCAGCCACTTTCTAAGATGTGTTAGCTTACTAATATTTTAAATCCAATGAAATGGATGCCACCTCCTGGACTTCACCGCTTTTTTTTTTTTTTTTTTTTTTTTTTTTTTACAGCACTTTTCAGTGCTATACTTCTGGAACTCTGACAGAAGAGACACTGCTGTCTCCCACATTAGCTCTGCATGTCTCTCCGCTGTTCATTTACAGAAGGCTTTGTATTTTAGGAACAAATTTGTATAATACTTATTGGGCATTAATATGATTGGGCAGGAGGGGGGAAAGGGTGGGCAGAGTGGCTGCATATGACTCTGCTACTCCAGGAGCTGATTCCAGAAGGTCCAGCCTCACAGCACTGGAAATATAGCAATTAGCTATGCTTCTGGTGCTTAGTAGCAATGTAAGTAAAGAGAAGTCCACGAGGTGGCATTCCTCTTATTGGACTTATCCCATAGTAATGTTTCATATTTTAGAAAGTGGCTGAGAAGAAAACAGATAACCAAAACAGAGTTTAGAAGCAAATCTAAAAAGAAGGATCAGTTCAGTTAACCTCGGGCCTAGAACCTTGCAGAGCTTAAACAAATAGGCTATAAAGAATCCCAGGTCCTGCACTTTGCTTGGGAGATCTTCTGAAAAAGACAGGTGAATTCATAGAGTGTGTATGACCTTCTTTAAAATGCCATTATGCCAGATTAATCTATCTACTGTAAACCTACTCCCTGCTCTCAATCCCAAGGAGAGAGCAGACCTGGTGGGCAAATAGTGTCCCCCCCCCCCCCCCCCCCCATATAGCACTGTCGGCATAATTATACACATACCGATGTTACAATGGAGCATCAAATAAATCTCTGCATATGACTACACTCCCATAATCATCATCCTATAATAACCATAAACCAAAATAAATAATAATAATAATAATAAAATAAAAATAACAGGATTTTAGTTATGCCACTGGGAGTGAGTGCATAGATGGAGAATTTGAGTAATGTTAAAAGCCAATCATTTTTATAATAAAGAATTTTTACTAAGAATTATTCATAAAATTGCCAATAGGCAAATAAAAAACATAGTTAAAGTTAAAACTGGATTGAATAGGTGTGACAGTCACAATAACATGAACAGTCTATGTACTTGGCCAAAGGCAGTAAACTTGTGATGAAATCTAAACAAACAAATACGCTCATACATCAAAAAGAAGCAATAATCCAACATACAAATACATTTATGTGCAGTACAAGTTATTGACCTTTTTATTATCACACCTATTTATGTTTTGAATTTCACTGTTTTGTAGTTGCCGATTGGCAATTTTATAAATCATTTTTTTTTTTTTTTGAATTCCTTATAATTAAAAATTGACTTTTAGAAGTAATCAAATTTTCCATCTATACGTTTTAACAGCATAAAAAAAGTGTATGTATGTGTGTATATGTATGTATGTATGTATGTGTGTGTGTGTATACACACACACACACATACATACATATATATATATATATATATATTGTGTGTGTGTGTGTGTATGTATATATAGTCTGAACTGACAGTTTGCACTGCTATATGCAAACTGATCTGGGGGTGTTGTTAACTTTGTATTGACACCCCCAGCGATTCGCACATTGCAGTGTGCCTGCGAGTTTACTGCGAGGTGTGTTTTGTGAGACTGGCCTTAACATCTAACAAAAACGCTTGTAATCTGCCAAAAAAGAAGCTCATGTATTTTTTTGGGCTTCAGGCGTTTTGCTACAAAACTTTCATATATGAACAGGGGCCTTTGAAATGAATGCGACTTTGCTTGTTGGGTGTTTTGAGACTTCAGAGATGAGCGCTTTACGAGCTGAAACGCTCGGGTGTGAACAGGGCCTTAAAGAACAAATTGATACATTGTAAAACATGTTAATAGTTATCTTCCAGCACTTAGCAAGGCTGATAAACATTTGCCGGAGGCTTTTTTTTTTTTTTTCCTTTGACTGCTGAGCAAAGAACAGCTCTGCACTGTGCAATCATGAAAATGTCAAATTTAGGATTGTCAGGGGTTTGAATTGAGATCATGATTTTTTTTAACAATTAATTAATTGCACTGCTCTAGGTGGTGCTATTAGGACTACCTAAATCTGCTGAACATTTCAGTAAAACTACTAAAACTGGCGGCATGGAATCTGGCATAGGCCATTTTAAAGGGCCCTTTTGCGGGAAAATGCGTTTATTGAAATCTCCCTTTAGTTTTGCAAGTGCGTATGCATGCACTGTTTTCGGTTGCAGTTTGAGTGTTTAACCACTTCCGGACCGGCCCCTGCAGTTTTATGTCGCTACTTTGACGTTCAGATAGTGGACATAACCCTGGTATTTTTCTTTACTGGGCGGGCGGTCCTCTTTCACATAAAAGTGGTCCCAGCGGTGTATTTGCCCACGGGATCACTTTTATGGGCAGCGGGAGAGGTGCCCTCCTGATGCTTCCCGGTCGTTTTCTCCACTTACCGGAGCCGTCGGTAGTGGGGAAAACGATACGGTCCTTTCTCAGCCTAGGCAGGAAGTGAGGGCAAGCTGGCCCCCATTCGAATCTATGGCCTTGGAGGACCAGAGTGACGTCGTACGTCGCTTCCTTCCAACGGTCTTAAAGGGCCCTTTTTTTTTTTTTTTTTTTTTTTGACCCCAGATCTCACATTAAAGAGGACCTGTCCTGCTTATTTCTATTACAAGGGATGTTTACATTCCTTGTAATAGTAATAAAAGTGATCAACAAAAAAATATTTTTATTTAGAGGGACAGTGAAAAAAAAAAAAGGTTAAATAAGAAAAAAAATGTAAAGCGCTCCGTCTCTCGGAACTCGTGCACAGAAGCAAACGCATAATAAAGTCGTGCCCACATAAGTAAACAGTGTTCCACACATGTGAGGTATCTGCGCGATCATTTGAGTGAGAGCAATAATTGTAGCCCAAGACCTCCTCTGTAACTCTAAACTGGTAACCTGTAGACCTTTTTAAAGCGTCGCCTATGGAGATTAGGTACCAATGTTTGTCGCCATTCCAAAAGTGTTCGCAATTTTGAAGCATGACCTGTTGGTAATCTATGTACCGTTTTTTTCCCGGCTTATAAGACAACCCCCCCTAATTTTTAAGTTAAAACATAGGTTTTGGGCTATACGTATAAGACTATCCCCCTTCCGAAGCAAGGCAACACCATTGAAAAACATCAGATTTCTCATAGATCTCCAAGGTACCCCAAGTATTGTAATACATGTAATCTCTCATAACATCTCCAAGGTACCCTAAGTATTACCAGTAGATGTAATCTCAAGGCGATGGCTGTGCGGGAATCCTGTACCGGTATACCGTATGTACCGTAGCTTCGGCTACATACAGTGTACCGCGCTGAGCCAATCACAGTGAGCGATGTATTCTATTATCGAGTGCAAAGCCTGCTCGTTTTGGCAGAGTCAGATAGGCGGGCTGATGTTACTCCGCCAATCCGAGCAGGCTTCTCATTCAATAATGGAATACATCGCTCTCCCTGATTGGCTCAGTGCGGTACACTGTATGTAGCCGAAGCTACGGTATACCGGTACAGGATTCCCACACAGCCAGCATCTTGAGAGATTACATCTACCGGTAATACTTATACTTAGGTTACCTTGGAGATATTATACTCGGCGTATAAGACGACCCCCCATTTTTGGGGGATTTTTTTGAGGTTCAAAAGTAGTCTTATATGCCAGAAAATACAGTATTTGGCGTAACATTATCTTTCACATTATAGAAAAAAATTGGGCTAACTTTACTGTTTTTTTTTTTTTTTTTTTTAATGCAGTGAGATGTATTTTTCCCAAAAGAAATTGCATTTGAAAGACCACTGCGCAAATACCGCAGGACAAAAATGATGTTTGGGGGTTTGAAGTAATTTCCTAGCAAAAAATACTGATTTTAACTTGCAAGTGTCAAAAATAGGCCTGATCCTTAAGTGGTAAAGCTCTGTCTGGTCCCTCACACAAGTTGTCAAATTAGTCAATTTAGTCCATTATGTTTTAAAAGCTTAGGATATTAAGGTGATGTATACAATAATCACATACAGATCCAGTGTGCAGTATACATTCTTAAAGAAATAGATTATCAACGCCAGTAACTTTTTTATATATAAATTAACCCCTTCCTGCTGAGGTCACACATGCTGTATATGCTAGGTGAGAAAGATAGGCTTTCTCCCAATGAGCCCACATATATGTGCTTTTTTTTTTTTTTTTTTTTTTTTTTTTTTTTTTGTAGGAGCAGGCTTGATCATGTGTCCCTAGCATGGATACCAAACTGTCACTGGGTACGGACTAACAAGCTCATAATTACTGAGATAGCCACCAATCACAATAGTTAATAGTTTTAAAACCCTTCCTGTATCTTTCTCCTTTGTAAGGGGGAAAACAAAAATGTTTTTTTTAAACCAAATGTTTATGTATGTGCTATCCCATGGCATGTCCACAGTCCAAAGATGTATTTTGGGTTGCATTTTGGTTGGGGGGTCATGGTACTGACAAGAAATTTATACAGCTTAAATTAAAAAAAAAAAAAAATTATATTTTAGGCAAAATAAAAAAACAGGTAATATCTCTTTAACCTTTCCCACCAATTGAAGACACAATTTGTTTTGTACAGTTTTACGAACACACGGGTAGATTTACTAAAACTGAATAGTGTAAAATCTGTTGTCAAAGCTTAAGGCCTCTTTCACAGGAACAATCCGATCAGATCCGCCTGTCGGTTTTTTAGGCGGATCTGATCGGATCCTCCATGCATCCCTATGGGGCAGCGGGTATCAGCGGAGACATGTCCCCTGACACCTGCTGCCATCCGCATCCGATCCTGTCTGTGAAATCTGGATGGATGGAAACCCTATTTTCCATCCGTCCTGGGGATCGGATGAGAGCATACAGGCGGTCCGCTCTCATCCGATTCCCCCATAGAGAGCAGCGGGTCTCTGACACCTCCCTCTCCGCACACAGAGCGGAGAGGGAGCTGTCGCCTGCCTGCTCAGCCGGGGATCTGTGTATCGATCCCCCGCTGAGCAGCATGGAGTCTGCCGACGGAGGCAGGCCGTGTAAAAGGAGCCTAAGGCCCCTGTCAGACGGAGCGGAACTTGTCAAGCTAATCCACCTACTCAGTGGGGATCTCTCCGCTGATCCTCGCTGAGCAGGCGGAAAACAAGTCCATGTCTGCTCTACTATACACAGCCCCGCTGTTCTCTATGGGGCAGTCAGCTGAAACCACACTGCCTGTCCTTTTACATATGACTGTCATCCTATCTGATCCACTCATTTTATCGGACTGGACCAGATCAGATGCCAGCGGGTGTTGGCAAACACATGTCTGCTGACATCAGCTGCTCCATTGAGAAGAATGGGTGGTCCGATCGGGTCCGCCTGTAAAACACGCTGGTGTTAAAGGGGCTTTACTGAACCATCTGAAGTTAGAAGCTGGCTACCAATCACAGCTACACCAGAATTTGCACTCGGTTTTAGTAAAGCCTGTGTTCCAAAACTAGGTTTAGGCTTTGTGTTTACCTTTTGTCATCAAGGGGTAATAGTATTGTTTTTTTTCCTAGCCCACCAAGAGGTTTTATGTGAATGCAGCAGGTTCACCAACCTTTTTTTACAAAAGAAAATTGTCACCACTCTGGGAAAAGAATGAAGCATAATCACTTTAATAACCATATAATAATGATCGTTCTAGTAATTTGACAGTAATATACTAATAAAATGGTAATCTTAAAAATAACGCCAATGTAAACTATAAGGAGGGTTTAGTTCATTTTAGAATGACCATAGTGTGTGATAAATATGCCAAATCTTTTGGATCAAGTCAATATAGCCTGCCAGACAAGTAACAGAAGTGTTTTTCAATGTGCATTACTTTTAACATTATATTGCTTAGAAATTAAATTCAAGCTTAAAATGTATAGCGCAAACCAAATTTTATTTTGCAGCCTATTTTTTTTTTTTTTGTTTTCCCAGCCTTTGGAAGTTCTTAAGTAGTATAACTAGATTTTCTCATGGTTTTTTCAGCCTTCACTTTTGGAGCATGTTGCTGGTCTATTTTGACGACATTCATTTCACATTATAGCCGCATAAATTATGTCTTCTAGAACTGATCCATGCAGTTACGCTAGAGGACCCAGCTTTACTTTTGTAGTTGTGACAATTAATGTGCCATTGTTGTGAGCTAAAAATATTACTCTCCAATCAAGTGTCCCATTCTGGTTTTGTGTGCTGTCACCTGCCTTTCGCTGGGAACCAGTAATATGTCAAGTGCACTGATTAATTGGCCTGCACGTGCAGGAGCTTTCTACTTTCACCTGTCACAGCTGAGAAAAATGAAATGCATAATAATGCCACTTGATCCCGAGCTCTTACCATAGAATTTATACATTCATGATGTAAAAAGAAAATAGATGGTCATAGTTCTACACCATTGAATTAACACGTCTGGTATTTTTGTTTCTTGCGTTTTATTAATGAAGTGTTTCGTTTGTGTGTAGGAAACAGATATTCATAGAGGCTATAAAGGTTTAATATATTAACATGGTTTTCGTGAATACATGATTTCTACATGCATGATTTATTGAAATAAAGGCAGAGGCTGAATATTGACAATGGCTATAGACCTATATTGGTACCATGTAGATATCTAAGCTTTTCCTTCATTTTGATGCATTACAATAGAGGGCCTTGAGTGTTCCTAAGGTATTTCATTGTAATAGTTCATCTCAAAATCGTGACATTCTATGGAAAAAGACAAAGAAAACAATGGAAAATTTAGAGGTAAATGTAGTATATCCTTATGGTGTAAGCAGGTATTGCAAAAAGTAGTATTTAGATTTGGGCATTTTAATCCCTTGCCATTGATTTAGCAGCGGGTGGGCAGGCAGATGCCGTTCAGCGTAGAACCTATTGCTGTCTTAAACCATTGATAGAGTAGCCTTTCAGAGTCAATGAGCTTCTGTCAATATAGGCTTGTCAACGCTACAACTTCATAGACTTGAGAGGCGGTTTAAGGGGTCAGCCCTTTTCAGGTTTGCTGTGATGCAAATGAACTGTAATGCTTAAACAACTATTGGAATTTTTATGTCTGCCCCTTGTTTTTTTTTTCTTTTTTTTTTTTTTTTTTTCTTCTCACCCCTTTTTTTTTTTTTTTTTTGTTTCCTCCCTTTACAAAGTCATTGACGAGACATTCGGTGCTTTCTAAATTGGAAGTTGCATTGTGCTAAAGACCCAGTACAGATTTACGGAGGGCTGAAAGCAGTTAGATCATGTTCTTTTCATGGTGCGATTAGAATCAAATCGATTTCCCTACAGCCTTCAGCATTCAGATGGCAATTTGAACAAAGCTTGGGGCTAGACAAGGGACAAAACGACTGAACTGAATGTTAATTACACTCCACAGCCTTATTTTCTTTTGATTTGGCGCTGACTGGCAACTAAATTAACACAAAGTGTGACCATAACTGCAGCTCCATTTTCATTTAAAAGGGACGCAGCCTCTAAAAAGGCGATCTTTACAAAAAAAGCAAGCAGGGTCCACTGATCTTTGTCAGCTCAGGGCACTGTTTCACTTTGCAGAAATGCACAGATAATGAGTGTAATAAATTTAAAAAGTGACACTTGGTCTTAAGTAAACTATTAGGTTCCCACTCAAACAGAATGCCTCCCGAGCCCATGAGTCCTGTTTGGTTATTCGTTTCAATTGAACACTAATTGGTAATCAAGCTGATTATGTTTTTAGTACATGCTAGTGTTAATTATCTAAAGGACCTAATTGCATATTTAAGTCTGCCAGTGGAATAAAAAAATTAACTTGTTGATTTGGAGATCTGAAAACTTTTCTGGCTCTGATAGCTGTAAAACTAAACCTAATGGTTTGTTGGAGCTGCTGTGGTGCACTACACTGTCGTTTCTCATCCTTACTGCAGCTGCACTTTGCTGCTTGATAAAAAGGGGACTGAGCTGTCACTTTGCACCTGCAGTAGTCTCCCGCTTCTAACACCTGGCATCATGATTTATCTGCTCTGGTCTCAGAATTATCTGCTAGAACGGGGGTTTTTATTTTCTTGCTTTGCAGCTGAACAGTGTTTTTTGCTTGAAAAGTGCAGTTACACCCTTAAAAGACTCAATCTAAATTATTTTAATATGAGCTTGAATCATATTCGGGCACTTGGCTGTGAATTGAAAGTACATAATACTTGAGTAGAACAGTGCAATGCCATATACTTCATTTATTGTCAAATGTTTTCATAAAGCTAGTGATTTTTAACACTCATCAACAAAGGGGATGTACCCTTGGAAACAACGCATTTAGCTACATAAATACATATAAATCTAGTAATAAAAGTGTAGTACACCATTCAGTGATGATATTTTGAATTACTTCCCTTATTTTGAGTAAAGAACAATGCTGAAGGTTCAGGCCTCCATGCAGATTCTGCTGTGGGTTCCAGTCTAGATGAAAAAGGGTTTTTCTTAACTTAAAAATAAGTTTCTTAGCTATTCTACCCATGCTGTGATCTTTCCAGTTATGATCCAGCTAGTATGTTTTGATCATATGTTTCTTACAATAAAGTTATACAAAGCATGCAGACTTTTTCGTTCAATAGGAATGGAAAGAAATCGGATCATGTAACAAAAAATAAAAAAGTTAAATCGTCCCATGCGCTCAGGGAGTCAGTCAGTCAGGCAAATCACTATAGCTGTTTAACACTATAATTTGACTTTGAGGGTTAGCCAGTGTCTTTTGTTTAAATCAGCCTTTCTCAACCTTTTCAACACAGGAACCCTTAAAATAACTTCCCAGTCTCGGGGAAACCCTGCTAAAAATGACTATAGCTACAACTACTAATACATTAGTGTGATCAGTGGGAAGAATTCTGTGGTCTTTGGGAAGAATGACCCCCCCTTTACAGATGGCTAAAACGATTGATGATGTGAGTAGGAACTTATTTGGGAGGCAAAAATGAATTGCTCAAGGAACCCCTTGCAACCGTTTTAGAGGAGCCCTAGTTGAGAAACCCTGGTTTAAAGCATTTTATGTTGGGGTGTGTATATATATATATAATATTTAGTCTGAAAGAGAGGGATGTCACATAGAAGGTATATTAAAATAGGATTCATAAGCCCAACTAGCAACTGCAAATAAAGCCTACTCTTTGTGTAGAACATTTTTTAGTACTGTATGGTTTACATGCTTTCTATGTAGAGGATGGCAAAGAGATGTTTCTAGCAGGTTTTGGAACTGGGTGGTTTGGTGCATTAGAGCAGTACCTTCATGAAAGACTGAAGTTCCTTTTTTGTACCAGTACATCACTGATGAACCAGTTAAAGAGTAACATCTGTTTTTTGAACATTGTTTTCATGAAATTTCCAGTAGTTCACCATTAAAATGCCCTGGCTGTATATAACACAGTATTTAGTTCCACTTTTTCTTGATGTCAAGTGTCTTTTTATCCATCAGTGGCTGGCTACCATTTTAAAAGCTGCCCAAAAAAAATAATCTTGGATGACAGTAATGGTGAATAGCTGTGGTCTTTTTTTAAATAAAAAGATTGGGTTAGGTGACTTTAAGCTTGATAGGTCAGATGTATGAGGTAATTAGTTTGCTGAATAATGCATTTGAGATGAATACATTTTGAATATGGCCATTGAAAATAAAGTGGGCGCTTATTTAGGATTTTAGGGTGTACAGTTTGAGTTTCCAAAAAGAACCCAAAGAAACCTTGTCACTAAAATGAATTTTGAAAATAAAGATCATCTTTGTAAACAAGATGTTTAGGGCTCATTTATACGGGCACTGGCACCCTTCCTACGTGCTTGAACCTTTTTTTTATTGATTTTATGTGTTGGGCCTTCATCTGCCCAAGCTGCATGTAGGCAGCCAATAGATGCACACTGTCAGCATTAAGGTCTGTGCAACTGTTGCTTGTGCCACTGATCGTCCTTGTAGAGAAAAGAAAATCCCAGCTGAAGCATTTTCGTAAACCAACATTTCCAAAATGTAGATCTGTAGTCCTCCGCTGTGCTCAGTGGTTGGATCTGCATGCCCCTAAGTAACTCCTGTGTCCTGTTGTGTTGTAGTATGCTGACAGTAGGAATCACAGAGCACAGTGGGGGACTTAGGAAATTACACTCCCAAACGCTTAACCACTTCCCACAAACCGACCGGGATGATGATGCCTGCAGTCACGGGCATAAACCCGGTACCGTTTTTAGATCCGACAGTCGTCTTTCAGTAGATAACAGCCAATGCGGCTCAGCAGCCGCTCGGCTGTTATCTCAGCGACGTCGCCCCTCCGCGGCTCTGCCCGGGTCTCCCGTCCCACCGGGAGACCCAAGCAACCGGCCTGCACATCCGCCAGCTGGTTGAAGTCCCAAACAAAGCCAGATTAGTCTTCGATCAAGTCTCCAATCATGGAACCCGGAAGCGACATCCCAGTTTACTCGGCTGCCAATGGTACCAATTAAAAAAAAAAAAAAAAAAAAAAAAAAAAAAGCCCGTATTCAAAAATGCAGATTTGGAATGGGCAACAACATGGCAAATGAGGTTTATTGGGGAGGGGTCTTTGACCCCCGATCCCTCCATAAAGAGTACCTGTCACTGCCTATTACTGTCACTCCCTATTACTGTTTTTAAAAATAAAATGGGGGAAAAAAAAAGTCTAAAGCCTAAAGCGTCCCCGTGAGCTCACGCACAAAAGAAAACGTATACGTAAGTCTCGCTCGCAAATGAAAATGGTGTTCTAATCAACACATGTAAGGTATCGTCTGTTCTGGGACCTATTATGTTTAATTTATTCATAAATAATATAGAGGATGGGATATATAGCCCAATCTCAGTTTTTGTGGACGACACAAAAATAGGCAGGCCAATAACTTCACATCAGGATATAGAAATATTATAAAATGGAGTGGGCAACAACATGGCAAATGAGGTTTATTGGGGAGAAATATACAGTAGTGTACTTGGGGGCTAAAAGCATAAATACAAACTACTAGGAGGGGAACCACTGGGGAATCAAGGCTGGAGAGAGACCTGGGGGTCCTAGTTAAAGACAGACTGAGCAATAACATGCCATATCAAATGGCAGCTGCCAAAGCAGGCAGAATGACATACATAAATGGAATATACAGCAGAGAAAAAACTATAATCCTGCCACTTTAAGAAACTCTGGCCACATCTGGAGTATTCTGTCCAGTTCTGGTAACCAATCCTCAGAAGGGATGTGCTGGAGCGGGAGAGAGTCCAAAGAAGGGCAACAAAACTAATTAGGGGATTGGACGACCTTAATTTCTGGATTATTGGAGCGACTACAAGTACTAAATTTTTTTCTTGCTAAAAAAGAGAAGGCTGAGAGGGGACAATAATTCACAAATACCTCAATGGTGATTCCAGGATAGAAAAAAAAGCAAAAAACGATTCAGTCCCAGGAAGTGTAAGAGGACACGGGGCCACACAATGAGATAGGAGAAGCGGTTTAACCTTAAGCTGCAGTGGGGAATTTTCACTGTCGGGACAGTAAGAATATGGAACTCTATTCCACAATTGGTGGTGTCAGCGGGGAGTTTGGATGCTTTTAAAAGACTCCCCTTGGATGTGCATCTCAAAGAACACAATATACAGGGATATGGGAAATGATTATCGTCACTGACACACACCTACACAGGCTGAACTGGATGGACGATTGTCTTTATTCAATCTTAACTACTACGGGGTTTATTTACTAAAGGCAAATCAACTCTGCACTACAAGTGCAATGCAAGTGCACTTGGAAGTGCAGTCACTGTAGATCCGAGGGGGAGATGCAAGGAAAATAAAAACAGCAACCACAGTGGATTTACCTTTAGTAAATAAATCCCAGTGTTACTATGTTTTTTTGAAGATTCTTCAGCTGGCTATTCCTCTTTACTCTAGATTAGCAGCACGGGCATCTGACGAGGTGAGCATTTAAATGTCTTATTAGAGGGAGACCGTTGCTTTAATCACAGACTATTTGACATGCCTCCACATGGCGAAATTTGGGCATTCGTTTGGTTGTCTTTATATGTTAACCTTGTATTTTATAGTAGTAGTTTTGGCCCCAATTTTTGAAATGGTCAATTTTTTATTTTTTTTTTCCTTTCATTTTATTATTTTGTAAGGTTTTATATTCATGCAGGGATATGAGGGAATAACAAAAGTACATTGCTGTAAATTTGCGTTTATTGAAGGCATCTTAATATAAGTAAGGTCTGAATGACCACTATGTAAAATATATATAAATATATATATATATATATATATATATATATATATATATATATATATATATATATATATATATATATATATATATATATATATATATATATATATATATATATATATATATATATATATATATATATATATAAAAAAAATCCAAAAAAAGAAATTTCAAGACCATCAGATGGGCGAAAAATTTTATTTTTTTCTTCTAAGTTTGGATAACAAGCAGTGCAGTAGCTTTTTTAGATTTCGAGGGGACAACGCATGTCCGGACTTGATACAAAAAGAACAAGGAAGGTTAACAATTAGGAGAAGGGGGGGAAAAAAAAAGTTAAAGGAGCCATTTGTGGAGGAGGAGGAGGTAGGGAAGGGATTTCTAAAGTGGAAGCTTCAGGTCAGGGGAAGCGTCCTTCTTCTCATTTGATCTCTAGCGGATAACCCCATCGGCGTGTCCTAAGAGGTTAGCCAATTGGTTTGAGAGCAACATTCAGCTGAAAAAGTAAAATCCACCAATAGTACCAGATTTTACAAAAACGTGTGTCTGTGGTGTTAGCAGTTGCCATAAATTCCTCCATAAATTTAACCCTTTCGCACCTAAGCCTTTTTCTGACATTTGTTGCTTACAAGTTAAAATCAGTGTTTTTTGCTAGAAAATTACTTAGAACACCCAAACGTTATATATATTTTTTGAGCAGAGACTCTAGAGAATAAATTGGCGATCATTGCAATATTTTATGTCACGCTGCATTTGCACAACAGTCTTTCAAATGCATTTTTTTGGGAAGAAATACACTTTCATGAATCAAAAAAAAAAACAGCAAAGTTAGCCCAATTTTTTATATGGATGGAATATGTTACATCAAGTAAATAGATACCCAACATGTAACTCTTTAAAAATGCGCACACTTGTGGAATGACGACAAACTTTGGTACTTAAGTCTCCATTGGCGATGCTTTAACCACTTGAGCCCCGGAGGATTTGGCTGCTCAAAGACCAGAGCCTATTTTGCGATTCGCACTGCGTGACTTTAATGGACAATTGTGCAGTCGTGCGACGCTGTACCTAAATGATATTGATGTCCTTTTTTCCCACAAACAGAGCTTTCTTTTGGTGCTATTTGATCACCTGTGCGATTTTTACTTTTTGCGCTATAAACAAAAAAAAAAGGCAAAGTTAGAAAAAAACAAACAATTTTTCACATTTTTTATATGAAATTCCCCCCAAAAAAAATGTAAATAAATTTTTTAACATTTTAGGCCAATTTGTTTTCTGCTACATATTTTTGGTAACAAAAAATTGCAATAAGCGTATTTTGATTGGTTTGCGCAAAAGTTATTGCGTTTACGAACTAAGGGAAAGATTTATGTCATTTATATTGATTTTTTTTTTAACGAGTAATGGCGGCGATCTGCGATTTATTTTAATTTTTTTTGTGGTACTGCGACATTGAGGTGGACAGATCGGACGTTTGACATTTTTGACCCTTTTGGGGGTACCAGTGACATTACTACAGTAATCAGTGCTATACATATGCACTGTTACTGTAAAAATGACACTGGCAGTCAGGTTAACTTAGCAGAAGGGGTTAAATTTATTAAAGATGCAGGGGTTAAATGTGTCCCTAGGGGCGTGCTTCTAACTGCAAAGGGGTGTGGCTTTTCATGTAACCACAGAGACCTACGATCCTACATAGCAGGATCGTATGATCTCTGCTGTTACACCAGGGAGAATGATAGGCGGCTTTGCTTACATTAGCCGCCTGCCTTTCTCCCTCTCCTCTGGGAGATCGCGAGTGACCTGCAGACATCGGAACCGCCGGTCACACGCGCGGGGATGCAGGGGAACGAGCGGAAGCACGCCTCCGGCGGTGCACGCTTGCCCCCTACAGGCTCCTGGGCTAACGACTTTGCCCAGGAGGGGCTGACCGCCGCAGTAAATGTACTTGCGGTGGTCGGCAAGTGGTTAAAGTTTTATCGGTTATCAGTTTAGAGTTACAGAGGAGGTCTTGTGTTAGAATCATTGCACTCGCTTTGATGATCACAGCAATACTTCACATGTGGTTTAACCACTTACCGCATATCGACGTAGGGCTACGTCGGTAAACTTTGCGGGCTTATACTGGGATGATGCCTCTAGCTAGAGACATCATCCCGGTTTGAAGCCGACGGTCGGCTTTCAGTCGGTAACGACCGATGCGGCTCGGGAGCCGCTCAATCGTTACCCGGGGGGGGGGGCGGGAGGGGACGTCCCCCCCCCCCCCTCCCGCCGCCTTTCGTGGCTTTTACCGGGGCTCCCGTCCCACCGGGAGCCCCGAGCACCCAGCCGGCACGTCCGCCAGCTGGATGGAGTCCCGATGAATGCCGGAAACTGCATCGATCGGGTCTCCGATGACGTAACCCGGAGGCGGCGTCCATGATTTTGCATACAGGGAAGTGTAGTGGAGGGGTCTAGGGTCTTTTAGACCCTCGATCCCTCCATAAAGTGTACCTGTCACACATATTGCTGTCACAAGGGATGTTTACATTGCTTGTGACAGCAATAAAAGTGATCAGATTTTTTTTTTTAAAAAACCTGTAATAAAGTTGAAAAAAAAATAAATAGGAAAAAAAAAAAAAATTTAGCCGTCACCGTTAGCTCGCGCACAAAAAAAACGTATACGCAAGTCGAGCCGCGAATGAAATCGCTGTTCAAACCCCACATGTGAGGTATCGCCGTGATCGCCAGAGCGTGGGCAATGATTTAAAAAAAAGAGCTACACTCTACCTCAAAACTGGTAACCGTTAAATAAATTTAAAGCGTCACAGATTGAGATCTCTATTGACCGTAGTTTGTCGCCATCCCACGGGGGGGCGCAATTTTAAACCGTAACATGTTTGGTATCTATTTACTCTGCGTGACATCATCTTTCACAATATACAAAAAAAATGGGCTAACTTTACTGTTTAGTATTTTTTAAATGCAGTGAAATGTGATTTTTCAAATTTTTTCCAAAAAAATGGCGTTTTTAAAGACCGCTGCGCAAATACCGCGTGACAAAAAATTTTGCAATGACCGACATTTTATTCTCCAGAGTCTTTGCTAAAATAATATGTATAATGTTTGGGGGTTCTAAATAGTTTTCTAGGAAAAAATACTGGTTTTAACTTGTGAACAAAAAGTGTCCGAAATAGGGCTGGGGCTTAAGTGGTTAAACATCGTTTTACATATGCGGGCACGACTTGCGTATGCGTTCGCTTCTGCGTGCGAGCACGGAGTGATGGGGCGCTTTTAACCTCCCTGGCGGTATGATTCTTTCGGATTTTAGGTGCTGAAAGCGGTACCATTATTTTGCATGTAATTCTTGAGAATGAGCAGCCCAAACCAACTATTTTACATTTTTTTTTTTTTACTGTGCGTTCTTCTTTATAACATCTTGGGTATGATAAAGTTTGAAACACAAAATCATAAATTTTAATATAATCAAAAACTATAACTAAGTTAAAGTGTGTGTGTGTGTGTGTGTGTGTATGTATGTATGTATGTATGTATGTGTATACATACATACATACATACATACATACATACATACATACATACATAACAGTAAAACTGCAGGAAAGGGCACTGGGGGGCAATGTAATGTGAATTTATCTTATTTTGAATGGTATTGGTGTGTTTGGTGTGTTTTTACATTTGAATTTGCCGCCGGTCCCACCCCCCCTGCGAACGTCACGTCGCAGAAGACGGAAGCTGGGGCACGGAGACGATCGGGAGGAAGATCCGCCGCTGCATACCGCTCGCATACATCGCTGGATCCCGGTGACAAGGTAAGTAACCTCTTTTACAGGATCCAGCGATGCTTCTGGCAGTACCCCGAGTGTGGCTCGGGGTTACCGCTTTTGGCTCTGAAATGTAACCCTGAGCCACGCTCGGGAATACCAGTAAGAAGGTTAATATATTTTTTTTCTCACTATGTAAAAAAAAAAAAAAAAAAAATTTTATCACTTTTTTTTTATTGCTGGAACAAGAAATGTAAACATCCGTTTTGACAGGTGCCCTTTGTGGAGGGATCTGGGGTCTAAAACCCCTCCTCTGCACTTTAAAAGCATTCAAAACGCCAAGTTTGGATGTTTTCATTTTATTTTTAAATCTGGCACCTTTTTAAGGCTCCAGTACCCGAAAGTTATGTCATGACGCCTGTTCCTGGTTTTTACATCGGCGACCCGATCAAAGCCAACTTAGGCTTTGTTTGGGACTCCAACCAGCCGGCGGACATGCTGGCTGGTGGCTCTGCTCTCCCAATGGGACTGGAGACCTGGGCAAGCCAGGAAAGGCCGTTGGAAGGGAGGGGGGGGGGTAGTCCTTGTAGTGACAGCTGAGCGGCTGCATCGGTTGTCATTACAGGAAAGCCGACTGTTGGATTTAAACACTCGTACCATTGTGATGCCTCTAGCTGCAGGCATTACCCTGGTACAGCCCCTTAAACCCGAGGACGCATATTTGATTTCTGTAGGCGCAAAGGGGGTTTATCTCTTTGACCTTTTTCAGCTAAAGAGTTTGGGTCAGTTTGTTTCCATTAAAGCAGTATATATGTATTTGTGGATGTTTCAGAAGGGAGTGCTTGTAGTGCTTCAGTAGAAAAGAGTCAGGTGGAGGAGGAAGGCTGCGAAGTCCTCACTCAACCAAACAACTGGGAGTGGAATGGAAATCTATTTATATCCTAAAATAAACTATACAAGATTGGACCAAAAATGTCTAATATGGAATTTCTTTATATTGACATCTCCAGCAGAGGGGGATTTGAGAGTGTAAATTGTAAGTGATTCCTAAATCCCTTTCCCATTTAACAAAATATGGAATGTAAGCTATTTACATATAGTGAAGGAATCAGAGTAGAAATTTCTGATTTATGGTAACTTTTGCTGTACTTAAAATGGTGGTATAATGCTCTATTGGCCAATGTTATTTTATTTTTTGCTTGCATGAAATTTATATTTGATATATACGGCAAATACAAATTAACATTGTTTCAAGAAAAGTTATACATTATATGTAATGGTAATTTTGGGTTTTTAGCTGATTTTATTAGAAGTAAAAGTTTTTTAGGTTGAGTATTTTGTGTGCATGTTTTGTCTAAACTCGCCATTGGAAATCTGTACACAATTTGGGGTGATGTGGGGCCGTTTTAGTTATGTTTATTATCCAAGTGGATCTTCTATTTTCCTGTGGGTTAATCCATTGCAGTTACTATTTAACAAGCAGCCCTCTTTGATGATGTTGCAGACCACCCCAGTCTCGGTCACTGTCCTGAAGCTTGAACCTTCTCATCCAAAATAAAAAAACAGCTGCAGTTTTCTCTTAAGCTACTGAAGGGTAAAATTTCTCCCTCTATTTGTCTTGCAGACACGAAGATCGATTGAGAAGTTATTGGAATGGGAAAACAATAGGTTATACCACAAGGTGAGTACCGCAGGGAGTAACTTCGCAGTGTTGAAGTTTGAATTGCACAGTATGGAAACAGATGCTTTTGTTAGGCAAAAAATATGAAAGGTGGATAAATGAGCTAATGTGTGTGCCGCAGTAAAATGGAGCTCATTTTTCTTCTTTTACTATCCCTCTTTTCCAGCTGTGCTTGCACTGGAGACTAAGCAAAAGGAAATGTGAAACCAATAACATGATGGAATATGTAAGTTAAAGGGCTGTTTTGTGAGTCTCTCTATTAAATGATCATTTATTTTGCCTCTGATCTTATTCTTTGCCTGATTATTAATCAGTAAAGGTGTCAAGAGCTTAATCACCCGAGCGGAAGGATTTTCTACGGTTCACAGATGCATGGGCTCATGGGTAGGGCTGATTTATAAAGTTATGAAGGACTGAAGACAAGTCTTCACTGTGCAATGAAAAAAAAAATAATAAATTGCCTAAATAAAATAGCCCGGGCGTACATTGATGGGGTGTGAAATTTCTGATTCTGTATGAAAGATTAACACATAGTTGACTGATCTTCTAGTCTGAAACTTGATTAGCATTATTCTAAATGCCCATATTTAACTTGACGTCTGTTAATTCATCCAGAACATGTAGATCAATTTTTTTTAAAATGTGAAATGTAACAATTTAAAATGTGGAGTTGCACTGCATCTAGCTAACAACATTAATTCTAGGAGGTAAAAATCCCATTAACAAACTTTTTTTTTTTTTTTTTAAACTACTCAATTGTCATCGCTGAAATACTGAGCGGTTTATATATTAAAATGACAATTTCTAGGGTACATTTTAAAGTTTTTCGTTCTGGGTTTGTTTTAAACCACCCCCTTCCCTTTTTTATCATTCGCTTTTTACTCCTGACACTCACTAACCATTGAGCTCAAATTGTTGTAATTTCTAATATTAAAAAAAAAAATGCTTTACTGGCTAATTCCCCTCCATAGTATTCTTTTTTTTTTTTTTTTTTTTTTTTCTCCTTCCTACAGTGAAAACAGTGGTGACATTTCAAGATTGTGTAGAGGAATTTTTTTTACCAGTTTTTGTATAGGATTTGAAAGTTATGAACTTTCTAGTCAAGGTTTAGTTTGTGTACAAATTTTAAAGCTATCTTTTTTTTTAACCTACATTAGAATTGGTTTAATTTGTATTTCTTAACTGTAGCTTCATTTTCAATAATCCAACACTGCAGATCACTTAGTTGACCTCCGAAGAGAGTCCATATTCATAAGATGGATTATACAATAGGCCCTTGACACAGTCATTAATTAGTTCCTAAAAGGCAATCGTTAGTAGGGCATAGTTTTTTTGTATTGTTGCTATCAAAGGAACTCCTTTTTTTGTTTTGAGAGACAAACATCCTGAACTGTATCACTTAAATTGTCAGTTAATAATTAGCTTGTGCTTATTTTAACAGATTTAGTGACCTCTCAACCATATGCTTGTATGCTTCCTTTCAAACCTTATGGGTGTTGTTGTTTATTGCTCTAAAACACCCGCTGTGTAGTATCATTTAGTGAACTCTGAGGTTAAAAGAGTTTACTTTGCATTTGTTTCATATGACCTTTTTTTTCTGGCTTTTTCCTTATAATTAAGTATTCTGTTGTTTCTTTTAAAAGGACAATTTATTTATTTTACTCTTACTCTTTTATGATTGATCGCCAGAGAACCAAACATTGATTAATATATCTGTCTTTTTTCACAGGTCATCTTAATAGAATTTTTACCAAAGACACCAATTTTTCGACCAGATTAGCAGGTTCCCCCCATCCTTTTATCTTAGTGTTATGGTTTCTTTTTTTTGTTCCCTCTAAGGACTTACTCAAATATCCCATATTTCCAATGGTGCCTTTCTTGGTTCTTCCCCATTGGTGACATAGCAGTGAGTCTTGTGTGTTTTTTTTTTTTTTTTTTATGGAAGGAGTTCAAACACATCTCAAAAATATACATTTTATCCATGACTTGAAATCATTTACTTTTGCTTTGTGATATTTATGTTGCCTGTTTCGTTATCCCCAATGTATCACTGTTTTGGAACCAAGATGGAACTGCACCATTAGGAATTTGTATTTGCCTGGGAAGATCATCCTGTCAGCTGGTTCTGAAAAGGATGTGCTGAAAACATTGGAGCAGGTGGACATTCTTCATGGTTACAGAAAATACCTGTGAAAAGTGTGTGCTGCATTTCGCTGGAGCTCAGGACCATATGGTTTGTGCTACCATAACACTTCAGTGCTCGTTTCGAATTGGGTAACTTTCCAAACGACAGATTTGTTTACTTGCGCAAAGTTGGTATCTTTAGCTGCTTTCTTGTCCTTGCCATCACCCACTGGTTGGCTGCATCTTTCATTACATGGCATAAAGACGTTGAATAATCCTCACTAAAAAAAAAAAAAAAATTGGATCACGTTGCTTGACAGCGGAAACAATCCACTGAATTCTCAAACTGTTCCTTGTGGCACAATAAACCAAATACACAATCCTAATAATCAAATCTTGTTAAATATAAAATATCACAATAAATTTACTGTGGTGTCATCTTAGGTATGCTGTATTCTCAGACTAGTTATTAAACTGTGGTATATGATATGTAGCATTTTAAACACAGATGCTCTATTTAAAACTTTACTGACAAAATGTTTATTACCACTATAAGATCGCTTTAATTTTGCTCCTTCTAGAGTATGATACGTTGAAAATTAATTATTTTTATTTATTATTATTTTTTAATTATAGGCAGATGCATGTATATTTCTGCAAGGTGAATTAGGAAGTTAAAATTCCTAATTCACCTTGCAGATATATACATGCATCTGCCTATAATTTTTTGCTTCCCCCCCCCCCCCTTCCGTTTTTACATATATAGTTTAATTTTTGGTTATTGGTTTATTCTTTAAATTTCAAGTAAGTCAAATTTTTTTCACTATAAAGGATGTATAGCCAGTACTAACACAATGTGGGTGTAATTTAATTGTCTAGAGAAAAAAAATGATTTAACATATTATCTGGTATAACTTTTTTTCCTCTGTTACATTTTGTTTCCTTTCTAATTTGTGCATAACTGATGCTGGCAAAAGGAGTGCACTGAATTTTAAATAAGAAAAATCAGTTGTATAAACACTCAAATGTCCATATGTTTTTGCTGTAAGATGCTTGGCCTAGTTATGTTTTATCATCCTATTTGTACATTAAAATGGGAGAGTTATGAGAAATAGCTGTTTTGTTAGTGTTTTTTTTGTTTTTTTTACCTGGAATACCTAAAACCGACCACACACTACATACAGTCTGATTATATAATCTTGCAAATATGTACTGTGAGGGTCTGTCTGGTTGGATAAAGATTGAATGTATTTTTAGTTAAGCCCTCACACTGTACGGTTGATGGAGGGCCCCAGTGGAAGGGTTAATTCTGTCCTGGAGTTGGCTTTCAGAAAAAAAAAAAACATTCTGAAGAACCTGTAGAAGTGGGTAAACCTAAAACCCCTGTATTGTCTACAGCCTCCATTCATATTTTTGTATCTGTCCAGTACACGTTACAAAATTAGGTCGTGGTTTTTTTTTTTTGCGATTGGTCAGATGTTTTAATAAATTTTAAGCAGCTCAAATCCAGTTAATAGCCTGAAATTGTAGAACGGTAAGTGGAACAAGTACTTGTCTAATAAATTCTGTAGCAGTATGAGTCAAAAACCTTGAAATTGATGCATACAATTACTATGGTTCTTCCAAAAGTTCTTTACAAACCCTCTGCTTGTTTTTAAAGCAGTGTTGGAGTAAACTGTGTTTCTCTTTCATTCATTGACAGACAAAGCTCTACATCTTTATGACCATAGGGTTAGGCTGCCCCCTACAGGAGTAAGACACTAGGCAGAGAAAAACTTAAGCACACCTATGGGGCAGTCCCTAGGGGTATACTCCCACTTCCTGCTATAGGTATTCAGTTTCTTTCTGGCTAGTCAGGACCTAGTTCCTTGCTGGGATCTCTGGTCCTAGCTATTTTTTTCTTTAGAAATTAAATTTTTTCCATTATTTTGTACCCATGAGAATCTACGATCAACTGCTGGACTGGGCGATAATCTAGATCCTTAGGGCCCCCCAGGCCGGCCAGCGAACACGTGCAGGCCGCAGCGCCGTGCTAGGTCAGCCACGACATAGCCCCACTGGATCAGGGCTGGCCTGCGAGTTAAACGTCTCCTGAGGGCGCATACGAACTGGCTTTGGAGTTTGTGTTTCCTCCTGGCCGACCGCACCCACATTAGGATGGAGCAGTGTCCTGTCCGGAGCGGTACCCACTCTGTACCTGGTGTGGTAACTAGCTGCCCACCCCTGGCAGGTTTTGGTGGCGGACATGGGCCCCTCCCTGGCATTGGTCGGACCCCTGGGTTCACCTTCCCAGTCGCACCTCCCCCTCCCCTAGCTCGGTGGTCCCTGTGGCCCCTATCTGCTCACCCCCTGGGGCGAACATACCTTTCTTAGGTGAATCTGGCTCGGGGGGCGCCACCTGCACCCAAAATGATCGTTCCTTGAGGGGGATGGGCCTGGTTGGGGTGCTCCCTGGGCCCCCCTTCCTGTTGGGACAATTTTTTCCAGCCGTGGCACCCCCTGGAGCCCCGTGGCACCGCCATTTTCTTGTAGCCTAGTTTACTACAGATTGGCGGCTATGTTTGTGTAGTCTTGGTGGCCATTTTGCTATAGTTTCCCATTGAAAATAGCGACGGCCATGTTTATGGACCTCAGATGGGCTGTGATTCGGCAGTGGGAACTCCTTGGCCTCTAGTGCTAATAGCCAGACATGCCTTTTACTGTTCGGCGCACACTGTGCAGAAGCTTGCTATGAGCTGTCTGGTGGTGGCGAGTGCCTAGGGCTCCCTCGCTCTTGCTGCTATACAGCGGTAGTGCTGGACCTTGTGGTGCAGACAGCGTGGTGGGGTGTCCCTAAGGGCCCTTTCACGCGGGCTTTCCGATCAGGTCCGCCTGTCAGTTTTTCAGGCGGACCTGATCTAATGCTCCATGCACCCCTATGGAGCGGCGGATGTCAGCAGTGACATGTCCGCTGATGCCCACTGCTATCCGATCCAATCCTGTGTTTGAAATCCAGACTGATGTAAACCCTATTTTTTTTTACACTTGTGCAGATTCCCTCCCCATTCATGGAGTCACTGAAACACGTTTCACCACCTGATCCACTCTGAGGATGCCGGGCCTTCCTGGGTCCCACAACTGACTGCACTGACGACAGTTCTGGAGTCCTTGGTGTCCAAAGTTGATTTGGTCCTGGGCAAACGGGCTACCAAAAAGCATTCCGCGGCGCACTTAAAGGGCCAGTACCATGCAAAAAGTTTTTTTTTTTTTTTTTTTCCTCTGCAATGGAGTCTATGGACCGCAAATTTCCTCCAGGCCTGGTAGGGGACTCCAGTTCATCTGACTCCCCTGCTCTGACTAATTTGGCTGCTGTAGTGGCAACTTTGGTGTCCAATATGGAGGTACTGATGTCGGGACGTGTTGCTAGGAAAAGGCCTAGGATTTATTTTTCTTCCGATTCAGAAGGTGATGTGGCTGCTGTCGGTGGCATGCCCCTTTCGGGGTCTCGCTCTTCTCAGGACCCGCAAGAGTCGCAGGGGGAGGTGGAGGGGGTAGAGGATTCTCCCCCTGGGTCGCCCGAAGAACGTGCGGCTATGGATGCACTGATTCTTTCAGTTAAACACTACATTTGGAGGATGAGCCCAGTCCTCCGGGCATTGTGTCCTCTTTTGGTACACATAGGATCCGCAAGTCAGCGCAGGTTTTTCCCTGTCCCGCTGAGTTTCATCACACTGTGAATGAACAATGGCGCAGTTTGAAACGCACCTTCACAGTGCCAAAAAGGTTTCAACTACTGTACCCCTTTGTGGCTTCTACGGATTTGCGCTGGTGTGTGGCCCCCTCCGGTGGATCACACTGTGGCCGTATTGAACAAAGCTACCCTGGTTCCCACTGAGGATTCCCCGGTGTTTAGGCATCCCACGGATAGGAGGCTGGAATCACTTGCATGTCATTCTTACATGGTGGCAGGTTCCATGCTGAAACCTATTTTCGCCTCTGTCATGGTGGCTCAGGCGGTGGCGGATTGGACCAAGGCGCTTAGGCATACGCTTGTGACTGATTCTGCCCCCCCTACTACTGTGGAGATGGTGGACCAGATTTATCAAGGGGTCATGTATTTGTGCGATGCGGCCTTGAATGAGGCCCCTCTGGCTGCGCGCCTGTCCAGTGTCGCGGTGCTTAGCCGTCGACTGAGCTGGTCGGCTGACCAGACGTCCCGGAAAACGGTGGCTGATTTCCCTTATGCGGGGTCTCGACTTTTTGGTGAGGCCCTGGATACTTTGGTTAAGGGAGTCACTGGGGGCAAGAGCACTCTGCTGCCCCAGAATCCGAAAAACCTAAATCCGGCCACGCCGGTGCGGCGGCTCAGTCCGCCTCTGCCTGAAGGGACGCCCTCACCCGTTTCAGGGGTGGGGGGATGTTTGCGTGGTTTCCTCCAACCTTGGCTGTTCCGAATTCCGGACAGGTGGGTTCAGGAAATCATTTGATCGGGGTACAAGATCGAATTCCTTTACCGGCCGGCGGACAGATTCTTTCCCTCAAATATTCATTTGACCCCAGAGCGGTGATCGTCCCGGTGCCTCATCAGGACAGATTTTGGGGTTTCTACTCAAATCTGTTCACTGTGCCCAGAAAGGAGGACAAGGTGCGTCCTATTCTGGACTTGAAAGCGCTGAACCGCTTTTGTGCGAGTTCACAAGTTTCGGATGGAGTCTCTCTGTTCGGTGGTGGCCTCCCTGAGCCCTGGAGAATTCCTGGCCTCTATCGACCTGAAGGATGTGTATCTGCACATCCCCATTTTCGAGGGCCATCAGAGGTACCTCCGGTTCGCTATCGCGGAGGAACACTATCGGTTCGTGGCGTTACCTTTTGGTCTCGCTTCGGCTCCAAGGGTTTTTACCAAAGTGTTGGCACCTGTTCTGGGCCTGTTACGGGCACAAGGCATTTCGGTTCTGGGATATCTGGACGATCTCCTGTTAAGATCAAGTACCAGCCAGAGTCTGTCAACCACGGTACAGACGCTTCAGGAGTTCGGTTGGACCATCAACGTTCAGAAGTCGACCTTGTCTCCTTCGGTTCGTCAGCTAAACAACAAAGTGGAAAGGTTAGTGGCAAGAACACGCGATCCTCTGGCGGACACCTCGGATGCGCTGGTGGCGCCTTGGCATCAGTATCTTCTGATGTATGCCTTTCCTCCGATTCAGTTGTTGTCCAGGTTCCTTTGCAGGTTGGCGTCGGAAGCGACGTTGGTGATACTGGTGGCGCCAGACTGGCCACGCTGGTCCTGGTACGCGGACATCGTTCACCTAGCCGTAGAGCTTCCTTGGCGGCTCCCAATGCGGGAAGATCTTCTTTTGTCTCAGGGACCGATCTTCCATCCTGCTTTACAGTCGCTGGCTTTAACGGCATGGCTGTTGAAAGCCAGGTCCTGAGAGACGGGGGTCTCTCCTCAGAGGTCATTCCTACTTTAATCAAAGCTAGAAAAGCCTTGTCTGGTAAGATTTATTACCGTACGTGGAAAGCTTATTTCTCTTACGTCCTCCGACAGTCGCCGCCTCTTCATATTCGTCACATATGGGGTATTAGACTTTGCTCCGAAGGAGTAGCTAGGCAACAGAATATGTTAACAATAAAGCTTTAACATATCCCACCCTCAAGGGGTGGTCCCCTCAGTCAATACCCTCCTACTTCCTGCAACCATATCTCAGTTTTAATGTCTAGCTTGTCAGGAGTGGCTGGCTCTCTCTGTGCTGGGACTTTTTGTCCCAGACTCTTTCTTCTTTTTGATATTTTGTTTGAGTTTTCTCTCTACCTTTACTTAGCTGTTATTTTTGTCAGCATTAGTTAGTTCTTCGGACGAAGAGGATCATGCGGACTGGGTCTCGGGCTGATCCCCCTGGTCGCAGGTCGTGGGTCAGTGGCTTCCCAGTCTGCCATCGAGCGTTCAGCCAGGTAACGCTCCTGGCACGGTGAACGACCCATCCCTGTTCGGTGCAGGGATGATTGGTGAGGTGGCTACCTCACCGGACGCTGTGCGGTTTCTGAACCGCCATTGTGTGCGTCTTGAGTAGCGACTCTCCCTGCCTCATGTGCAGCGGCTTGTTCGCCTGTGCGGGTTCCCCACGCCATGTGAGGTAAGTGTATCTATGTGGGGACTTGTCTGTCTGGGGGGGTCTCAGTCTGGGACTGTGTAACCTGCCTTTAATCACACTGCTTGTCTCCCTATCTCTCGGCTGCATGCTGTGGGCTGCAAGGGGGGGGGGGAGCTGTATGACACTGAGTATGTCAGGCTGGGCAGTGTGAGGAGCTGTGTGCTGTGGGGCATGTTTTTAATGGCATGTTGGGGCATATACAGCGATCGCTGCGGCGATCTAACATATATCCATATTATGGGATGATATTGTGTGTGATTTTATGCACTGTGGAGCGGCGATTTCGGCGCCAAACGGCGCCATTTTACCGGCGCCCGCTCCGGCCGCATGGTTTACATGCACGGCGGCCATTTTCTTGTAGCCTCCATAGGCTTACATAGAGCGCCCTGGCAGCATCACTTCCTCTCTCCTGGAAGCACCGATCGGGGCAGCAGCAGCAGCGGAGTCTCCTCAGGTTTTATCCTTCTATTCCTGTGTTCCATTGCCTGTATTCAGTCTGTATATTCCCTGTGGGGGTCTCATTGTGCCTGAGTGTGGTGCGGTGGGCTGCGCTTGCCGCGCTTGCTGTAAGGGGGCAGTTAACCCTTGGTTGTCTGGCATACAGGGGCAATGGATTCTCAGGAGGGCAAATTTCCCACAGTCTTGGTGGAAAGCCAGGGGACCGCTGTTTCCCCCCCAGGGGGGGATTTGGCCACTATTGTGGCTGGCCTTGCTGCACAGGTGCAAATGCTGGTGGCTGCTCAATCTACTAAACGGCCCAGAGTTGCTCTGTCCTCTGATTCTGAGGGTGAAGGTGATGGGGCTGTTCTGGCGGGGACCCCCCTATCGGGGTCCCGCTCCTCTCTGGATCTAGTGGGGTCTGAGGTAGAGGCTGAAGTTGAGGGGGTTGATAATTCTCCCCCTGGCTCGCCTGAAGAGCTTGCAATCATGGATGAGTTGATTGCTTCCATTAAGCAGACGCTACGTTTGCAGGACGAGGTGTGTCCCCCAGCTGCCTTGGCGGCTTATGGGACGCAGAGAAAACGCAGGACGCCGCAGGTCTTTCCCTGCAATGCTGATTTTCAGCGCGCTGTTAAGGACCAATGGCGCGATTTGCGCAAGCCTTTTGCGGTACCAAGTAAATTTAAGCTGCGTTATCCTTTCTCGCCTGCCACTGATGAACGGTGGTGTGTGCCTCCGCCAGTAGATCATGCTATTGCGGTTTTGAACAAAGCCACTGCGATCCCGGCAGAGGGATCCCCTATTTTCCGTGATGCCACGGATAGGAGACTGGAGTCTCTTGCCCGTCATACTTATTCTGTTACGGGTTCTATGCTTAAGGCTCTGTTTGCTTCTCTCATGGCGGCCCAGGCGATCGCAAGTTGGACGCAGATGCTTAGGCGCGTCCTAGTGGCCGATTCGGCCTCAGCGGCGACCCTGGATATGGTGGATCAGATCCACCAGGGTGTCATGTATCTGTGTGATGCGGACCTGGACCTGATTCCGTTGGCCGCGCGTGTGCACAGCGTGGCGGTGTTGTCTCGCCGCCTGGTTTGGTTGAAATGTTGGTCGGTGGACCAATCTTCACGTAAAACCTTAGCCAATCTGCCTTATGATGGGTCTCGCCTTTTTGGGGAGTCCCTGGATGTGTTGATTAAGGGGATTACTGGGGGTAAGAGCACTCTCTTGCCCCATTTCCCCAAGGCTAAGGGGGCTTCTGGGAAGAAGCATGCTAATTTTCGGCCCCCTCAGGGGTCCTTTCGTGCCTTTCGGCCGCGCTACAAGGGCAAACCGTTCAAGGGCCAGGGCTCTCAGAAGAAGCCCTGGTCTGGAAAACAGAAGTCCGGCCAATCCGGACCTGCGGCCCATAACAGTTCGGCCTGAAGGGGCGCCCTCACCCAGTTTTGGGGTGGGGGGACGCTTGCTCGGTTTTCTTCAGCCCTGGTTGGCCCGTGTGCGGGACAGATGGGTTCTGGAAATCGTTCGATCTGGTTACAAGATCGAGTTTCTCTCTCGGCCAGAGAGCAGATTTTTTCCCTCAAATCTACAACTGTCTCCAGAGCGCCTGCGGGATCTGCGCCTGGCGGTGCGGGACCTGAGGGCTCAGGGAGTGGTGGTTCCGGTGCCTCATCGGGACAGATTTCGGGGGTTTTATTCCAATCTGTTCACTGTGCCCAGAAAGGAGGGCAAGGTTCGTCCAATTCTGGACTTGAAAGCTCTGAACCGCTCTGTGCGGGTTCGCAAGTTCCGCATGGAATCCCTGCGCTCGGTGGTGGCTGCCCTGGTTCCGGGGGAATTCATGGCCTCCATCGATTTGAAGGATGCGTATCTTCACATCCCCGTATTCGAGGGTCATCAGAGATACCTTCGATTTGCCATTGCGGAGGATCACTACCAGTTCGTGGCGTTGCCCTTTGGGCTCGCCTCGGCTCCGCGGGTCTTCACCAAGGTGCTTGCACCGGTTCTGGCATTATTGAGAGCCCAGGGCATTTCTGTCCTGGGGTATCTGGACGACATTCTGATTCGGTCTGCGACCAGTCAGGGTCTGGAGAAGGACCTGTCTGTCACGATGCAAACTCTGCAGGAGTTCGGTTGGACGATAAATGTTCCAAAGTCGACTCTGAGTCCGTCGGTTCGTCTTCCCTATCTGGGAATGATACTGGACTCGGTGCAGGCGAAGGTCTTCCTGCCGGAAGACAAACTCAGGACTCTTCAGGAGGAAGTCAGGTCCCTCAGGGACGTTCCGAACTCGTCTCTGCGGACGTGTATGAGATGTCTGGGATTGATGGTCTCGGCTTTCGAGGCGATTCCTTTCGCGCAGTTTCACACGCGGGGTCTCCAAGCGGAGATCTTGTCCAAGTGGGACGGGCGACCTCAATCTCTGGATCTTCAGATCTCGTTGAGTCATCGCACCAGGGAAAACCTCCTGTGGTGGCTCCAGTCCCCGTTGGTGTCCGGGGGCAAGTCGTTTCGTCCGATCTCGTGGACGATAATCACCACGGATGCCAGCCTGTCGGGCTGGGGTGGTGTTCTGGGCGTTCTGTCCGCCCAGGGGACCTGGTCGGAGGGGGAGTCTTCCCTCCCGATCAACATTCTGGAATTGCGTGCGATAAGGCTCTGTCTTCATCGCTGGACGGACCGGCTGCAGGGCTGCCCGGTTCGGGTGCAGACGGACAATGCCACGGCGGTGGCCTACATCAACCACCAAGGGGGCACCAGGAGTGCCCGAGCGGCTCGAGAAGTGGCCGACATTCTGTCTTGGGCCGAGACTCATGTCCCGGCGATAACGGCGGTTCACATTCCGGGAGTGGAGAACTGGCAGGCGGACTATCTGAGTCGCCAGACCCTGGATCAGGGGGAATGGTCTCTCCACCCGGCTGTCTTCCAGATGTTGTGCGCGAAGTGGGGTCTTCCAGATGTGGACCTGTTCGCGTCTCGCCTCAACTACAAGGTGAAGAGGTTCGTGGCAAGGACGCGCGACCCTCGGGCGGACGCGTCGGACGCGTTAGTGGCCCCGTGGCATCAGTACAGGCTGATGTACGCGTTTCCACCGATTCAGTTGCTGTCCCGGTCCCTTCGCAGGTTACACTCGGAACGCAGCACGGTGATTCTTGTGGCACCGGACTGGCCTCGCCGGTCCTGGTACGCAGACCTCGTGAATCTGGCGGTCGACGCCCCCTGGCGTCTGCCTCTTCGGGACGATCTACTGTCTCAAGGACCGATTTACCATCCTGCTTTACAGTCGCTGGCTTTGACGGCCTGGCTGTTGAGACCGAGGTCCTGAAGGAGAAGGGTCTCTCTCCAGAGGTTGTTCATACCTTGATCAACGCGAGGAAGTCTTCCTCGGGAAAGGTTTATTACCGTACTTGGAAGGCCTATTTTGCCTGGTGTGAGTCCAGGGGGTTTTCACCCCGCACGTACTCGGTTTCCCGTGTGCTGTCTTTCCTTCAGACGGGTGTCGATCAGCGTTTGGCGCTGGCTACGATAAAGGGTCAGGTGTCTGCGCTGGCCGTTCTGTTTCAACGTCCCGTAGCTTCCAACTCCTTGGTTGGCACTTTTATTCAGGGTGTGCGGCATCTGGTTCCTCCTAGGAGGGATCCCTTGCCCCCTTGGGACTTGAATCTAGTCCTGTCTGTGTTACAACGTGCTCCTTTTGAACAGATCAGGGAGATCTCGTTGTCTATGTTGTCCAAAAAGGTCGCCTTTTTGGTGGCGATCACTTCGGCTCGCAGAGTGTCGGAACTGGCGGCTTTGTCCTGCAAGTCTCCGTACCTGGTTGTTCATTTGGATAAGGTGGTCTTGCGACCTAATCCTTCTTTTCTGCCGAAACGAGTTTCGGAATTCCATCTTAACGAGGATATTGTTTTGCCTTCGTTGTGCACGAAGCCTAAACATCCTAAGGAGGTGAGATTGCATTCTCTGGATGTTGTTCGAGCGATTAGGGTTTACCTTAAATCGACTGAGTCTTTTCGAAAGACGGACTCCTTGTTTGTTCTTCCAGAGGGTCCTCGGAAGGGCATGGCGGCTTCCGCCTCTACCATTGCCAAATGGATCAGGCAGACCATTGAACAGGCTTATGCCTTGCAGGGGAAGGTTCCCCCTGTGCCTGTGAAGGCGCACTCTACTAGATCTCTGAGTACGTCTTGGGCCTGTCGTCTTGGGGCTTCTGTAGCCCAGGTGTGTAAGGCGGCGACTTGGTCGACCGTGCACACTTTCACAAAATTCTACAAAGTAGATGTTCAGGCATCGGCGGATGCTTCCTTTGGCCGCAAGGTTCTTAGTGCGGCTGTTCCCTAGGGTCCCTTGTTGGGGACTCCTGGCTGTTGGGATAAGTTTTGTATCCCCTGGTTTTTTGTCTTTTCCTGGGTTGTTGCTCCTGTTGAGCACTTATTTTTGCTGTTGCCCAGCTAGTTCCTTCCTTTGGTAAGGTTCCTTTCTTTGATGTGGAGACTGCGTTGCCTTTCGGCGCGGATGCGTTTCCCACCCCTCATGTTTGCACTGCTTTGGGACGTCCCCATATGTGACGAATATGAAGAGGCGGCGACTGTCGGAGGACGTAAGAGAAAACGGAATTTTTGTAAAATCTTACCTGTAAAATTCCTTTCTCTGAGTCCTCCGACAGTCGCCGCCCCCGCCCCTCTTTTGGGGTTTGTATGTATACTCTACTGCTATTCCACTAAAACTGAGATATGGTTGCAGGAAGTAGGAGGGTATTGACTGAGGGGACCACCCCTTGAGGGTGGGATATGTTAAAGCTTTATTGTTAACATATTCTGTTGCCTAGCTACTCCTTCGGAGCAAAGTCTAATACCCCATATGTGACGAATATGAAGAGGCGGCGACTGTCGGAGGACTCAGAGAAAGGAATTTTACAGGTAAGATTTTACAAAAATTCCGTTTTTGCCTGGTGTGAGTCCAGGGGCTTGTCCACTCGTTCTTACTCGGTGGCGAGTGTTGGCTTTCCTCCAGCCTGGTGTGGACCAGCGCCTTGTGCTGGCCACGATTAAGGGCCAGGTATCGGCACTGGCTGTCCTTTTTCAACGCCCTGCGGCTAGTGATGGGGGAAAAACTGAGTGAGAAAAGAAACATTGGAATACCAATCAGCAGTGTGCAAAAGTGTTTTTAGATTTGGAAGAATAAATCACTTCTAGCGTTGGGTGTCCTATTTGTGTGGATGTTGATGTATTATGTAAAACTATTAGAATATTTTTTACATTTTTTAGAATGCCTTGACATGCCTCAAGACTGTTCATAATTTTCGAGGGTGCCTTGACTGGAAAAGGTTGAGAAATACTGCTCTAAGCTATCTGTCACGGCAGTGGTGCTTAGGCATATTTTTTGGCTGAAGTGTTGGACTGCTGATCAAAACCCCTGACTGAATTACCTTTTCAGGGCAAGTGCCTGTTCAGGGCTACCCTGGATGACATCATTAGGAGTCTGACGGGAGGTAAAAGTACCTTCCTTCCACAGTCTGGGAAGGAGAAGGTGACTCTTCGGTGGCGTGGGTCTTCCTTTTCAGCCCACAAGAAGTTTTTTCGTCCCTCAGGGACTTTAATAAAACAACAGGTTCCAAGCCCCTCAAAGCCTCTTCGGTAGGTTTCTTGCAGCCTTGGTCTGGCAGTCAAACAGCAGGCTTCTCTAATCCTTCATGGCACCTTCGGCATGAAGATTCACCCTCCATCCATGTCTGGGGTGGGTGAATGCCTTTGCTGTTTCAAGGGCTGTGGACCTCCTGGGTCAGCGACCATTGGGTCCATGAGGTGATTGTATCCGGTTCCAAGATAGAATTCTGTTCTTGTCCTCCAGAGAGGTTCTTTCCTATCAATGTGCACCTGCCCCCAGATCTGCTGCAAGCTCTGTTATTCCAAGGCGTGATCGCCTTGATTTCGGTGTCAAACCTTTTCGGGGGGGGTTTTTTTTCCATACCCTTTCATGGTTCCCAGGAAGGAGGGCAAGTTCATCTGATTCTGGACCTCAGGGCCATGTAAGTTTTTTTGCAGTGCAATAACTCAGGGTGGAGTCCTTTCAGACGGTGGTGGCGTCCCTGCATCAAGGGGGTTGCCTGACTTCTTTAGATGCATATTCCAATTTGCACCAGCAATCAGTGTTTTCCTCCACTTCGCTGTGAGAAAGCAGCACTATCTGTTTGTGGCGCGTTTCCCTTTGGTCTAGCTTTCGCTCCTCAGGTTCTTCACGAAAGTGTTGGTCCCGGTCTTAGCGTTGCTGCGTTAGCGGGAGATCGGGTGGCTTCTTTTCTGAAGTCTGCCCTGGTTCAGGGCTCATACGGTCCTGGAAATCCTGGAAAAGTTTTGGAATTTTTAGATGACACTTTCCAGGCCTGGAAAGGTCATGGAAAATTAGGAAACACACTAGGTTTTGGAAAAGTCATGGAATTAAATTACTGTGGCGGAGCGGGGAGCGGATGCTTAATTATTTTAATTATTTTATGATAATTATATTGCCACATACTGTATTTACATTTCACTGTATTAGCGTCCTTCCGGGTCCGCGGTATGCGCGTGCTGTCATTGGCCAGCAGCAGCCGAAGAGATGACCCAATCAGGCAGCGGGGAGGGCCGGTCACGGTTTGCTTGGCGACACTGTGACTGGCTAGCAGCAGCAGTAACAGCCGGGAGATTGTCAACCAATGAGGCAGCGGAAGCGTCACTGGAGGGCGGGCCGGCCGCATGAACGTGATGATGACGCAGAAGGGGGCAGTAACCGTTTCGGTTACCGCACCCCCGCGTCATCACGTTCATGCGGCCGGCCCGCCCTCCTTGACGCTTCCGCTGCCTCATTGGTTGATAATCTCCCGGCTGTTACTGCTGCTGCTAGCCAGTCAGTGTCTCCAGGCAAACCACGGCCAGCCCTTCCCGCTGCCTGATTGGGTCATCTCCTCTGCTGCTGCTGGCCAGTGACTGACAGTAAGGGCAAACTGCGGACCCGGAAGGACACCTACCTGTACCAGTGCTATATACGCTGAATGTAAAAATGCCCCCGCCCCCCTCAGTGCTCTTTAGCCCCCTCAGTGCTCTTTAGCCCCCTCAGTGCTCTTTAGCCCCCTCAGTGCTCTTTAGCCCCCTCAGTGCTCTTTAGCCCCCTCAGTGCTCTTTAGCCCCCTCAGTGCTCTTTAGCCCCCTCAGTGCTCTTTAGCCCCCTCAGTGCTCTTTAGCCCCCTCAGTGCTCTTTAGCCCCCTCAGTGCTCTTTAGCCCCCTCAGTGCTCTTTAGCCCCCTCAGTGCTCTTTAGCCCCCTCAGTGCTCTTTAGCCCCCTCAGTGCTCTTTAGCCCCCTCAGTGCTCTTTAGCCCCCTCAGTGCTCTTTAGCCCCCTCAGTGCTCTTTAGCCCCCTCAGTGCTCTTTAGCCCCCTCAGTGCTCTTTAGCCCCCTCAGTGCTCTTTAGCCCCCTCAGTGCTCTTCAGCTCCCCTCAGTGCTTTTCAGCTCTCCCCCCCCCCCCCCCCCCCCATGCTTTCTGGCTCCTTCAGTGCTCTTCAGCTCCCTGCCCCCCCCCCTCAGTGATTTCCAGTTCCCCCCAGACAGTGCTCTCCATCCCCCTGGTTTTCCATGCCCCCCCCCCGCGCCTTCCAACCCCCCTGCAATGCTTTCCAAACCCCCCTTAATTCTCTCCAGCCCCCCCCCCCACCCCGTGCCCTTAAGCTCCTCCAGTGCTCTCTGCTTCCCCTGTGCTCTTCTATCTTCTATCATGTCTGCAGTCTGACCTTCTCCTGTATCATGTCCGCAGCCTCGGACCACCTCCTGTATCATGTCCGCAGCCTCGGACCACCTCCTGTATCATGTCCGCAGCCTCGGACCACCTCCTGTATCATGTCCGCAGCCTCTGACCACCTCCTGTATCATGTCCGCAGCCTCTGACCACCTCCTGTATCATGTCCGCAGCCTCTGACCACCTCCTGTATCATGTCCGCAGCCTCTGACCACCTCCTGTATCATGTCCGCAGCCTCTGACCACCTCCTGTATCATGTCCGCAGCCTCTGACCACCTCCTGTATCATGTCCGCAGCCTCTGACCACCTCCTGTATCATGTCCGCACCCTCTGACCACCTCCTGTATCATGTCCGCAGCCTCTGACCACCTCCTGTATCATGTCCGCAGTCTCTGACCTTCTCTTGTATCATGTCCGCAGCCTCTGAAGACCTCCTGTATCATGTCTGCAGTCTCTGACCACCTCCTGTATCATGTCTGCAGTCTCTGACCACCTCCTGTATCATGTCTGCAGTCTCTGACCACCTCCTGTATCATGTCTGCAGTCTCTGACCACCTCCTGTATCATGTCTGCAGCCTCTGACCTTCTCCTGTATCATGTCCGCTAAATGTACAGTGTGTGTCGTAAAACGTTTGACATTTCGAACATGGGAGAGGCAGCGCTGTCTAGCCAAGCTAAAGGTGCAAAGCACCAGTCTGCAGCTGTGTGCTTGACAGCTTCCAATCCGATCGCTGGCTTTTTCACCCGTGTGCCTGAAGTGACACCGGCTCCCAGGTGCGGCAGCGGTGCTTGCATCTCATCCACTGTAAAACAAGGGACCATTTTGAGTCACGCTGTATCCAGAAACTAAACCCTAACTGCAGAGATACTGTACACTACAAAGATTGTCATTTATTTTAGTAAAAATATGCTGGGTGTGACATGAATTTTCTTCTTATTTAACATGTATACATAGACATTTCATGAAACATTAGGTCATGAATATTTACGTGAAGTCATGGAAAAGTCATGGAATTTTATTGGTGAAAATGTGTATGAACCCTGCTGGTTCCAACTAGGCATGTAACGATATTACCGTTATCGCGGTGTTTTGCATGGCCCGATACCGTCGTGGTGGGTGCACGGTATGGCCGCCTTCTACTTCTATGTGTCTCGTCGGCTCGGCGGCTCCTGTCTGACTATGCTGTACACTACAGTGCTGCTTGCTTACTGGCCGAGCCGAGCCGAGGCGAGCGGCTGCCAGTTGGTTAGAGCAGTGTGGGTGGGCGGGCTTGTGGAGCGGAGCCAGCGCATGAGAGCGCCGAGCGGCGGACTCGGCGGAGCAGAGCCAGCTTCCCTGAATCCCTGGCAGCCAGGCAGTGGTACCACGGCAAGACACAGACACCGGACCGCCGGTGAGTAATTAAATAATGTGAAAGAAATTTAAAAAAACAGTGCACACTGACGCCACTCAAGTCATCATTCATGACATGCATTGTACTAGTAGTTTTTAGAGTAAGCAGAACAGTGCTAAGAAGAGAAGAGGTATCAGGTGCCGTGCTAGTGGGGGAGTGGACAAGAGCATGAGGCCCAAAATGTGATGTCTTCTAATCTTAGAGAGGAGTGACTGTAATGTACTGTATATATTTCAAAGTGATTTTTTATGTGTCTTACTGGCTTTACTTTCACATATTTGCAAACTTATTTCTTCAATGAAGAAATAAGTTTGCAAATATGTGAAAGCAAAGCCAGTAAGCCCCATAAAAAATCACTTTGAAATATCACAATAAATATCGCACCGTGAGGTCAATATCGAAATTGTATCGTACCGTGAGATTTTGATATCGTTACATCCCTAGTTCCAACCAGGAAATTGGATTATTTGAGGCCGACTCTGGATTCAGCTCTACTTGGAGTGTTCCTTCCTGTGGAAAAGTTGCTTTCTACAATTCAACTGTTGCTATCCCACAAGTGGTTCAGGCATGCATGCGAGTGTTGGGCCTGATGGTGTCCACCTTCGATTGCGGCTCTGTTTGCATAGTTCTACACCAGGCTCCTTCAAAAGGAGATTCTGGTTAAATGGGACGAGTGCCAAGTCGCTGGACAATGTGCTTTTTCTGAGTCGAGCGACAAACAGTTCTCTGGTCTGGTGCTGTGCTCCTTGACCTTGCTACAGGGCAAGTCCTTTCTCCCCTTGTACTGGACAGTGGGCACGACAGATGCCAGCCTGTCGGGGGGGGGGGGTCCTGAGACTGAACTCAGCCCAGGGCTGTTGGACGTTGGAAGAGTCCAGATCGCCCATCAATGTTTTGGAACTTGGAGCGATCAGGCTTTGTCTGGTTCATAGGATGGAGCAGCTCCGGGCATTCCCGGGGGAAAGATTGTTGGACAACGCTGGGGCTTATGTGAATCACCAGGGAGGCACAAAGAGTGTGTTAGCGGCCCTGGAGGTGTCTGGCATTGTCTGGTGGGCAGGACGGTTCATTCCAGCCCTCTCCATCTTGCACTTTTCCGGCATGGAAAATTGGCAGGCGGATTACCTCAGTTGTTGGACCAGGGGGAATGGTCCCTTCGTCAGGACCTTTTTCATCAGATTTGTCTGCGATGGGGCACCCCCAAGGTGGATCTGTTGGCGTCTCGGCTCCACAGAAAGGTGCCAAGGTTTATGGCCAGGATGCAAGATCTGCTTGCAGATGCCACGGACGCTCTAGTGACTCCACGGAGCCAGTACCATCTGATTTACAGCTTTGCTCCAGCTTCTTCCGCGACTTCTACGCAGGTTCAAGGCCGAAGGGATTCTGGTGGCTTCGGACTGGCCTCACCGGTCTAGGTAGGCCAACCTGGTGTAGGTACTGGCTCCTCCGACCTCCCCTGAAGGCTTCCGCTCAGGGACGATCTGTTGTTTTTAAGGGCCAATCTTCTATCCTGTTTTGCAGTCACTGGCTTTGACGGCCTGGCTCTTGAGAGCCAGGTGCTGAAGGACAGATGCTTGTCTGGCTTGGTAATTTGGACCATGTTGAATGGAGGTTAGGAAATCTACATCTTCTAAGCTTTATCATCGGATATAGAAGGTGTACTTTTCCTGGTGTGAGGTTCAAGAAGTCCATCCTCGTTCCTTTTCGGTGACTCCGATTCTGGTCTGCCTTCAACGGGGTGATGATCAGAAACTGGCTTTGAGCACCGTTAAAGGCCAAGTGTCTGCCTTGGCAGTCTTTTGTCAAAGATCTTTGGCTTCCCATTCATTGGTGCGTACATACCTTCACGGGATTCATCATTTTACTCCTGTACTTTCTCTTCTGCCACTGTGGGTTTTGAACCTGGTTCTGATGGTTCTTCAAAAACCTCCCATTGAAAACATACAGGAGTTCCCTTTACTTATGCTGTCACAAAAGGTGGCTTGTTTGGTGGCTATCACCTCTGGTCGTAGGGTGTCTGAGTTGGTGGCTCTGTCTTGTCATTCTCCCTCTTGTCATTCTCCCTATCTGGTGGTTCACAGGGATAAGGTGGTACTGTGAACGCGGCCTTCATTCCCTTGGAGGTTGTCTCTGTTTTCCATTTGAATGAGGACATTGTGCTGCTATTCATGTGTCCCAGGCTTGCTCATCCCAGGGAATTTGCCTTGCATACTCTGGCTGCTGTTCGAACTATTTGGCAGCCACTGAGTCCTTTCGGAGGTCAGACTCGCTCTTTGTGTTTACGGACAGGCTGTGGAAGTGGCTTCCTGCTTCCTCTGCTACTATTTAAAGATGGATCAGACATGATGACCCAGGCTTATTTGCTTAAGGGTCGGGTTCCCCCCTTCCCTGTGACAGCACATTCTACTTGGGCACTTAGTGCTTCTTGGGGCTCCCATCATCAGGAGGTGTGCACTGCAAGCACTTGGTCACTGTTGCATGCTTTTTCAAAGTTTTACAAAGTGAATGTTTTGGCATCTGCAAATGCCTCCTTTGGCCGCAAAGATTTGCTGGCTGCGGTTTAGAGGGTCTGTTTTTCCCTCTTGAGGGTGTATTTCAGGTTAGGCTCCTGTTCTAGTTGAGCTGCTATTACCTGTATTGGCTTGTGTTTAGCCTTGGGTATGTTATTCCTACCCCTCATGTTTAGCACTGCTTTGGGACGTCTCTATGGTACAGAATATGGAGCTGTGTCTGTCAATGAACGAAAGAGAAAATAGGATTTGTCTCTCGTTCACTGATCGACACTGCTCCATGTCTTCTTGGACCCTTGGGCTTATACTGCTCTCTCTTCAGGAGTAGGACTAGGTGGAAACAATTTTGACTACGCCCCTGAGGCAGTCACAGGGGGTATACCATAACTTCCTGCTGTAGGACTTCAGTTTTTTCTGCATCTGGAGTAAGGACCTTGCTTCCTGCTGGGATCTACGGTCCTGGCATTTTTGTCCTTTTTTAAATGGAATTTTTTTATTTTCTCTGTTTTTCTGTTCCTGTGTGAACTACAATCAACAGCTGGACTGAGCGACGCACTTGATATCCTAGATCCTTATGGTCTTCCATAAGGCAACTGAAATTTAATTTGTAAAATAAAAATAACAAGCTGCGCTGGGAAATAATAAATTGATATAAGAACAATATTCCAAATGTTCATAAGATCATACAAATGCTTGAGGCAAATAACACAAATGCCCAAAGGGACAAATAGAAAAGTCCAAAACTGAAGAATTCCAGAGTGCAGATATAGAGTTGATATGTCCACCACCAAATAAGGCTATGCGCTTACCAGATGGAAAAGGTTTAGTCGCATTATACACACTCCAGATTTCACAGAAGCCAACTCAAATGCAAACTCCTCTCCTAGCCAGGTCCTATCAGATATAGGATCCGCAGTATCCAGCAAGTAGACCACCAGCCACCTCGTCCAAAAATTAGATTCCAGCAAGTATATGCAAGAAAAATTGGGCCACAATAGTGTAGATGGTCTTACACAATCATTTATTAATAAAGAAAATACACTCACAATGTGATAATCAGCGCCAGTAAAACATGCGAAGCTGCTGCCGCCCGACTTCCGGATGCACAGTGATGACGTCAGCACGCCTTCCCTACGACCGTTTCGTCACAACTGACGTCTTCCTGGGGATGGAACTTGAAATTTAATGTGGATAAGTGCAAGATAATGCACCTGGGGCGTAAAAACCCAAGGGCAGAATATAGAATATTTGACACAGTCCTGACCTCAGTATCTGAGGAAAGGGATTTAGGAGTAATTATTTCAGAAGACTTAAAGGTGGGAAGACAATGTAATAGAGCAGCACGAAATGCCAGCAGAATGCTTGGATGTATAGGGAGAGGTATAAGCAGTAGAAAGAGAGAAGTGCTTATGCAGCTGTTCAGAACACTGGTGAGACCTCACTTGGAGTATTGTGCGCAGTACTGGAGGCCATATCGCCAGAAGGATATAGATACTCTAGAGAGAGTTCAGAGAAGAGCTAATAAACTAGTACATGGATTGCAGGAAAAAACTTACCAGGAAAGGTTAAACGACCTTAACATGTATAGCTTGGAAGAAAGAGACAGAGGGTATATGATAGAAACTTTTAAATACATAAAGGGAATCAACTCGGTAAAGGAGGAGAGCATATTTAAAAGAAGAAAAACTACCACAAGAGGACACAGTTTTAAATTAGAGGGGCAAAGGTTTAAAAGTAATATGAGGAAGCATTACTTTACTGAGAGAGTAGTGGGATGCATGGAATAACCTTCCTGCAGAAGTGGTAGCTGCAAATACAGTGAAGGAGTTTAAGCATGCATGGGATAGGCATAAGACTATCCTTCATATAAGATAGGGACAGGGACTATTCATACGATGCAGATATATTGGGCAGACTAGATGGGGCCAAATGGTTCTTATCTGCCGACACATTCTATGTTTCTATGTTTCCCAGTCTGGCCTGCGAGCGCGACCCAAATATTAGCTCCACGCTAGGCTGGCCATGACATAGCCCCACTGGACGGGGGCTGGCCAGTGAGTGAAACCCTTTGCGAGGTCACATAGCCCAGGTCATGATCAGAGTCGCAGCATACCTCTGGCCGCAGCACCCCTATTCCAAGATGGTGCGATGGACTGCCTGGAGTGGTGCCCGCCTAATGCCATGGGTGAGTAGTGTCACCCCTCTTTTCTCGGAGAATTGCTGGGGTGGTTGCGGGACCTCCCTGAGGATGGTAGGCCCCCCTGTGTCCTTCTCCCCCCTCCCCCCCCTCATGGTTTCCCCCCCTGTCCCTAGCAGGGTTTCTCCTGCATTGGTCATACTCACCTGCCCCCAGCCTCTTCCCTAACCCTCCTTTGGGGTTGCTAAAATGGTGCTGGGCCGGAGGGCGGTGGGAGTGTGCCGCTGGTGGCCCACATTTAGGGGTGCCTGCACTTTTTGTGCTGCGGGAGGGGGGTCCCTAGAGGGCTTCCCCCTGGTGGACTATTACTCTCCTGGGGTCCCGGTCCCGCTACCATTTTACCATGGATGGTTTTCTTCAGCCTTGGCGGCCATGTCTGTGTACCCCAGCGGCCATGTTTTGGGTATCCCATTGTAGTCTATAGCGACAGCCATTTTCTTGTAGTCCAGTGCGGTGACATGCAGCGGGGGCCTCTAGTGTGTGTGTCAGCGTTTCCTCTTCCTTTTTGATCGTAGTGTGGAAGGCTGTTTCCCGTTCTGGAAACAGGTTTGGGTGCAAGGTGGTGAGTCTCTGGATATACAGTCCTTTCTCTGCTATATACAGCGACAGAGGTGCGTTGATCCTTGTGGTGCTGCTTTTTTTTTTTTTTGTGTGCACAGTGCGGCTCAGATTTAACCATGGTGCCTCTGGAACGTGCATCACCACCTTACCCACTCCTTGAAGCTGCGGGACCCTCTGGGTCTCAGTCTGCCCTGGCGGCCATGGCGGCAGCCCTGCAGTCACTTGTGTCAAAGGTTGATATGGCCCTGAAAAGGCGGCCTAGCAAGAAGCGCCCCCCGCCTTCACCTGTATCCTCTGCCTCCTCTGAGTCTGAGATGGATTTGGCCGCCACGGATGTGAGTCAGCCCACTGGGTCTGCGTCCACGCACCCTGAGTGCTCTAACAGTGAGGATGAATTCTCTTCCTCTGCAGCCGCACACGAAAAGGCGTTGATGGAGGCATTGATTGTGTCAGTGCGAAAAACTTTTTGGAGTACTCAGCTGATGCTGAGTCGGCGACACTGGTGCAGTTTGGCACCCACAGATCTTCCAAGGTGATGAAGGTGTTCCTTTCCTGCCTAGTTTGACGAGGTTGTCACTAGCCAGTGGGGATCCCCAAAACGCATGGTTGGAATACCTAAGCATTTCGCTAGGAGATATCCCTTTGAGGAGTCTCTCCTGAAGAAACTAACGGTTCCACAGTCGGTGGACTCTGTTTTCAGTCTAAACAAGGCCACGCTTTTGCCTCTGGAGGATTTTCCATCCTTTAAGGATCCTGTTTGCGATCACCTTGGTATCCCAGACCTTAACGGAATGGGCAAAAATTTTACGCCAGGATCTGGAAGGGGGTCAACACCCTCCTGAACTGGCAGATCAGTTGATCAAAGGGTTACAGTACATTTGTGATGCTTTTTTGAATGCGGCCCCCTTGGCTGGCAGAGTATCTGTGATGGCTGTGATTCTTCGCTGCATGATTTGGTTGAAGTGCTGGTTGGTCGATCAGGCTTCTCAAAAGGTACTGACTGATCTCCCTTTTGTGGGTAACAGTTTGTTCAGTACCTCCTATCGAGGGAATCATTAAGGGCCTTTACGGGAGGTAAGAGTACATTACTTCTGCAGGTTGCAAGGAATCTCGTCGTAAACGTGGTCCTTTTTTCTCAGCTCACAAGCAGCCCTTTCGTCCGACTGGATCGCAGGAAAAGGGTTCAAGATCCACCCGTAACTTTGCGGGCGGCTTCAAGAGACCTTGGAATGGTAAGTCAAAAGTGGGCACTACTGGTTCCACAGGCGAGCCTGAAGGAGCACCCTCACCCGCATCTGGGGTGGGGGGACGTCTTTGCTTCTTTCCGCACCCATGGACCAGGGAACCTTGATCAACTTCTGAAGTTGCAGGATGCGATTCAGCTCCTGTTGTCCAACTGTCGGTCATCTCTCAGGACTTGCATGTATGTGCTGGGTCTGATGGTCTCCACCTTCGAGTGGGTTCTGTTTGCTCCATTCCATACCAGACCTCTGAAAAGAGAGATTCTTGCCAAATGGAACAAGGATCCGCCTTCGTTGGATGATCTGATCCTGTTGCGTCGGGATACAAGTGGGTCTCTGATATAGTGGCTCCATTCCCTGGCGCTTTGCCTAGGAAAGTCCTTTATTCCTGTATTGGACAGTGATTTCCACGGATGCCAGTCTGTCTGTCGGAGGTGTCTTGGGAGTATACTTGGCTCAAGGTGTTTGGACTCGAGAGGAGTCCAGTCTGCCGAACATCCTGGAGATTCCGGCGATCAGACTTTGTCTGTCTCAGTGGACAGACCATCTGCAGGGATGCCCATTGAGGATACAATTGGAAAATGCTACGGCGAGGGCATATGTCAATCAAGGGGGCACAAGGAGTGCCCTGGTGGCCCAGGAAGTAGCCGGCATTCTGAGGTGGGCAGAACTAGATGTTCTGGCCCTCTCTGCTGTGCACGTTCCAAGGGTAGAGAATTGGCAAGCGGACTTTCTCAGTGGGCAGATGTTGGATCAGGGTGTCAAGGTGGCTGCATTGTCCTGTCGGTCACCTTTTCTGATGGTTCACAGGGACAAAGTGGTGTTACGACCCTGTAAGGTGTTCTTCCTAAGGTTGTCCCGGGGTTTAATTTGAATGAAGACATTGTGTTACTGTCCTTATGTCCTAAGCCGAAACACCGTAAAGATATTGCTTTGCATTGCTTGGATGTAGTCAGGGTGATTCGGGTGTACCGGGCGGTGACTGAATCGATTTGGAAATCCGATTCTTTGTTCTTATGGATGGACCTCGTAAGGGGTAGGCCGCATCTGCTACGATCATTTCCAGATGGATCAGGCAGACGGTGGTGCAGGCCTATTTTTTTTTTTTTTATTAAGGGTCAGGTTCCTCCTTTCCCTGTCAAGGCGCATTCTACGAGGGAGCTTAGTGCCTCCTGGGCCTTCTGTCATCAGGCGTCCGTGGTTCAGATGTGCAAGGCAGCTATGTGGTCGTCTGTACTCGCATTCACAAAGTTATATACGGTGGATGTACTTGTATCTTCGGCTGCAAAGTTTTGCAGACTGCGGTTGCAGAGGCTCCCGCCTCTTGAGGGTGTAATTTTTTTCCTGGTGGTGAGCCCCAGTGATTTCTGGTTGGGCTTCTGTTTTGCCTGGTTGGCTATGTTTAGCCCTTGTTGGGAATTGCAGTGCCTTGCCAAAGTATTCACCCCTCTTGGCATTTTTCGTGTTTTGTTGCCTCGTAACCTGGAATTAACATGGATTGTGTGATGCTTTGCATCATTTAATTTACAGAACATGCCCACAACTTTGAAGATGTTTTTTTCATTTTATTTTTTTTTTATTGTGAAGCAAACAACAAATAGGACAAAATAACAGAAAAAGTCAATGTGCATAACTATTCACTTCACTAAAGTCAATACTTTGTAGAGCCACCTTTTGCGGCTATCACAGCTCCAAGTCGCTTTGGATTAGTCTCCATGAGCTTGCCACATCTTACCACTGGGATTTTTGCCCATTCCTCCTTGCAAAACTGCTTCAGTTCCTTCAAATTGGATGGTTTGTGCTTGTGAACAGCAATCTTGAAGTCTGACCACAGATTTTCTATTGTATTGAGGTCTGGGCTTTGACTAGGCAATTCCAACACATTTATATGTTTCCCCTTAAACCACTCAAGTGTTGCTTTAGCAGTGTGTTTGGGGTCATTGTCCTGCTGGAAGGTGAACCTCCGTCCTAGCCTCAAATCACGCACAGAGTGGTACAGGTTTTTCTCAAGAATATCCCTGTATTTAGTGCCATCCATCTTTACCTCAACTCTAACCAGATTCCCAGTCCCGACTGCTGAAAAAAATCCCCACAGCATGATGCTGCCACCACCATGTTTCACTGTGGGGATGGTGTTCTTTGGGTGATGTGTTGGGTTTGCGCCAGACATAGCAGTTTCTCTGATGGCTGAAAAGTTCAATTTTGGTCTCCTCAGACCAGAGCACCTTCCTCCATACATTTTGGGAGTCTCCCACATGCCTTTTTGCAAACTCAAAATGTTGTTTTATGTACAGATTCTCCAGTCTCTGCTGTGGCACTCTGCAGCACCTCCAGGGTTACCTTAGGTCTGTGCTGCCTTTCTGATTAATTCCCTCCTTGCCCAGCCTGTGAGTTTTGGTGGGCGGCCTTCTCTTGGCAGGTTTGCTGTTGTGCCATGTTCTTTCCATTTGGTTATGATAAGATTTCATGGTGCTCCTGGGCATCATCAAAGATTTGGATTTCTTAGATGTTGCAAGCTCTGGGGGCTTTCAAAAAAGGTGTGTGTATGTTTAATGACAGATCATGTGCCACTTAGATTGCACACAGGTGGCCATCATTTCACTAATTATGTGACTTCTGAAGGTAATTGGTTGTACAAGAGCTTTTTATGGGCTTCATAACAAAGGGGGTGAATACATACGCAAATGCCAATTTTCTGTTTTCGATTTCTAAAATTATCTTAGAATATTGTGTTCTGATTCATCACATAAATTTCAGATTAACAAAACATTGAACTTAAGGCTGTAATGTAACAAAATAGGTAAAAAGTTAGGGGCGTGAATACTTTTGCAAGGCACTGTATATGTATTTCTGCGTTTTCCCCACCCCTTCATGTTGATAATGCTTTGGGACACTTCAAGGGTCTAAGTAGACATGGAGCTGTGTCCGTCAGTGAACGAAAGAGAGAACTGGATTTTTGTCTTACCATAAATCCCTTTTCTCTGTGGTTCACTGATGGACACTGCACCTGCCCCTCTGTTGGATTGAGTTATGTATTCTTCTGACACGGGTTGTTACAAACTCACTACTAAAAAACGCAAAACAAAGTCCTATAGCAGGAAGTGATGGTATATCCCTCCCTGGCACTGCCTCAGGGGTGTAGCCAAAATTGTTTCCACCTAGTCTTACTCCTGAAGAGAGAGCAGCATAAGCCCAAGGGTCCAAGAAGACATGGAGCTGTGTCCGTCAGTAAAGCTCAGAGAAAAGGATTTTACGGTAAGACAAAAAAAAAATCCAGTTTTTTGTACTCACTGTAAAATCCTTTTTTCTGAATTCATTGACAAACACAGTACCCACCCTTCTAAGGACTTTTATGCTTCTGTTACTGCTTGTTACAAAACTGAGTATTTTTAAGCAGAGAGGAGGGATTATGCTTGATGAGGACATCCCATGGGGTGTAGTTAAGCTTTTGTGTTATCTGCCTAGTCCTACTCCTGCAGACGACAGCAATGCCTATGGTACAGAATATGGAGCTGTGTCTGTCGAACTGTGGGAAAAGGATTTTACGGTGAGTACAACAATCATATTTTCTTGAACTGAGCTAGCTCTTTCAGAGTTGCACAACCAGCGACGGGTCAGGCAAAGGATGAGGGGTGAAAGGAGGGGTGAAAGAAGAAGAAGAAATATAAGGTAATATAGTACTGTGAATTCCTTCAGGATAGTGTCTTGGGAGGAGGCAAGTGTGCTATATGTTCTACGAATTTCAGGTATTCTGGTAAGAGATCTTTCATGTTGGGCCAGCATGGCTAGAAATTTGCCATTTTGGTCACGCTACTCAAAGCATTCCTGCTTGTTTTTTTTTTTTTGAGCCTCTAACCATGCAACCTCAACCATATGCAAACTCGATTCCAATCTAACGGACAGGTGAACACAGTTTATCAGAGATGGGGGGGGGGAGGAGAGAGAAGTATTCCAATATTACTGCAGACTATTAGGGATGTGTTCCTGTGAAGTTTTGTTAGTGGATCCATTCAGGTTGAAACCTCCAGTGAGACCTATTGCAAGATTGAGCTGTTCGCAATGTTAATTGGAGGGGGTAATGGTCAGAAAGGCCAGCAGGAAGAAAACAAAATCTCCTGAACACACATGAGAGAAGGATTAGCAAATGCCACGTCTAGGCAAGAGCAGTGTTAAAGGTCCTGGAGAAATAAGAATAGGCCCTAGTGTGAGGGTTTCTCCAACGCTAGACTTCAGTAATGGTGGCAGCTTGTGCCCAAAATTGCTGTTATAATTCACAGGAGGAGTAGGCCTATCAAGGGTTGGGGATAGGATTGCGTTAAAATCACTCATAAACAGGATGTTTTTCTAGACCATGCACACCTATCTACCATTTGCTCCAGGAAGGACATTCTCCCTAATCTATACCAGCAACTTGGTAGGTTTTTGAGCTGTAACAGGCTGTTTACTGAATGGACAGGTGGATAAGTCGATACTATATATAACCAATTCCTGGTTTTGATTAGGGGATTGAATACCCAATAGCTCATATTTGATACATTGCCTATAGATATATACTATGCCTGTGTAGCAGGATTTCCAGGCATTGGGCCTGATGTGGGTCTGCCAAGGTCACTGGTAACACAAACAGCACATTTTAGCTGATTTGCCCAAGTGTGAGATCTGAGACAATGAACAGTCTGGCATCTTTGGTTTGTATTGTTTATTTTATATGGGGATGGGAGAAGGGAATGAGTGGGATACTCCTCTGGCTCAACTAGGTACAAATTGGGACACTTGAGAAAAAATGCCTTTCAGTGCTGACTTGATGCTGGCTGCATGCCGACCAATGCTTGCTGGCGCTTAAAATCACTAACTTGCTGAACTGTATTGAAAACTGACTTCTGATGCTCTGGTTAGCTCAAAAATCTTTGACACTGCTCCCTCCAGTCCTTCCTGACTGAGGTAGCCTTCTGTAATGCTGCTGTAACTCTTAACACTACACAGTATACTTCAGGGCCCAACCACTGGAGCCCCCTTTTTCTCTTTAGGGTCAACACTGGCACCCCCTTTACTTTGCTCCTGCATTGGCTAGCTAGCTCCTGGATCCTTCTCACCTTCTACGAAGTGGTTACCTCTAACTAGGCAGACCCCCAGGGGCAGTTTGCAATACTCACGACTGGGAATGCTTTCCTGAAACTTGTCCCCTCTCAGCTCCACTGGTCCTTTGCATACCGGATTCTCTCTGCAGCTCAGCCCTGTACCCCCTCAGGCAAGCTGCCTGGGATACCTGATCTTTCCTGTAAGGAGGAGAGACAGCCGTACCCTCTCTCCTGGGACTCTGCTTCCCGCCAAAGACCATCTGTCATGTGCGCCCCTCTCCCAGAATGCTCTGCAGCAGAATCTGCCCTTCTACGATGGATACAAGCCCTGGTGTGCTATTGGTCAGGTTTCCTCCACTGCACAATGAGAGCCCTCATTGGGACACAGTGGGGAGACTCCCCAACTCAACAGGCACACATGGGAACACATACCAGCCTAGCTGAAAATCATGGCCCTGCTGATAAGCAGACAAGACCTACTACACTTTACCTAGCACCTACCTTGTAGGGTGATATATGGAGGATTTGACTAAAAACATATGCATATACCTACATTTTTTTAATCTAAATATTTCCGGCCAGGTCTTATATTTATATACACTACTTTTACCAACTGAATACTTTATTAATGTTGTGCATGTATATTATGCCTTTATTTACACGCCTTAATTGACGCATATGTGTATACACACATACAGTGCCTTGCAAAAGTATTCACCCCTTTGGCACTTTTCGTGTTTTGTTGCCTCACAACCTGGAATTAACATGGATTGTTTGAGGATTTGCATCATTTAATTTACAGAACATGCCCAAAAACTTTGAGAGCTGGTTCACACTACCACTACCAGAAAGTCGCCCCGTGACTTGAAGAGACTTGTTTAGAGACTTGGAAGAGACTTGTGCACTACTTTGAAGAGACAGGCGACTTTGTCTGTGGGGAATGCCTGGCTAATCTCTTTCTTCTTCCTGGAAAGTCTGATAACAAGTCGTGTCAATTAAGATAAGGAGGCGACTCCCATTGAAGTATATGGGACAGTCGGATCACAGGTCGCCTCAAAGTAGTACAGGACCCTTTTCTGAAGTCGGAGCAACTTCAGTAGTGCCAATTAAGACGGCACTGATTGATTAACATTGCTTTTGTTATGTCAAGCTACCTGGGGCAACACAAGTTGCCTCACAAGTCGCGCTAGTGTGAATGGGCTCTGAAGATGTTTTGTTTTTGTTTTGAAGCAAACAACAAATAGGACAAAATAACAGAAAAAAAATCAATGTACATAACTTTTCACCCCCCTAAAGTCAATACTTTGTAGTGCCACATTTTGCGGCAATCACAGCTCAAAATCGCTTTGGATAAGTCTCTAGTGGTTTTAAAATCTTTCAATTTTTCCCATTTTTTAAGAAATGATCAGATTGTTCTTCATCCCTACTACACATTATTTCCATATCATGTACAGTATCTCACAAAAGCGAGTACACCCCTCACATTTTTGTAAATATATTATATCTTTTCATGTGACAACACTGAAGAAATGACACACTGCTAAAGTACATACATAAGTAGTGAGTGTACAGCTTTTATAACAGGGTAAATATGATGTCCGCTCAAAATAACAAAAAAAACACACAACCATTAATTTCTAAATCCCTGGCAACAAGAGTGAGTACACCCCTAAGTGAAAATGTCCAAAATGGGCCCAATACGGATTTTTCCCTCCCCGGTGTCATGTGACTCGTTAGTGTTACAAGGTCTCAGGTGTGAATAGGGAGCAGGTGTGTTAAATTTGGTGTTATTGTTCTCACTTTTTCATACTGGTCACTGGAAGTTCAACATAGTACCTCATGGCAAATAACTCTGAGGATCTGAAAAAAAAAAGAATTGTTGCTCTACATGAAGATTGCCAAGACCTTGAAACTGAGCTGCAGCACGGTGGCCAAGACTATACAAGCAGTTTAACAGAACAGATTCCACTCAGAACAGGCGTCACCATGGTTGACCAAAGAAGTTGAGTGCAAGTGCTCAGCATCATATTCAGAGGTTGTCTTTGGGAAAAAGACGTATGAGTGCTGCTAGCATTGCTGCAGAGGTTGAAGGGGTGGGTGGTCAGCCTGTCAGTGTTTAGACCATACACCGCACACTGCATCAAATTGGTCTGCGTGGCTGTCGTCACAGAAGGAAGCCTCTTCTAAAGACGATGCACAAGAAAGCCCGCAAACATTGCTGAAGACAAGCAGATTAAGCACATGAATTACAGGAACCATGTCCTGGGGTCTGATGAGACCAAGATAAACTTATTTGGTTCAGATGGTGTCAAGGATGTGTGGTGGCAACTAGGTGAGGTGTACAAAGACAAGTGTGTCCTGCCTACAGTCAAGCATGGTGGTGGATGTGTCATGGTCTGGGGCTGCATGAGTGCTGCTGGCACTGGCGAACTACAATTCATTGAGAGAACCATGAATGCCAACATGTACTGTGACCTACCGAAGCAGAGCATGATTCCCTCCTTTCAGGGACTCAGCCGCAGGGCAGTATTCCAACATAACGACCCCAAACACATCTCCAAGGCGACCACTGCCTTTGTAAAGAAGCTGAGGTTAAAGGACTAGACAAGCATGTCTCCAGACCTAAACCCTAATGAGAATCTGTGGGGCACCCTCAAACGGAAGGTGGAGGAGTGCAAGGTCTCCAACATCCACCAGCTCCATGATGTAATCATGTAGGAGTGGAAGAGGACTCCAGTGGCAACCTGTGAAGCTCTGGTGAACTCCATGCCCAAGAAGGTAAAAGCAGTGCTGTAAAAGAATGGTGGCCAAACAAAATCTTGACACTTTGGGCCCAATTTTGACATTTCCACTTAGGGGTGTACTCACTTTTGTTGCCAGCGGTTTAGACATTAATGGTTGTGTGTTGTTATTTTGAGGGGGAAAACATTTACAGTTACATAAGCTCACTACTTTACATTGTAGCAAAGTGTCATTTCTTCAGTATTGTCACCTGAAAATATATAAAATATTTACAAAAATGTCAGGGGTGTACTCACTTTTGTGAGATACTGTATATATTCCACTCCCTCCCCACCATTCCCTCGCAGTGGGGGGCTTTTATTTTCAACCATCTTTTTGGTATTATCCCTTTTGCGGAAATTTAACAGATATGGGACTATAGGGGTTCCATAAGATTTTAATAATAGTTGAGTTTTATGGAATAAGCAGACCCATGGGTATTTTGCCACTTCTGCCCCTGTAATCTGATTAATGAAATATTGTATTCTTAACAAGAATTTACGGATCTTTGGACATTCCCACCATCTATGAAACATTTATCCTTCAACCTGGCATCCCCTCCAGCATTGATTGGATCTCTCAGGAAGGTAACGATGAACCCTGATTGGCATGGTGTACCATCTCGCCAAACACAGCTGCAAGAAAAAGTATGTGAACCCTTTGGAATGATATGGATTGCTGCACAAATTGGTTAAAAAAAAAGTGATCTGATCATCATCATCTAAGTCACAACAATAGACAATCACAGTCTGCTTAAACTTATAACACACAAAGATTGAAATCTTGCCATGTTTTTATTGAACACACCATGTAAACATTCACAGTGCAGGTGGAAAAAGTATGTGAACCCCTAGACATCTCCAAGAGCTAATTGGAGTGAGATGTCAGCCAACAACGAGACGAGATTGGAGGTGTTGGTTACAGCTGCCCTGCCCTATAAAAAAACATACACCAGTTCTGGGTTTGCTTTTCACAAGAAGCATTGCCTGATGTGAATGTCTTGCACAAAAGAGCTCTCAGAAGACCTACGATTAAGAATTGTTGACTTGCATAAAGCTGGAAAGGGTTATAAAAGTATCTCCAAAAAAAAAAAAGGGGGGGGGAGGGGTTCAAGCAACCAGCTAAAATGTGTAGACCATAACAAAGAACAAGATAACATAAGTTCATAAGCACGTGATGAAGAAGAAGAAGTTTTCACCACCTTCAGTGTATATGATAAGCACACCACCGCAATGTGATCCCCCAATCTCCTTACCAAAAGAAGCATATAGCATGTGTAGGCAGGGGATCTTCCAAATAACAAATCAGTCCCAAATTCAGCTTTAAATGATCATCAGGGATAGTATACTCCAAACTTGCCCTCCAGCTCACAACTTAGATGTAAACGAGAGGTACAAAGGAGATCTCGTGGTGCAGTATATTCCATCAACATCAAAGATTTTATTGCAAACATACTTACAAGAAGCAGATAAATTACAAGCAGTAAAACGATTCAAAAGTCCCTGGTCATTCAGCATGTGTGTGTCAGCGTGCCCATCTGACTCGTTTCGGCCAATCAACCGTCGTCTGAGGTGTGGCTACGAGACACAAACATGTCTTACATATACTGAATGATCGTAACGTCACTTCCGACAGGAAGGGCATTACCTCTGCAACGACAAACCAAGCACGCTCTGCGTTCCAGCTACCGGACTTAGCAGAGACGGGGCTTTGTTTAATCGCTCCTCCTTCACAATGAAATGATAGGAAGAAAGCATAAATAGAGGGCTCGTGATCCAACTCAAGGAATACTCTGCATAGCCCCACAGAACAACAAATACATCACTTTTATACCAATATATTCAATTAAAAGCACATTGCATCACACAAACATGCGATTATGAACTAAACAATAATAAAATCCCTATACTGGCATCTAGTTGCCACTTTAGGGACTAAAGTGCAGTTGCCACTATAGACAATAGAAATATATAAAATTAAACTATACTAGCGAATATATAAATAAAAAAAGAGAAAAATAAATTAAAAGTCCCTAAAGATGGGGGGAGAGACCCCCGCCAGTCTAAACAGTACTTAACCACCCCCAGGAAGAGAGAGAGAGAGGGACATTAAAACAGAAGGATCTAACTGTTGTTAATGAAGCAATTATCCCAATCTATGTTGAGACCATGCGGCATATAACACTGTATATCATATATCCAACGAGTCTCCAGTCGCCATACCTCTCTTCTAATATGGGATCCCCTCCAATGGGAAGGTAACTTGTCTATCTCCATGAAGGTAGTACCTGTAGGATCTCTCCCATGACATTCATCATAATGTCGGGAGACACTGTGCTTGGGGAAGCCCTTTTTAATGTTGGTAATATGTTCCCCCCAACCTAACACTAAGTGCTCTCACTGTCCTACCTACATACTGAAATCCGCAAGGACATGTCAGCATGTATACCACATTTTGGGACGAACAGGGGATAAAGATATCTCAAATTCTTTCAAATTCAATGTTGATTTAAAATGTAGTGGTTTTCCTATTTCTATTAGCATTAGGGCTAGATACCCCACATCGACGACGGAAAAAATCATTTTTGTTGTTGAAAATAGGATGGCCAGGTCTTAGGGGCATCCAAAACATTTGGGGCAACCCTTCTAAAAGTAACACGAGGATGATCCGGAAGGATGGGGCCCAAAACACTGTCATTTTTTACAACCTTCCAATGTTTCCAAAGATCAGTTTCATGTCAAAATGTTGCTTGGATTATGAGGTCACAAAAGCAACATTATGATCATCCACCTTCGTATTTTTCTGCCATCCTATCAAAATATCCTCCCTATTCACTTGTCCTATTTTGGCTATAATTTTCTCTTGCGTTCCTCTTACAGTCGCCACCCGTTCAGTTAGCATTCACGAGTAGGTAATGGTGCCCTCTGCAGGAGCAGGCTAGGCAGTGAAAAGGTTAACAAACAAAAGCCTTTACACATAACACACCTCTAGGGGGCTGTTCCTCAGCTATTACCCATCAGCCAGTAGGAGCTGCTCTTCAGTTTTATGCTGCCTAGCGTTAGGAGTAGGCTAGGTCTTCCAACCTTTGTGCATTTCTGATTTAGTAGCCATGTGACCAACCAAGATGTTACTAACAAAATTTAAATGTGCATTTTGATTAGTAACAGAGTAGTTGCACAACCGCAACAGAGTAGTTACACAACTGCAATGTCAGTAGCAACCTTTAATATTGTGCGTTTCTGATTTAGCAGCCCGGGGTACAGCCATGTGTTACTAACAACTTCAATGTTGTGCATTTCGAATGTACAGAAAAATAAGTTATAGTAGAAAGACACCCGCAACTTTCAATGTGGTGTATTTCTAGTAAGCAAAAAAGTCATATAGCCAAAATAAACAGAAAAGACACAACATAAACTTTAATGTTGTGTATTTCTGATGCTCAACAAGGCACAGTCAACCCAGAAAAAGACAGACAACTTAGTGTTGTGTATTTCTGATGAGCAGCAAAACAACCAGAAAAGACACAAACGTCCACATTGTGTGTTTCTGATACGCAGCCAGACAAGGCATAAAGTCAGAGTCCTGGTGAATTCAAATAAGAAACAGCCAGCAGAGGCCAAAATCTATCATAGGCATAGCTTGGACTCTAGATACTAAACCTTCATCCACCAGAGGAGAACCAGGGTAGTTCCAAATAATGGAAGTCTGAGGTTGGTGCATACACCACCCTAGTAGTAGCTGTTTCCCTACCATTGCATAAGTATGAGAAGGTGTAGTTAGCCCACACACAGATGGGAGTAAGTCCAAGTCTCCAGGTATCTAAAGTCGTAACGAGCACAGACCTGGAGATCAATTAAATCAGCCTCAGGAAAAGGTGGACACAATCTTAGCTTGGAGGCAATCAGACCCCTGAAGGGCTTAACAAGCAAACATTAAATACAGGTTAGTATATGTAGCTCTTGTATAGAGGTTTGCACCCAGAAAACCATCAAGCAGGGTTGCAGAAAAACATATGTTTCTAGTTCATCAAGGGGTGGGCAGTAGCCCAAACCACCAGGGGTCCCAATTAACTCTTACACACCAACCGATCTAAGAGCAGTGTAAGGAGGAAATAATAATAGGTTAGAGCTTGTTAAGATGTTACACATAGCGAGCAATCCCATAAAAAGAACATGTTCCCCAAGGGTACCCCCTTACTGTGTCTGTCCACCATATGTGGAAAATTTAGGAGGGAGGCTTTAAAGAGCAAGAAGACTCTAAATTAACCATCTTGGAGATACGTGCCAGAAGCATATCTGAATCAAAATGAACATAACATGTTCTTTACTATGACCTATAGTAAACATCAAGTCTCCTTCCTGGATACTCTAATATATAAAGATCCATCTGGTAAAATCTCTACCACTCTGTACAGAAAAGATACAGTGGGCAATTCTATCTTACATGCCGCAAGTTTCCACCCACAACCGCTAAAAAACTTGATACCTTATAGTCAGTACTTAAGGTTGAAAAGAAATTGTACGGATCCGGCAAACTTCCAATTGGAAGCAGATGCCCTAACGATGAGATTGCTACAAAGAGGCTACACAAAGACTTCACTAAGAAAGGCATTCAATCGAGCTAACAAAAAGGAGAGAGAGACACTCCTCTTTAAAAATAAGAAGGAACAAGCAAGCAATGAACCCAATACCAGAATAATCATAAGATTTACGAATGAAGATCAACAAATTAGAAACATCCTTACCAAACACTGGTCTATCCTGAAGGAGGAACCCAGCATCTCCAATTTATTACCAGAACATCCACCCATCACCTTTAGAAAGGCGGGATCATTACAACAAACCTTAGTTCACAGCGAACACAAAGATGGATCCAGGAAAGACCTGTGCAAAACCAGGGGTACGTTTCCTTGTGGCAGCTGCGCCCAGTGCTATGTGATTCGCCAAACTACAGATACCAAATGGAGATCCCTTCAAACCAAAACACTTCTGCAACTGTAAGACCAAAGGAGTGGTCTACATGATGACCTGTGAATGTGGGTCTTTTTATATCGGGAAGACCCGACAAGAATTTGGAAAACGGGTTAACAAACATCTACAAACCATGCGTATAGGTAATTACTACGTTCTCCTTGGAAGACATGTGGCCTACCATCACAAATATAAAATGCCAGAAATCAAGTTCATGGCCCTCGACCGGATTCACATTCCATTACGGGGAGGGGATTTGAATAAGACCCTTCTACAAATAGAAATGCGATGGATCACTTTGCTGAAAGCCACTAGCCCACCAGGCTTAAACGAAGCACAAAGCTTTCGTCCCTTCCTCGAAGGCTTCTCATCAGGGAAAACGGATTAAGAAACCCAAATAATTTCCTCTCCACATGCCTTGAATAACCCCCCAATATAGTTCACCAAAGAACCCCTGTCATCCCCCTATCCAACACCTATAACCCTTTGGTACCAATCGGATTGCACCAATATCCTCTTATTTTATATTTCTTCCAAATTCATGCCCAGCCAAAATCCCCTAACTTGCTCTCCCCCTGCCAACCCAACCAAGCCACCCCGGCACTAAACATGCCTCCTTGCATCCTTTTAACCCAACTGCTGTTAATAATGTTTAAAGAATCTCATGAGATATATATAGGTGATCGCACGAATAATGGTGTGTATTGCCACTTGATTTCTTATCTTTATTTAATTTCACAATTTATCATTGTTTTGACTATACTGAACAACCAGTGTAAATCCACTTCCAATATGCTCAACTTCCCACTACTTCAGAAGCTCCCAGCACAGAAATCCCCGATTCTGTCCAAAGATTGGGGCAACCAGAGCCGAAGGCAGGTGCTTGCACCTTCCACAAATCCCGCCCTCGGGATTACTCGGCCTCTTTACCTGTGTCGGCGGCCTACATGGCACGTCCGCACGGCCCCGGGGGATGCGCATAGTCAATGACGCATGCGCACCGGCGCGGCCGAGTCATGGACAACGTCACGCATGCGCGACTGCCTTTATAAGGCCGGGGAACGCTCCTAGGCATTCAGTCTCTCTCCAACCGAGGGAGAAGACACGCCGGAGTTCTTACGCTGTTGGATCCTACCTTACCCTGTAACCTGAACAAACTGTTAGTTGTTTGGAAGAGACTCTTACCAATCTCTCACCAAACAGACAGCGGCTCATCCTTGCCGCTTTATTCAAACAGTCACCTCATCTATGCCTAAACACTTTAAAACGTTTGTTATTCCTTTATATTAACAAACAGGCATCTTTGAATGTTACATTATATGTACAACTACCTTACAGATTTTCAAATCTCCTGCTAAAGCTTCATACCATTAGGAACCACATCAGACCTCTGGACCGAATTGCTAAGTCCATAAAAGTAAATATTAATTACCACATACTTACTCATATTCGGCACAAATGTCCTGATTAACTAATAATTCATTAATTTTCACCTTACAACAGCACAAGTTCCTTTAGCATCTGGAAAATACTGGGAAGGTACAATCATATGAAGTGGACACTTAACATGTATGTAAAATATATTTATATATATTGCATAAATTCTATTATGAAGTTATGCAACAGATGTATCATTTATGCTATATCTTGTCACCCATAGAATTGGTGATACATCCTTGAAAAAGGCCACATATGGCCGAAACGCGTCGGATAACCGATCGGACACCCCCTCTGAATTAGTTCCTGTCGTTGACACAAGGAACAGCAGAGCAGGAATGTCCTAAAAACCAATGTCACCAATATTCACCTGTAAACTCACCTTCAACTCTTTTCTATCACCCTCACTCAATGGGCCTTCACCCATTCACTTTCAAATGTTTGTATATATATTTATTTCTTCAATAAATAGTTTTTTTTACCAACTATCCAAAATCTACTTACTCCTGCCCATAAAGTCCCAAACCTGACCTGAGGCACCAAAAATCACAAACATTTCTCCAGGGACGGTGGCAGAAATTACTACAGGATTCCATTAAGATCCAAAAACCTTCTCCTTCTATTACCACCCTTTGGACACGCCCTTTTAGCCAGTTCCGTATCCAAGAGCAAACCCTGCTGTCGATACCTGCAGACCTTATTTTGTAAGAATGTTAAGAGATTGGTTTGACAAGAACGCCCATTTGTAAACCCGTGCTGATTACTGCTGATGATGTTGTTGTCTTTAGCAAACTCTACGATATAGTCCCTTATCATCCCCTCCAGAAGTTTACATACTATCGATGTCAAACTGACAGGCCTATAATTTCCCGGGATATGCCTCTGCCCCTTTTTGAATATCGGAATCACGTTAGCTTTCCTCCAATCCTCTGGTACCTCTCCTGTCCTAATACTGTCAGCAAAGATCAGGAACAGTGGTGTAGATATAACCTTACTGAGTTCCTTGAGTACTCTCGGATGTACGCCATCCGGGCCTGGTGATTTGTTTGTGTTAAGTTTATCCAGCCTTTCCCTGATTTCACCCTCTGTTAGCCATAGTGGCAAGTCCTGTGTATTACTACTAACCATACAGTCATGGTCAGTGTACCCCTCCTTTTCCTGTGTAAAGACTGACGAGAAAAAAGCATTCAGCACGGTAGCTTTTTAGTGTCCTCTGTAACCATCCTCCCATCATCGTTAATTATGTGTGCAATATGCTCTGCCCTAGTTTTTTTGCTGTTGATATATTTAAAGAATTTCTTTGGGTTTTTTTTTACTATCCTCCGCTATTTGTCTCTCAAAGTTGATTTTAGCCATTTTGATTTCGTTTTTACTTTTCTTATTTGCCTCCTTGTATTGCTCAAAAGCCGATACTGTGCCCTCTGATTTATATTTCTTGAAGGCCATTTTTTTCCCCCTAATAAGTTTTTTAACGCTACGGTTTAGCCAGCCAGGTTTGGCTTTGTCTCTTCTAAATGTATTTCCCATAGGAATGCACTGCAAGAGGCATTTGCTTAATATGTTCCTAAAGCATTCCCATTTTTCCTCCGTGGTCAGTGATCCCAGGGTTTGGTCCCAGTTTACCCTTTCCATCAATGAATACAATTTTGGAAAGTTTGCCCTTCTGAAGTTTAGGGTTCTTATGTTCCCCACTTGCCTTGTTATATTGTTATTTACTCTAAATGTGATCATCCTGTGATCGCTAGAGCCCAGGTTGTCCTGAACTCCTACCTCCGAGATTAGGTCTGGGTCATTAGTGATCAATAGATCCAGGACTGCATTTTCTCTAGTAGGAGAATCCACCAACTGTGACATGTAGTTATCCTGTAAGGTTTCCGTGAATAGATGGGCCTTTTGTGAGTGTGCAGTCCCCTCTTCCCAGTCAATGTTGGGATAATTGAAGTCCCCCAATATGATGACTGATCCCAGTTTTGCCACTTTACCCAATAGTGCTAAAAATTCCAGCTCTACCTCCTCCCTTTGGTTGGGTGGCCTATAGCAAAACCCCACAATTACTTTTCCCTTTTCTCCTTCCCTATGGAGTTCTACCCACATGGATTCTAACTCCATACTCATCCCTTCCGTAATGTCACTCCTCTCTATCACCTTTACATTGTTCTTGACATAGAGACATACCCCTCCCCCTCTTTTTCCTACCCTGTCCTTCCGGTACACCGAATACCCTTGGATATTGGCCAGCCAGTCATGTGAGGGGTCAAACCAAGTCTCCGTTATTCCCACAAGGTCTATGACATCCTCATGTACTAACATTTCCAACTCATCCATTTTATTAGCTAGGCTCCTGGCATTAGCATATACCCCTCTTAGTTTTGTGGAAGTTATGTTTATTCCTGTTTGGTCTGAGGTTTTCCCGCACAGACCCCCCAATTGACGTTATTGAACTACTGTCACTGCTGACTCTACTACTGTCTTCTGTCCTTTGCTCCCTCCTGACTGACTCTACTTCTGAGCCCTCCCCCCGTCTCCTAGTTTAAAAGCCCCTCCAACTTGGTGGCCATCTTTCTCCCCAAAAGAGCTGTACCGTCCCCATTAAGGAGCAGCCCATCCTTACTAAAGAGCCGATAGCCGACTGAGAAGTCAGCCCAGTTCTCCAGGAACCCAAACCCCTCCTTCCTACACCAATTCCTCAGCCACTTGTTAAGTTCCCTAAGCTCCTTCTGCCTCTCCTGTGTGGCTCGAGGTACAGGCAGTATTTCAGAGAAAACCACCTTGGAGGTCCTATTCCTCAATCTATTACCTAAGTCCCTGAAATCATTCTTTAGGATCCTCCACCTTCCTTTTACTTGGTCATTAGTGCCCACATGCACCATGACTGCTGGGTCATCCCCAGCCCCACCCAATAATCTGTGTACCCGATCCACGATGTGCCAAACTCGAGCGCCCGGTAAACAACATACTGTCCGGCTACCGCGATCTTTTCGACAGATTGCCCTCTCTGTCCTCTTGATGATTGAGTCCCCAACTACCACAACCTGTCTAACCTTTCCTGAATCTCAGCCCCCCTTCCTCCTGGAGCCGCCACTCCCCTGGCAACTGGGGGAGGGCGCCTGCTCCAGCACTGCTACCCCTGAGCTGATAACCCCCTCAACCTGCAATTTGGCAAATTTGTTAGGGTGTACCAACTCAGGACTGGCCTCCCTGACACTCTTCCCACTACCCTTCCTAACGGTCACCCAGCTGCCTACCACTGATGCCTGCGTCTCCTCTACTCCTTCCTCCTCTATGCTGGCCCCTGCCAGTGCCTGATGGGTAATGTCCAAGCTCCTTTCCAGGTTGTTGATGCAACGCAGTGTTACCACTGTGTTTTCTAGATCCAGGATGTGGGCTTCCAGAGCAACAAGTCGCTCACATCCTGCACAGCAGTATTCGCCCTCGATTGGTTCATCAAGGAACGCATACATGGCGCAAGAAGTGCACTGAGTGGCATCCGCAATTCTGTCGGACATTATTACCCACTACTGTATGGGGATAATGTTAATGACCTGCTATTCCTTACCTACACTACCTCTACTCCCCTGGTACTAAACCTGGGGTACTCACCAGTCGCTAAGATACTCACCAGTCGCAAAGATACTGTACTTACCAGTCTTCCCAGGTACTCAGTCGCAGAGTACGCTCAGTCAGTCACAGGGCACCGTCGGGCACTGCCAGTCGCTGGGCAGAGAGACCAGCGTGCCTCCTTTCACTGCAGAGTGATCAGCGTGCCCCCTTTCAATGCAGAGAGACCAGCATGCCCCCATTCAATGCAGAGAGACCAGCGTGCCCCCTTTCAATGCAGAGAGACCAGCGTGCCCCCTTTCAATGTAGAGAGAGCAGCGTGCCATGCCCCCTTTCAATGCAGAGAGACCAGCGTGCCCCTTTCAATGCAGAGAGACCAGAGTGTCCCCTTCAATGCAGACTGACCAGCGTGCCCCCTTTCAATGCAGAGAGACCAGTGTGCCCCCTTTCAATGCAGAGAGACCAGCGTGCCCCCTTCAATGCAGACTGACCAGCGTGCCCCCTTTCAATGCAGACTGACCAGCGTGCCCCCTTTCAATGCAGAGAGACCAGCGTGCCCCCTTTCAATGCAGAGAGACCAGCGTGCCCCCTTTCAATGCAGAGAGACCAGCGTGCCCCCTTTCAATGCAGAGAGACCAGCGTGCCCCCTTTCAATGCAGAGAGACCAGCGTGCCCCCTTTCAATGCAGAGAGACCAGCGTGCCCCTTTCAATGCAGAGAGACCAGCGTGCCCCTTTCAATGCAGAGAGACCAGAGTGCCCCCATTCAATGCAGAGAGAATAGCGTGCCCTTGTCAATGCATAGAGACCAGCGTGCCCCCATTCAATGCAGAGAGACCAGCGTGCCGTACCCCCATTCAATGCAGAGAGACCAGCGTGCTGTGCCCCATTCAATGCAGAGAGATCAGAGTGCCCCCATTCAATGCAGAGACCAGTCAGTGCACTTTCCTGCAGCGGCGTCTCCTCGAGTCCTCCCGCCTCCTCCTCGACCAATGGCATGAGTTCGCCTTTCGGCCAATCAGGAAGCAGGTCTCAGACCCGCTTTCTGATTGGCCAGGAGGAGGATCCGTGTGACAATAGCAAATTTTCATTCGCTATTGTCACACAAATGGGTGGGCTAGGGCGCAGTGATTTGCGCCCCGGGTCCACCCTTTTCTGAAGCCTATTAGAGCCTCTGGCTCTAATTAGGTGATTCAGGAAAAAAAAACAATGTGAATGATACATCCTGGCCGGTGGGCCGGGTTCAGGACCCTGGCGGGCCGCAGTTTGAGGACCCCTGCCTTAAAGGGACAGCAGAAGTGGAGAAATTCTGTCTGCTAGCCCCCCCCCCCAATCCCCTTTCAAAAAAAGGTGGGATACCAGAAGGTGTGTGTATGATGCTCCTGCAGTGTGAAGCACACAGCCTAACTTTGCAGCTCCCCAGTTGGGATAGAAAAGAAAGCCCTGTGGCTGTGGTAAAGGGGAAAAACAACAGTGGTGAGTACTTCCCTTTGCATTGGGAGCTTAGCAGCAGTATCCCTTATAGCAGCCAGGTGGTTTCTTGGGCTTTGACATAGTACTACCTCCCTAAATGAGGGTGCTACTATCCTTTCCCTTAGGCCTGGGAACAAATAACCCAGAAGCTTCAGCTAGAGTAAGTGATAGTTCTTCCCTGATATTATCCTTTGGAAGCTCGGATGCTTGAGGATATGGAGTTATTGCAAAATGTGTAGGGATGGTTTCTCTCATACCCATGAATGCTATGACATATAAGCAATATGTTGAATATCGGTGCAGCTCAATTGTCTCACAATGTCTATCAGGTTCCAATGTGATAATATAACTTATATCTTTAAAGGTATGTTTCCATTTAGTTATTTCTGGCTATAAATGAAGGATGACTGTGGATATACCATTTAAATAGCTCAGGAATGGTTGATAGAAGTAAGTATTATCCATGATAGCTGTTGAAATACATTGTGGAGGGTTGCTATAATGCTCTGAGGTTGACTTCAAGTGAAGGCTCAATCATGTTGATGATGATGCTCAGAGACGCATATACTACCAACCGCTGATTGTGGCTAATAGTGTATTGGTCAGATTTGGGAGGTACGCCGCTCTAGGGGACTTACGGAAGGTGTATAGAGCTATTAGGAGAAAGTCTCGGGGGTTCCTATACAGGAAATAATGGCATTGAAATGTCAGTGACTGCTGAACAACTGTAAGTGTTCAAATTGCCGAACCCGATGCTCATTTACCTGACAGCTAAGTTAGCTGTTGCTTCACCCATCTAAAGTACCTCATGAGTTCCTGTGCCGTCGGTCACTCCTGTGGCCGGGTGCTGGCGTGGTAAATTGCCTGAGTAGTCACAGCAATAGAAGTCAACTGTCCCCTGTTCGCCTCAGTTCACTTTGTGGAGATATGAGCTGCGTGTGTCCTCTTTTGCGATCCGCCATCCATCAAGGAGTAAGATTTGAAAACACAGCCGGGCTGGTGAAGTCAACGCGTTTCGCTGGAGATTGCGTAGCTTCGTCTGGACGCCTAAGTGAAGATATCAGTACGCTGAGAGGGAAGCGCTATTGCTGTCTGTGACCTGTATTGGGTGAGCCACGTCTTAGGGGAGACTGTAGCTCTGGCTAGATCTGTGTTATAAGTTGCCTGTAAGCCTGCTTGCTGCAAAGACTGTGCTTTACCCTGCTGTGGAATATTATTTCAAGACAAGCCTGTCATTTTCTGCTTTTTTTTGCTGTTTTGCTTAAAAAAAGCACATTTAATTTCACTGGACTGTCTCTGAGCTGGCTGTTCACCCCTCTGATCCCCTACAGTGTATATATTTATATACATTTTTTTATGTATATTTTATGAATCCCTTTTCTTATTTATTTCCCAGTTTTTAACTGTATTTATTTTGCATTTCTTCATATGAGATATATTGCGCTTGTAATTGTTTAATTCCTTTTAAATTAGTAACATACTGGTGAGGCTATGAGTGTCTCGGTTATAGATTAATTTCTTGAGGCAAGGGGCTATTCAGTGACTCCATTGTCACTGCTGACAAATCTGCTCTCTTCTTCCGGTCTGCCTTTCCGGTTTGTGTAGCATGGAGTAGCTTGTTTGTATGTCCCTGTTGCCTAGAGACATCTCTGCCTACCAGCACTGGTCTGGTCCTTCAATAGTGGGTGCCAAGAGCTCCACCGTATGCCGCTGAGGAAGTCCGCCCCTAGGGACTATACGCGTACAGAGGGAGGAGGAGCCGTGACGTCACCCGCTGTCTCATGGAGAGTCAGCTGTAGCAGCCGCTGGACCTGGCTGAGTGATTTTACCGCATTTTTATCACTATAGGCGCTTTCTTTATTTATTAAACTTATATTCTGTATTTCACCATATATTGTTTCAATTGCTTTATTTGAGCTGCGCTCTGTGGAAAGAAGGGTATATCCTTTGTATGTGAATCTGTGGATACAGTATCATATGAGAGCCATCCAGCCGGTATCCTCTGATTTGCCCTGACCCTGGTGTGGGATTTTCCAAGCACTTGTGACCCGCTGGTAACTCAGGGGTCTTGGATTGAGGTGAGAGGCAGTTTGTTTGGTGGTGGAAGTGGACACGTGTGTTCTCACATCAAGCTCACTGACTCATTTCTGGTTTACTTAATTTAGTGCACTTCCATCTGCACGGGTCCCCTACCTACATGGACTTGTATTAACCCCACCTTAGCCAGTTAATGTGTAATAGCGCTACACTATTTTTGTATATTATATAAGGTTTTGTGGTTATTTAGATTAACCTGTTGGTGGAACCTTACAGTACTTTTACTGTGAGCGGGCAGCAGCTGCAGGCACCGTGACATACTAATACATCGCCAACCACATGCGCACCTGGCATGCCCCCTGAGGCAAAAAAAAAAACACATTTTATTTAATTTCTTCATTTTCCAAAAAATTTTTAGAAATCATTACAACTTCAAAAAACTCACCATGCCTCTTATTAAATACCTCATACTGTCTACTTTCCAAAAAGGGATCATTTTGAGGGTATTAGCACTGTCATGACATTTTAGGGCCTCACAAAATAGGGAGATAGGCTATCAGTATATTAGAATTGATCAATTTTCAAACATAGAGTCTACAAACTATGGTATATAGGACATTCACACAGACTAAATAATATACACTCATTTGGGTTTTTGGCCACAGAAATGTAGCAGACTACATTTTTGCCTAAATGTATGAAGTAAGACTATTTGTTTGAAAAAAATGAAAAACACAGTGGTGATTAAATACCATCAAAAGAAGGCTCTATTTGTGTGAAAAAAAATTAAATACATTTAAAGTTAAAGTAGCACAATCCTGAATAGCAAAAATTACCCTGGTCATGAAACAGGTAAAACCTTCTGGAGGTCAAGTGGTTAAACTTTTTTTTTTTTAAATAACAAACATGTTATACTTACCTTCTCTGTGCAAAAGAATTGCGCAGAGCAGCCCCAATCCTCTTTAGGGGCCCCTGCTGTTGCTCCTGGCCCCTCCTTTTCTTGGTGTGCCAGCATAGAAAGTGGCTTCTTTTTTTGACACACCTACGGGCTCGTTGCGGAGCCACACTGCCTGTGGCTTAGCCCTGCCCACTGCTCCTTCATCACAGGATTTGATTAACAGCAGCAGGAGCCAATGACTCCTACTGCCTCAGCAAAGCCTCAAAAGGTATTTAGTGGTACCATCAGGCCAGGCTTGGCAGAAAAAAGTGGAATCCTGGTATACGTATCTACAGTCCAGAGAAGTCTTGTCAGTAGTATTGTGCATGAAAGACTTGTGGCTAAAAAAAAAATATCTCCAACATAAAAATAAAGCCTATGTAAGCACAACAGTTGGTATACAAAAAATTGAGAGCAGGTGGTCCGGACTGATAAATTCTAATTTATATTTGCCAATAACAAAGGGCAGCTTGTACTCTGTAGGCCTGGAAAGTGGTATAAGGATGAGTGTATGCAGTCAAAAGTAAAGAATGGTGGAATATAAATCCAATATTGAATGAAAATCAACAATAAAAAACCAATATGGTGAATAATATAGATTTAAATGCACAGTTCCATGAATGGATCAGCAATATAAACTTACTGGTGAAAGACAGAGCTATAACTAGGACCTCCAGGGCCCTGGTGTAAGAAGCCATGAAGGGCCCCCTGACCTCCAGCCCTTCCCTCTGAGCCCAGAGCCCTTCCCACTGGTCCCAGGACCCTTTACAGTCTTGCAACGGATCCCTTTCACATGTTGTGCAGCAGACCCCCTTCCTGCAGTCTTGTGCTCTGCCATGGTGGCGGAAGGCCAGCGCCTAGTCGCAAGTGTGACCTTTACAACCCTGGTAGTTCTGCCAGTGGTGTCAGTGTGGACTGTGAATAGTGTAAGTCAGTAGGGCAGTGGACATGGTCAGCAGGGCAGTGGACATGGTCAGTATGGAAGTAGTTGTGGACCGTAGAGCAGTGGACATGGTGCGTAGGACAGTGTAAATGGTCAGTAAAGCAGTAGACGTGATCATTAGAGCAGTGGACATCGTAAGTAGGGCAGTGTACATTGTCAGTAGGGCAGTGGACGTGGTCAGTAGAGCAGTAGACACGGTCACTAGGGCATTAGACATGGTCGGTGGGGTGGTGGACATGGTCAGTATGGCGGTGGACATGGGACATGGTCAGTATGGCAGTGGTCGGGGCCAGAAGTTATTAATTTTTGTTATTGTTGTTTTTTATTATTTTTTTTTACCATTTTTTTTACTTTACATTTTTAGAAATTTTCAGGATCCCCATTGGGGTGCTTTGCTGAGATATTAGGGGGAGAGGGGATGTTGGGAGCACTGCGGGGGAGGGGGGGGAGACAGGGAACACACAGGAAACAAGTAACCTGGATACAGGGCCAGTGCAAGGTTTTTTGTCTACAAAGGAGAAGGTGCATTTTGCAGCTCCCTATTCTCCACCACCAACCTCCCAAACTTGCCACACACAGTAACACCTTCTGTATTAGAGTGCCTCAATCTGGATGAGCAAAGTGAAAATTTCATCAGCACACCAAGGATTCCTTGGAAGGGTCCAAAGATTTATTCCATGGTCACATGGTAAATATACAGCAATGTTTCGGAGCCTAGCAGGGCCCCATCTATCTGGATGAGGAAGCACGGAGGGGGGGGGGGGGTTGTTAAAGTAGCTGATTTAAATACACTGACAAACTGAAGCCAAACTCAAGCGAACACTTTATAATTAGTTACAATATTTTTTTTTTTTTTCCTTTTAGGAAAAATGTTTTACATAAATAAAAAAAATATCTAGACATCTAAAAGCTGATCATTGTAAGCACCCCTTTCAGTGTAAGATGGTTTGTCATATCCCTCTAACTGCTACCTCTGCAGGAGAGCTTGTTCTGTTAAAAAAATAACACTGGCCAGATCACCAGATGAAAATAAAAGAAAGTCTAAAAAAGAAAACAAATGTAGCCACCCCCATCACAGAAGGGTACCGGGGGGCAGTGTGATAGGAGGGGGCAGTAGAGGGCAGTATGGGGAGGCAGTGTGACAGGAAAGGGCAGTATGGGTGGACAGCATGAAGGAAGGGGGGCAGTGGAGGGCAGTATTGGGGGGCAGCAAGATGGGAGGGGGCAATGGAGGGCAGAATAGGGGGACAGTGTGCCAAAAGGGGGCAGTATGGGGGTTGCATTATGGGAGGGGGACAGCATGATGGGAGGAGGGCAGTATAGGAGGACAGTGTGCTAGGAGGGGGCAGTATGGGAGTCAACATGATGGGAGGGGGGCAGTATGGGGGACAATGTGCCAGCAGGGGGCAGTAAAGGGGACAGTGTGCTAGGAGGGGGAAGCATGATGGGAGATGGGCAATGGAGGACAATATTGGGGAGCAGCATGATGGGAGGGGGGCAGTGGAGGGCAGTCTAGGGGGACAGTGTGCCAGCAGGGGGCAGTATGGGAGGGCAGCATGATGGGAGGGGGACAGCGTGATGGGAGGGGGGCAGTGGAGGGCAGTATGGGGGGACAGCATGATGGGAGGGGGGAGCAGAGTGACAGTCATTAGGACACCTGGAACACTATACTCGCTGGGCAGTGTATTTCCTTACACTCTGCTGTGGCAGAGATTGTGTTTGTATCTACCTAGGCGGGAGCAGCCTTGGGACAGGGAGCATTTCTCCTACCTTGCCCAATGGCAGGAAAAGCCTTGCGACAAGAAGCGGAAGCCGAAGCTTGAGTCGGGGGGTGGAGCTGGGAGGCGGTCCTAGGTACAGATGACTGCTTGTCACTTGTCAACATTGTGAATACAGCTGGCACCAGGCTGGATAAGAGGTCCGGTAGGGTGGAATATACTGTAGTAAAACTAATCCTGCTTCTGAAGCCACTAAAAGCCCTGCAGGAGCCAGAAGGAGAATGGAGGAGATCAATTCTCCTATATGCCACCCCTCCTGCCTGCCTATACACCCTAGTGCCAGCTGTATCCACAGTGGGGACAAGTGACAAGCAGTCATCCTTGCCTCTTAGCTCCGCCCTCCCAACTCCAGCTCAGGCACAGGTGTAGACAAATGTGACAGGGGACCTGCAGGGGCCTGCTGCAACATGGGGCCGGGTCACGATCATGACCCTTGTGACCACTATAGTTACGCCACTGGTGAAAGTACAAAGTTCAGTGCACAAAAAATTGGTGGTGGCTTGAAAAGTGAAAAAGGGATTCAGTATAGTGCTCCAGAATCAGCCACCACACCCCTGTGAAATGGACACTCATCTGAAAAGCTGGCTGCCGTTACAGCAGCAAACACGCACTCAGTGTAGATCCGCCATCTGCTGTGGGTAAGTCTGTTCAGCAACTCGCACCATCCAGATGTAGCTGTGGTAAATAAAGCTCACAGGAAGCCAGATTAAGTCTCCATAGTGTAGTATTAATTGGATGTGTAAGTTAAAAGCCAAAATAAAATGAATCCTAAAACCATATGACAATGGGTGCCATTACCGACCCTGTATCGGATAGTGGCCTGACAAGAGGAGCAGCGTGCTGTGGACGTCTCGCAGGCAGCCCAGGAGAGCAGGTAAGTGATTGAAGCCGCTGCAGCGCGATGCCATGGCCTGTGACATGACCTGTGACATGCCTGTGACATGCCTGTACCTGTGCCATGAACTGTGACATGACCTGTGACATGCCTGTACCTGTGTACCATGAGCTGTGCCATGACCTGTGACATGAACTGTGACATGCCTGTGCCATGACCTGTGCCATGACTGTACCATGACCCGTGCGATGACCTGTGCCATGCCTATACCATCACCTGTGACATGCCTGTGCCATGACCTGTGACATGCCCTTACCATGACCTGTGCCATGCCCTTACCATCATCTGTGCCATGCCCTTACCATCACCTGTGCCATGACCTGTAACATGCCTGTACCATGACCTGTGCCATGCCCTTACCATGACCTGTGAAATGCCTATACCATCACCTGTTACATGCATGTACCATGACCTGTACTATGACCTGTGTCATGCCTGTACCATGACCTGTGCCATGCCTGTGTCATGACCTGTGACATGCCTGTACCATGACCTGTGCCATGACCTGTGACATGCCCTTACCATGAACTGTGACATGCCTATACCATCACCTGTGACATGCATGTACCATGACCTGTGCCATGCCCTTACCATGACCTGTGCCATGACCTGTGCCATGCCCTTACCATGACCTGTGACATGCCTGTACCATCACCTGTGACATGCCTGTGTCATGACCTGTGACATGCCCTTACCATGACCTGCATGACCTGTGCCATGCCTGTGTCATGACCTGTGACATGCCCTTACCATGACCTGTGCCATGCCTGTGTCATGACCTGTGACATGCCCTTACCATGACCTGTGACATGCCTTTACCATGACCTGTGACATGCCCTTACCATGACCTGTGACATGCCTGTACCATGACCTGTGCCATGCCTGTACCATGACCTGTGCCATGCCTATACCATCATCTGTGCCATGCCTGTACCATGACCTGTGCCATGCCCTTACCATGACCTGTGACATGCCTGTACCATCGCCTGTGCCATGCCTATACCATCACCTGTGCCATGCTTATACCATCATCTGTGCCATGCCTGTACCATCACCTGTGCCATGCCTGTACCATGACCTCAAAGTCACGCAATTTTTTACAGAGTTTTTTGCCGCGAAGCAATACCTATTACATTTTTCTTTTTGCGCGACCCCCCCCCCCCCCAAATTTTGAACACCAGCCGCCACTGTTTCATACCTTTTATTGATGTTCATAAATTCACCAGTCAGATTTCTCTTAAAAAGCACTTTATGCGGCGCATGCACAGGACCAGCCGAAGCAGTTATGCCTAGGTGAAGCTCCGCTCCCAGAGGGCAGACAACCGGTAAATAAGGAGGTTTATCGGATGACATTCACCTCACAAATTGCCATACAGGTTTCTGAGTGTCCCTGGCTCACGGTGGTATGGTGCTGGTCGGACACCGGCACAAAACAAAACAAAAATCCTTTAATGAAGCCCTGGCCCGCGTTCCTGCCAAAATTGCAACTGCGGCAGCTTCCACCTCAGCCTCAGTATGTCTCTCCACACACTCAGCTAAGCCTGCTCAGGGCTCCATTCCCTCTCTGCTTACAAGGACTTTCTCTACTCAGCAGAATTTAAATGATAATTTTCCGGGAAATACAGAAAGAGAAAGGGCTTCCCCTGCTTTGCTAAATCACTTGGAACATATGTTCCAGAAATGACTTACCCAAACCACTGACCACATTACTAACAGCCTCACAAAAGAGATTAGAGAACTGGGTTACAGACTATCTGACCTTGAAACGCGAGTGCATGACATTGAGAATAATACACAATTTTACACTGCAGAAATAGAGAATCTTAAAGTGGTTGTAAACCCACTTTAAAGACTTTTACCTATAGGTAAGCCAATATTAAGGCTTACCTATAGGTGCTATAAATATCTCCTAAACATGCACAGTTTAGGAGACATTTACAGTGCATGTAGCCGATGACGTCATCGGCGCATACGCTCTGAAGGAATGGGCACCCGTGCTGTTTCTTCAGAGCCTTGTGCCGTGAACAGCGGCTCCTGCGCGCATGCGCGGGAGTGATGTAATTGCGCCTCTGGCCAATCAGATGGCCGGAGGATGCGAAAGGAAGCAGGATGGCCAAACATGTCGGCCGTCCTGTCGTTGAGCGGGCGGCACTGCGGGGGCTTCGATTTTAGGTAAGTACTTCATAATGAGCTAGTATGCGATGCATACTAGCTCATTATGCCTTTGTCTTTACAGGTTTTTATTTTCTCTTTTTTTTTTCAGAGGGTTTACTTCCTCTTTAAAGAAGAAAACCTTCTGTTACAGTCTCGCCTGGAAGATTTTAAAAATAGGGCACGGCGCTCTAACTTACGCATTCGGGGCATACCTGAAACCGTGATTGATTTACATGCCACCATGCTTGCACTTTTTCAAGAGCTGCAACCAGCTATCCCAGTTGAGCGATTAGAAATGGACAGGGTCCATCGTGCACTAACGGTCCACCTCGTGATATTATCGCTAAATTCCATTTCTATCGCACGAAAGAGCAACTCCTATCTGCAGCTAGAGAGAAAGATATTTTGAACTTTCAGGGTCATACCTATCAAATCTTTGCCGATCTTTCTCCTCTCATCATCAACAAACGTAGAGCTTTGAAACCTCTACTCCAAGTTTTATTGCAACACCAAATCTCCTACCAATGGGGTTTCCCCTTCTCCACCTGCTTTACCTTCCAAGGCACCAAGTACTTCTGTCGCTTGGCGGAGGACCTACAGTCCACCCTTCAGGACCTACATTTGACGGACCCTCCACAAGTTAACGAAACTCCTCGTCGGAAAATCTACCTCAGGCTTTAAACAGAAACATCCACACATCAACGGAAGGAAAGACAGACAAAGCCCGCATAAACGTGGTCGCTTCATCTCTCCACCTCCTGACCCCGCGGACTCTATGAACTGATACCACCAGCGGTATATATCGTAGTCCCACTTTGCTGTGGTTTCTCCCTTCTCTTTGGATTTAATACTCTATTGTCCATGTTTCATTCCCCAACTACGTGGATCCACCTTATATTCAACTCGCTATGCTGTTTTGCCATTATGACAGACTTCTGCTTTCTGTCAAAATACTTTGTGAACTTCTGTTTTTCTTTTTTGCTTACTAATCAACCTAATTTTTTTTCCTCCCATGACTATTTCCTATGGTTACTTAATTTATGCCTTCAGACCCCCGCTGGCCGGTTGGGTCCTACTTGGGGTTCTCACCAGGTGTATCGGGGGTCTGCGGGCATAGTCTGGTCTCTGCTGCCCTCCTGATTTATTATATGATATTACTGTATAGTTTGGTTGTCTGCTCCCTCGTGGGTTGCTCCGTGCACTACCACCGGTTGCCCTTGAGAGTTCCATTTATATAGTTCTCTTGATGCTGACCTTTCTTCTTGATGAGGAACCCTTGTTTAACCACCAACGGAAACCATTCATGTATGATTTTACATATGTCTTTGCCTAATAGCCTATTTTTATTTAGTGCCTTACCACTTCTCCTGCTTTCTCCTTCTCTCTACTTTGCCTTTCTCTCTTCTTTGGATCTCAGGAATGGGGCTTGCCTCCACAAGGTATTACCCTTTATTTTATAGCATGTCTCCAGACACCTTATCATTGCCCCATTGACGATTCTTTCATTAAATGTTCAGGGTCTTAATATTCCCCAAAAACGCACTAAGGCTTTCCGTACATTCGCTTCCTTGAAGGCCCAAATTCTATTTCTACAAGAAACCCACTTTTTGATTAACTCCACCCTCAAACTTTTCAGCCCCAAATTCCTGCAGGTTTATATGGCCTCAGTCGATACCAAACAACGTAGGGTACTAATAGCCTTCCACCGCAACATTCCCTTTTCGATCCTGAAGGAGATAAAAGATCCAGATGGACGATACCTGATCCTCACTGGACATCTCATGGACACGGGGGTCACCGTTGTATCTTATTTTGCCCCCAATAAAAATCCTGCACCCTTTCTATCTCATCTTTTACAGGTGGTTGACTCCCATAAAGTTGGTACATTAATATTAGCTGGTGATTCAAACAAAGTTATCTCACCTTTTTGGACAAATCCCCAGCATCTCCTTCGTTGAACTCCAAAAGACTCTCTTTAGCTCAATTACTCATACAATACAACCTTGTTGACTTGTAGAGGGAACTTAATCCAACCAAAAGGAGATATACTCATTTTTCACATCCGCATAATTCCTTTTCTCATATAGATAATATCCTCCTTTCTACCGGCATGGCTCCTGAAATCCTTTCTTCTAGGATTATTCCTATCACTTGGTCAGATCATAGTGCAGTTTGTACCACTCTAGCTTCAATTGTTCCTAAAGCCAGTGATCCCACCTGGTATATGAGCGATACTTTACTTAAAAATCCAACTCATTGCTCTGAATTAGCTAATGTCCTCTCTGATTATTTAACTCTTAACACCATACCTGAAATTTCACCGGTAACCCTTTGGGAAGCGCACAAACTGGTTCTCAGGGGAATATGTATGCGTCAAATGGCTCATTTTAAAAGGGAACCTAGAACCCTTAGTAATAAGCTAGAATCAACTTTTAATGACTGTTATACAGCATTCCAACACGATCCCTCAACTGCCCTGAAACTTGAATTAGACAAAAAGTTAGACTGGAATTTGACTTATTTCTTACCGAGTCGGCAGACAAAACTCTTCGCAGATCCCGACATAACTTTTATCTCCAATCTAATAAACCAGATACCCCTATGGCTCGGATGCTTAAGGCGTTACATGGCCCTGCTAAGTATATCCGACTTAAAATCGCAAATGACACCTATTCTAGTAACCCTGTCAAAATTCTCGCAAAATTGAGATCTCATTTTGCAACATTGTATACGTCTAAAGGTGAATTATACCCTAACGCAGCCACCTTTTTTTTTTTTTTTTCTAATCTAAACCTTCCTTTTCTTTCTGCTACTCAAATGGAATTGATGGAGGCTCCCATTACACAGGGTGAAATTCTGGAGGTCATTACTTTAAAACGTAATAAGAAACCAGGCCCTGATGGGTTCTCTGCACTTCACTTCCAAATTTTTTCGTCCGTTTTAGCCCCTCTTCTATCCAATGCTTTTAACTCTCTTCTATATGGTACTTCTCTAGGTAGGGACTCCCTCACAGCTACTATCTGTATTACAGATTCCTAAACCTCATATAGATGATTCCATCTGGTCTAATTATTGACTTATCTCCTTATTGAATTTGGATATTAAAATCATTGCTAAAATCATTGCTCAGAGACTAAATAACTTTATTGGTGAGATCATTCATCGTGATCAAACAGGCTTTATACCCAGGCGCCAAACAGGTGACAATATTCGGCGTGCTATCTTATTGCCTCACATTGTTAAAAAATGGCGTATCCCTACATGTTTTCTATCGTTGGATTTCAAAAAAGCATTTGATACTATCTCTTTCACCCTTCGTAAGTAGGGCTTTGGACCCCATTTCTTGACCTGGTTGGCTGCCTTATACAATAAACTTAGAGCCTACGTTAAATATGCAGGCTTTAAATCAGATACTTTTCTTGTAAAACGGGGAACATGTCAAGGTTGTCCTTTATCACCTCTACTCTTCGCCCTAATCATTGAACCGTTGGCCCAACATATTCAATTAAATGCCTCCATCAAAGGTATTGAGCTAGGGGTCACCAACACAAATTATGTCTATTTGCTGATGATTTGCTGCTTGTATTTCTCTCCTCCCCACACATTTCTGCACCCAATCTTATTAACACCCTTAAAGAGTTTGCCCACATTTCAGGCCTACAGGTATATTTTCACAAATCTGCAGCTTTGAACATCCCATTATCTGACAGTGAGTTCAGTCTTGCTCAATCAGCTTTACCCTTTCCATGGTCCCCACACCACCTTTCGTATCTTGGCATTAAACTCACAGCTAACATTTCTACCTTATTTTCAGCCAATTACACCCCTTTGTTGAAGAAAATAACTGACCTTTTGAAGTTCTGGGCCTCTCTCCCACTTTCTTAGATTGGAAAGATTAGCGCTATCAAAATGTCAATTCTTCCCAAACTCCTTTATTTGTTTAGAGTTCTCATGATCTCGGTACCGGACCACTTTTTCTGCGTCTTACAGCGTAGAGCTTTCTCATTTACATGGGATCGCACCCGGCCACGAATTCCCAGGTCTACTTTGTTTCTTCCCAAGGTCCGCGGCGGACTAGTTTTTCCTAACTTTGTTTCTTATTACAGGGCTGCCCAGATTGCCCCCGTTACCAAATATCATACCACTAAAGAAATTCTACTATTGAATCTACCGAACTTGATCCCTATTCAGTATCCAACCTCCTCTGGTTGAATCCTAAGTCTCGTCCACCTACTCTGAACCCAATTACTAAACACACCCTTTCAATCCAGGATAATGTGAAAACTACATATGGACTTCAGTCCGGACACAACCCCCTTCTTTCCTTCTTACAAAATCCATTATTTTATCCTGCCTGGGTTTCCCCAAGATCTTTCTGCAATTGGACGACCACCGGTCTAACTCACTTGTATAACATGGCTTTTCCCTCAGCCCTTTTACCATTCCTGGATCTATGTGAAACTTTTCACTTGCCCAACTCTTCTACGCACACGTCTAGAGATGTCCCTTTGAATCAGCTATCGCCCTTCGAACATATATGCTATACAGAGCCTCATGCCAGAGGCTAAATTTCAAAATTGTACCTGCAATTACTTACCAAACCTGATTTTGGTCCACGAACATATGTGGCAAAATGGGAATCTGGTCATACCTTAAATGACACAATATGGTTTGACATCTGGACTAATACCAAATCCTCCTCCACCAACACTGTTGCGGTTGAAGCCTCATATAAGGTCCTCATGCGCTGGTATCTGGTTCCTGCCAGGATTGCCAAATTTGCTTCTGACCATTCAGGACTCTGCTTTTGTGGCTGTACATAGTTAGGCACACACCTACATACTTGGTGGCATTGTCAGATTGTCACCTCATTTTGGGGGTAAGATCTTTGATCTTGCATCCACAATGTTTGTTTTTCTTTAAATACAATTATTTTTAGCTACAGTCATCTATTTTCCAAATACTCGGGTCCTATCTCATGGTGTCTTCAGAGGACACCCCATGCCAACATTTTTCTTATTATCTTATTGCTCCAAACGGAACATAGTTCTACTTGATGCCCTATAATTCTCACGTTATATTAGTTTGTATGTTGATTTTCTTACTGTATGGCCTCCCCCTGGGCCACAGTTTGATCCCTTTTGGGGTGTCCTGGAGGAGATCATGACCTTGCTCCCTCTTTCCTTTACCCCGATTGAACTCCACTTTTGCAATATAGTTCTATACTTCAAACTTGATAGATATGTTTTGTTCCTGTTTGGACCCTGTGCTATGCATTGTTCATGTATTTGGGAAATGACTTCCATATCCTTATCTATTTGTTATATGCTCTTAAACTAATAAAATATTTTGAATTAAAAAAAAAGCACTTTATGCATAATCCTTTGGTTCCCCATCCTGATGTCTCAAGATATAAGCATACAGACTTGAGGAATCCTTCACTATTTAACGACCCAGGTGGCAACAATCCGCACATAGCTGTGTTTAGGGATATGGTGCTGGATGACATTCACAAGCTTAGTATTGATAAAACACATGAACAGAATTTAAAGAAAGGAATACATGACCTGCTAGCTAGAATGAACCTGGTCATCAGGCCAGTCGATAAAGGGAGAGGGATGGTTCTCTTAGACGAACAGGACTACATTATAGAGATAAACTGCTTGATGTACATGAATTGTAACACCGAGCGCTCCGGGTCCCGTGGCTTCCCCGGAGCGCTCGTGGCGTCCTGCGGGCAGCAGCGCTCCGGTCATCGTCCCCGACCGTGAGCGCTGTCCCCCTGCATCCCAAGGCACTGACCTGCCGGGTCCCGTCCACTCTTCCTCCCGGCGCACGCCGGGTCCCGTCCTGTCCTCCTCCCGGCGCGCGCGGCCCCGCCCCCTAGGGCGTGCACGCGCGCCGCTGCTCTAAGATTTAAAGGGCCAGTGCACCACTAATTGGTGCCTGGTCCAATCAGTACAAATCTTATATAAACCCACTTCCCCTTCCTGTCCTTGCCGGATCTTGTTGCCTTAGTGCCCTGAGAAAGCATTTTGTGTATTGCCCTGCCTGTGTATCTGACCTTTGCCGTTGCCCCTGACTACGAACCATTGCCGCTTGCCCTGACCTTCTGCTACGTCTGACCTTGCCTTTGCCTTGTCCTACTGTACCACGCCTGTCTCAGCTGTCAGTGAGATTGAGCCGCTACCGGAGGACACGACCTGGTTGCTACCGCCGCAGCAAGTCCATCCCGCCTTGCGGCGGGCTCTGGTGAAAACCAGTAGCAACTTAGAACCGGTCCCCTAGTACGGTCCACGCCATTCCCTCACTGACACAGAAGATCCACTCCTAGTGTCCCCATCTGCCGCCAGTCCGGACCCTGACAGTAGATCCGGCCATGGATCCCACTGATGTGCCGCTGCCTAGTCTCGCTGACCTCACTACCGTGATTGCCCAGCAGTCCCAGCAGATTGCTCAGCAAGGTCAACAGCTGGCACAGTTGACCGTCATGCTGCAGCAGCTTCTTCCAGCACAGCAGCAGCCGCCTCCACCGCCTGCATCTGCTTCACCACCGCAGCCTGTGGCCGCCGCCACCGCTAGAGTCCGCTTGTCTCTCCCGGACAAGTTTGATGGGGATTCTAAGATGTGTCGGGGATTCTTGTCCCAATGTTCCCTGCACCTGGAGATGTTGGCAGACCAGTTTCCCACGGAACGGTCTAAGGTGGCCTTCGTGGTCAGTTTACTATCTGGGAAGGCCTTGGCCTGGGCCATGCCGCTCTGGGACCGCAACGATCCTGCCACTGCCTCCGTCCAGTCCTTCGTTTCTGAAATCCGCAGTGTCTTCGAGGAACCTGCCCGTGCCTCGTCCGCGGAAACAGCCTTGCTAAACCTCGCCCAAGGAGACTCTACAGTGGACGAATATGCTATACAGTTTCGCACTCTGGCCTCCGAATTGACCTGGAACAACGAGGCCCTCTGCGCGACCTTTAAAAAAGGTTTATCCAGCCATATCAAGGATTGTCTGGCCGCACGAGAGATACCTGCCTCCCTGACTGAACTCATCCAGTTGGCTACTCGCATAGATATGCGCTACATTGAAAGACGTCAGGAACTCTGCCAGGAGAAAGATCTTGTTCGCACCAGGCGATACCCATGCCTGGCTCCTCTCTTCCAGCATCCTTTGCAGCCTGTTACTGTGCCTTCCGCCGAGGAGGCCATGCAAGTGGATCGGTCTCGCCTGATCCAGCAAGAGAGGTCTCGCCGGAGGAACGAGAACATATGTTTATACTGTGCGAGCTCTGAACACTTCTTAAAGGACTGTCCTCTTCGTCCTCAGCGTCAGGGAAACGCTCGCACCTAGTGAACGTGGGAGAGGCGTCACTGGGTGTAAATTCTTCCTCTCCACGCCTGATTGTTCCAGTACGGATTTCTCCAGCCGCTAAAGTCTCCTTCCCTGCGGAGGCCTTCTTGGACTCTGGTTCTGCAGGAAACCTCATTAAAGCCTCCTTCATCAACCGGTTTAGCATCCCTGTTATCCGTCTCATCAAGCCCTTCTTTATTTCTACAGTTAACGGAGAGAATCTGAACTGCACTGTGCGTTATCGCACAGAACCCGTGCTCATGACCATAGGGGTTCTCCACCAAGAGACGATTGAATTTTTTGTTCTGCCTAACTGCACTTCTGACGTCCTTCTTGGCTTGCCCTGGCTCCAGCGCCACTCTCCTACCCTCGACTGGACCTCTGGGGACATTAAATAATGGGGCCCTACCTGCCACACTCGTTGCCTCAAGTCGTTACCTACTAGACAAGTCTCCATCTCCTCTCCATTGCTCGGCCTTCCTAAGGCCTATCAAGACTTTACTGACGTCTTTTGCCCCATTGACTTGCTTCCTGGTACCACACCACCCCGTGGCAGGATTTACCCTCTCTCCGCTCCTGAAACCAAGGCCATGTCGGAGTACGTTCAGGAGAATCTCAAGAAAGGTTTCATCAGGAAGTCTTCTTCTCCTGCCGGAGCAGGATTCTTCTTTGTTGCCAAGAAGGATGGGTCACTACGCCCATGTATTGATTACTGCGGTCTTAACAAAATCACGGTAAAGAATCGCTACCCTCTGCCTCTCATCTCAGAGCTCTTTGACCGTCTGCGTGGAACAAAGGTCTTCACTAAGCTTGACCTCAGGGGCGCTTATAACCTCATCAGAATCCGTGAAGGAGATGAGTGGAAAACCGCTTTTAATACCAGAGATGGCCACTTCGAATATCTTGTCATGCCTTTTGGTCTGTGCAATACCCCTGCAGTCTTTCAAGACTTTGTCAATGAGATTTTCCGGGACTTGTTGTATACCTGCGTAGTGGTCTATCTTGACGACATACTAATCTTCTCCTCCACTATGGAGGATCACCGTCTCCATGTTTGTCAAATGCTCCAGCGTCTCCGTGTGAACCATCTTTACGCCAAAATTGAAAAGTGTCTCTTTGAACGTAGCGGTCTTCCGTTTCTGGGATACCTAGTTTCTGGACAAGGTCTTCAAATGGACCCCGACAAGCTCTCCGCAGTCTTGGATTGGCCACGCCCCTCGGGACTTCGCTCTATCCAGCGCTTCCTTGGATTCGCCAATTACTACCGCCAGTTCATCCCCCACTTCTCCACTATCGTGGCGCCTATTGTGGCACTAACCAAGAAAGAAGCGAATCCGAGATCCTGGCCTCCCCAAGCTGAAGAAGCCTTTACTCTCCTTAAGACCACCTTCGCCTCCGCTCCAGTCTTGACTAGGCCCGATCCTCTGAAACCGTTCTTCCTGGAGGTAGATGCCTCCTCTGTTGGAGCCAGAGCAGTCCTTCTTCAAAAGTTCCCTAAAGGAAAAAACATCACTTGCGGCTTCTTCTCTAAAACTTTTTCTCCTCCAGAAAGGAACTATGCTATTGGAGACCGTGAACTACTAGCCATTAAGTTGGCACTAGAAGAATGGAGACATCTCCTGGAAGGATCCCTTCATCCTATCACCATCTACACTGACCACAAAAATCTGTCATACCTTCAGTCTGCGCAGCGCCTTAATCCTCGCCAGGCCAGGTGGTCATTGTTCTTTGCCCGATTCATTTTCCAGATCCATTTTCGTCCTGCTGATAAGAACATTAGGGCGGATGCCCTATCACGCTCCACCGATGCCTCCGAAGCTGAAACCGTTCCTCAACACATCATACCTCCTGAGTGTCTGATTTCAGCTGCCCCTGCTTCACTGGCATCAGTTTCTCCAGGGAAAACGTATGTTCCTCCACGTCTTCGCCTCCGGACTCTCAAATGGGGTCACTCCTCCTACTTGGCGGGTCATGCTGGAATTAAAAAAACGATTCAGCTAATTGCCAGACACTATTGGTGGCCTTCCTTTGAGGAAGATGCGACTGAGTTCGCTCGGGCCTGCACTGTCTGCGCACGTGACAAAACTCCCCGCCAGAGGCCTGCGGGTCATCTCCTCCCTCTGCCAGTGCCCGAACAGCCTTGGTCCCACATAGTGATGGACTTCGTCACTGACCTTCCCGTATCCCATGGCAACACAGTCATATGGGTGGTCGTTGACAGATTTTCCAAGATGGCACATTTTGTCCCGCTTCCTGGTCTCCCCTCCGTCTCCATGGTCTTCCAACACATATCGTCTCTGATAGAGGCATTCAGTTCATCTCAAAATTTTGGAGAGCACTCTGCACCCAATTAAGGATCAAATTTAATTTTTCTTCCGCCTATCACCCTCAGTCCAATGGGCAAGTGGAGAGGGTTAACCAGATCCTTGGTGACTATCTGCGACACTTTGTCTCCTCCCGTCAGGACGATTGGGTAGACCTGTTGCCCTGGGCCGAATTCTCATACAACTTCAGAGACTCTGAGTCAACCACCAAATCTCCATTTTTTGTGGTGTACGGCCGTCACCCGCTGCCCCCCCTCCCCATTCCCACTTCTTCTGGATTTCCTGCCGTTGATGAGTTGACCCTGGACTTCTCCATCTGGAAAGAAACTCAAAAGTTGCTCACCCTGGCCTCTTCTCGCATGAAGAGACATGCAGATAAAAAAGAAGAACTCCTCCTGGCTCTCTGCCAAATACATCCGGTTTCAGGTCCCTAGCTACAAGCTGGGTCCGCGTTACCTCGGACCTTTTAGAATCAAAAGCCAAAATAACGCTGTCTCTTACAAACTCCATCTTCCTCCCTCTCTCCGTATTCCTAACTCCTTTCATGTATCCCTTCTCAAACCCCTCATTCTTAACCGATTTTCTTCCAAGGTCACCGTTCCTGCTCCTGTCTCTCGGTCCTCTGACGTCTTCTCAGTGAAAGAGATCCTCGCCTCCAAGGTCGTCAGAGGTAAAAAAATTTTTCTTGTTGACTGGGAGAATTGTGGTCCCGAAGAGAGGTTATGGGAGCCCGAGTCCAATATGCTCGACAAGAAGCTCATCCACAGGTTCCTGGGCTCCAGAAAGAGGGGGAGACCAAAGGGGGGGTACTGTAAGGCCGAGCGCTCCGGGTCCCGTGGCTTCCCCGGAGCGCTCGTGGCGTCCTGCGGGCAGCAGCGCTCCGGTCATCGTCCCCGACCGTGAGCGCTGTCCCCCTGCGTCCCAAGGCACTGACCTGCCGGGTCCCGTCCTCTCTTCCTCCCGGCGCACGTCGGGTCCCGTCCCGTCCTGTCCTCCTCCCGGCGCGCGCGGCCCCGCCCCCTAGGGCGCGCGCGCGTCGCTGCTCTAAGATTTAAAGGGCCAGTGCACCACTAATTGGTGCCTGGTCCAATCAGTACAAATCTTATATAAACCCACTTCCCCTTCCTGTCCTTGCCGGATCTTGTTGCCTTAGTGCCCTGAGAAAGCATTTTGTGTATTGCCCTGCCTGTGTATCTGACCTTTGCCGTTGCCCCTGACTACGAACCATTGCCGCCTGCCCTGACCTTCTGCTACGTCTGACCTTGCCTTTGCCTTGTCCTACTGTACCACGCCTGTCTCAGCTGTCAGTGAGGTTGAGCCGCTACCGGAGGACACGACCTGGTTGCTACCGCCGCAGCAAGTCCATCCCCCCTTGCGGCGGGCTCTGGTGAAAACCAGTAGCAACTTAGAACCGGTCCCCTGGTACGGTCCACGCCATTCCCTCACTGACACAGAGGATTCACTCCTAGTGTCCCCATCTGCCGCCAGTCCGGACCCTGACATGAATACTTACATCCCTCTCAATAAAGACTCAACTTTATGCTATAAAAAGAGACTAACAGAGCTAATTAGGTATGGTTTTAAATCTAAAATACTCATTAAAAAAGAGAAAGAATACTTAATCCCTAGTTCACCTAGGATACCCATTATTTATTATTTACTGAAAATACACATGCAACGTATTACTCCTCCTGGGAGACCATTATCAATGGCATTAATTCTCTTATCTCCAGGATGGGAGAATATATTAATTACTTTCTTCAGCCCCTAGTGGTTAGGACCAGATCATATATTAGGGAAACCAAACAAGTCATCTCTGACTTTGAGGGAGTGATATTAGAGGAAGGTGACCTTCTTGTTACAGCTGACATAAGCTCCTTGTATACCATAAGGATGGGATAGAAGCAGTCAGCCATTTTGTTGACTAAAGTTGACTATATTGAGCAACTACAGAGAGACTTTATTCTTCGACTTCTTGATTTTGCAATTTATTTTATTTTTGGTTCAACAAACCATTTTTTTTCTACAAATTAAGGGTGTGGCGGTGGGTGCTAAATTTGCACCCAGTTTAGCCAACCTGTTCATGTCTCTTTGGGAAATATTGACGATATACAATAAACAGTGGCCAGCCCTTCTTTTCTATATAAGATATATTGACGACATCCTCCTTAACTGGAGGGGGCTACATGACTTTATGCAACTGTTGAATGATAACCCTAACAACATTAAGCTGTCCTATACCTTCAGTACCAAAGAACTACACTTTCTCGACCTAACGATGGTAAAGGAAGGTGGCATTGCTACAAAATTTTTCAAAAGTACTGATATAAATTGATTTACTGTCATGATTTATTTTTTATGTTCTCTGAGAATTTTTCAGACAGGATATGCACTTTTTCCTACATTAGGGGACACCAACATTCTTTCTGTGGTTGTTGTACTGAATAACTTTGGTAATTTCCTGGTCTTCAACAAAATGGGGTTATTGGCATTTCCTGTGCCTTTGAACATAGGTATAATGGTGGCCGTGTCACTTCCTACTAAAGGCAAAATGGCAAATGGATAATTTCCTGTCTGCAATTTTTCTAAGGAGACACCGTGATTTGCGCAGTTTTGAGAGGCTATATAAACTAGTTTGACGTCTGACACTAGAGAACTCCTTGATAACATTCTTTTGGATGAAACGCATTGGAGAGGAGACACTAGTGCTGACGTCAGGCCACTGTCTGATACCGGGTCAGTAGTGGCACCCATTGTCATATGATTTTATGGTTCATTTTATTTTGGCTTTTAACATACACATCCAATAAATACTACACTATGGAGACTTCATCTGGCTCCCATTGAGTTTTATTTGCCACAGCTACATCTGTATGGCGCGAGTTGCTGAACAGCCTTCCCCACAATAGATGGTGGATCTACACTGAGTGCGTGTTTGCTGCTGTAACGGCAGCCAGCTTTTCCAGTGAGTGTCCATTTCACAGGGGAATCCATAAAAAAAAATAGAGGTGGTGGAGGCCATCTTGGAAAGGTTTCAAAACAACGGGCTCACAAGGTGTCACTGTGCAAAACTCAATTTTATTGGTGATGATAGCTATAAAAATAAATCATAAAAGTCACAAAAATGAACACAGATGTGTGTTACTGTCAGATGTAACTTGATGACCCTGAAGACCCTGGTGGGTGTCAGGATGGTGAAAGACGGCGCAACACACGCCCCTGTTCCACCCCCTCCAAACATCCCAGATGGCCCAGTTTCCAGATGTGGGGAGTGAACAGTCACCTGAGAGACTTGGTGTCACTCCTGCCTACTCTGAAAAATAGATGCCAGGCATGCCAAAAATATAGAAATGAGGATATCATAAACAATCAAACGACATTCCCTGATTCAGAAGCTGTAGACTTGATGGCATGTATGCTGTGTGGCCACAATTCAAAAACGCCTTGAACAGTGCTTGGCTACAAATCCAGTGTCAAAGACCATAGGGATATTACATATATCATTCAAGTGGCTGTATGATCTTGATAGCATATCCATAGAACATGTAGTTCACACTAAATAGGTGGAAATACACTGTTAACTTCACCATGGGTAAAATCACACAGAGTTCAAAGTGTGAGATGTAGTGTACTTGGACAGCTGGGTAATAATGTCACTTGCCCTGGAGGGTATCTTAATCTCGGGTGTTCACCGTGGGTGACTGGGAGATGGAGCAGGTGCAGACTAAAGAAAAGATGGTAGGGGTACAGGAGGGCACATAAGACTGGGCTATCGGGATGGACCGTGGTTAGAGGCTTTCCATATCCGGGGTATGTGGACAGCTGGAGAGTTCCTCACCCTATAATGGTGACCAGGAAATGTCCTACTGAATTGTAAGAAAAGGGTCTTACCAGTTTTCCTCCTCGGTGCCTCAACAGGTCCAGTCTTACCAGTGGGCTATGATCCATGTACCACTCCGATAGCCAATCACGGAAATGTGTAGTGCGCTCCCCGCAGTACTGATGGCTGCCTGCTCTTGGTTGGCTCCTTTTTTCATGGAGACTATTGAATACTCCCGCCAATAGGCTGCACCACACTAGGATCTAGAACCCGGAAGTATCTTCCTCCGTAGTGACGTAGCTGCAACAGCTACCGTGTCCGGCTTGGTCCCCACAGCGGCGGAGGGCGAAAGGAGGTGGGTAGAGCGTTGGCGTGTGACGTCAACGCGTTTCGCGTGCGTGAAGCACGCTTCCTCAGGACGTCATGACGTCGACTGGCCTAATTATTTGACTAATTATGCAGCGGATTGCAGGCACCAGTGGAGGTCATGTCTGAGGCCATCTAGTGGTACTTTAGGATATTACCAGTCACGTTAATGAATTATTCCAAGTTCCATGCATATAGTAAACACAATTTCTAAAACAATGTCTAAAATTTCTAAAATACAATGTCTAAAACAGCCGGAATTTGTCTAAAATATTAACAAACAATGCATGTACATTGTTTACCTTGATCTAAACTTAATGACATTTGTTTCTTACTGGGCGTAATATTAGTCAACTTGCCCATTCTATAACAATTTGGTATATTTAGCCACATGGAGCAGAGATATTATACTATTTCTAAGGCAGCATGTAGTTAGCCCACCGTATGATTAACATGGACTCACTGGGGGGGTACAGATAGAGAAGACCTTGTAGGTTTTTAAACCAAAGCGAGGACACAATGATTATTCGAAAAAACCTTTTGAGAGAATCCCATATTTTATTTCCTATTGTTGTTAAAGTCCTATACAGGGAGGTATTTTTTGAAAAGCAGCCTAGCGCCATAGGGTTATCACTGATACTAAGCAAGTATTAATTTTGCCATATAATTATTAATTGTTGTTATTGACATTTAGCTATTACACATAAGGTGTTTCTATTAAGGCTCAACACGAGAGAAAACGGGGTACACTGACTTTTAAGGAGGACATAATAAGATAGATATCTATATGCATCGTATCCCTCACCCTTGTATCTTAAACCGTCTCTAGGGAATCTTACTAACGCCTAGACTATGGATCCAAAAAGATTTTTACACTCAATTCATTATTGAGTCCAAGTGGTGTTAGAGTACAAAATCTAAAAATCCACGCTTTTTCTTCACGTAAAAGCACTTTATCATAGTCTCCTCTACGGGGTGAAATGTTGAGGGCCCAGAAGCCTTTGACCTTAAGTCCTTTTAGGTTACCGTCATGTTTTTCAACAAAGTGTTGCGCTAGGGAGGTTTCCTCTTTTAACCGGATGCTCTTAAGATGTTCCCCTATCCTAGTACGCAATTGCCTTTTTGTTTTGCCTACATATAGTTTATTGCATGGGCATTTAATGTGATATAGTAGGTGCGAGGTACCGCAGTTAATAAAAGAGGTTATATTGAAAATCTTTGTGCCCGTTGAGTCAGTAAAGGAAGTTGTTTTTTCCACAAATTCACATATATGACAATGTCCGCACGGGAACATCCCCTTGAGTTTTGGTAAATCTGTCAGCCAGTTTCTTTGGGACTTTCTTTTAGTGAACTCGGAATGAGTGAGCTGATCCCCCAGGTTTTTTGCCCTTTTGGCCACCATCAATGGCTTAGGGCCTACAATTCCCTTTAGTCTGTCTGTTTTCTGTAGGATATGCCAGTGTCGCTCAAGTATTTTTTGAATCTCTTGCCACTGGTTTCCGTACCTCGTAATTAATCTTGGGGGGGGTGGCTGGAATACCTTTACCTGTTTTAGGTATAGGTGTTAGCAGTTGATCCCTAGTTTTTTGGCCTGCTTTATGTTTTGCTCTCCGAAGGTTACGATGGGAGTACCCCCGTTCCCGGAATCTCCGGTACGGTTTTTTGGCTTCTTTGAGATATTCACTGTATTTAGAGCAGTTTCGCTTTAGCCTAATGAACTGTCCTACTGGTATCCCCTTCTTAAGGGGTTCTGGATGTGAGCTATCTGCCCTCAAGAGCGTATTTGCAGCTGTTTTATTTCTAAAAGTGGAGGTTACTAGATTAGCCTTTTCCAGGCAGATGTTGAGATCCAGAAATGAGATCTGGTTTGAATCCATAGTGTACGTGAGGTGAATGTTGCGACTATTGTTATTTAGCTCACCCATGAAATCATGGAGTTGAGACGGCGTACCACTCCATACCAGGAACACGTCATCTATGTACCTCAGCCAAGTCAGAGCATGGCTGTGGTACATAGATGAGGTGTACACCGTCTCTTCCTCCCAAAAGCCAAGATGGAGGCAAGCATACGAAGGGGCCCAGGGTGCCCCCATTGCCGTGCCTCTCACTTGTTGAAAATACTGTCCTAAAAATTGGAAAAAGTTATTAGACAATGCAAACTCCAATATCTCAACAAGGAATTCATTCTGTGGTCCGTTCAAAGGAAACTTTTTTTCCAATAAGTGATATACAGCTACGATGCCCCATTCATTGGGTATTGAGGTGTATAAAGATTCGACATCTATACCCACTAACATCACTTCTCCTTCAAAGTGGAGGTCACCGATCTTATTTAGGACATCCCCAGTGTCTCTTACAAAAGAAGGAAGGTCAAGAACTAGCTCCTTTATGAGGGAATCCAGATATTTACCCACTCTTTCTAGGGGACCCCCACCGCTGAGACAATTGGTCTCCCTGGTGGTTCTAGCAGGTTCTTATGAACTTTGGGGATTATGTAGAACGTGGGTATATTGTAGTTGGTAACTTTTAGGAATCCCTTTTCTTTTTCTGTGATTAAACATGCTTCCCTCGCAAAGTCCAGCTTTTCATTTAGTTTGGAAGCCAGATCTGGGAAAGGATTTTCCACTAGCTTCTCATGCGTATGTATATCAGACAGGAGTCTCATTGCTTCCTTCTCGTAGTTGGCTTCAGAGAGCAGAACTACATTCCCTCCCTTATCGCTCTTTTTATTACTAAGCCACTGGCTTCCCTTAATTCTCTAAGCGCCCTTCTCTCACCACTTGTGAGGTTATCTGGAGGTGACCAATCCCAGCATACTTTCTTTAAGTCCTCTTCTACCGAAGTGAGAAAAATATTCAGCCACTTATTATTGCGGAATTTTGGCATCGCTGTAGATCGTATATTGATATTAGCTCTTCTAATACCATGTGGATTTTCTTGGGGTTTATCATCTCCAGAATCATTCTCCTCAAGTAGCAAGTTCAAGATGTCTAGGGCTTCCTGGTCAGCGGGGCCTAAGTTATTTTTATTCCCAGCCGTTGCCTCATCTACAGAATATAATAATCTATAGTATACCTTTCTCAGGTAGAGGCAAAGGTCCTTATAGACTTCAAAGTGGTCCATTCCCTCTACAGGTGAGAAAGAGAGACCCCTTTGTAACAGTTTAATGTGTGTTTTGTTTAGGGGAAAGTCAGAGAGATTAATTACCTTTTGATCTTCTAGTTGGCACATAGGATCAGGCTCAGATCGAGTTTGGGATGGGAGGTGGAGGGGTTCAGGAATAGTATTCACAGCTACTTCTTATTCCTCGCTCGTGTTCTCTGCTCCCTGGTTGCTACCCTCTCTCCTCCTCTTTCCTCTTCTCTTCCTCTTCCTCTTCCCCTTTTGGGGGTCTTTTTTAGGATGCTCTTGGGGGCTACAGGAGGTGTAGTGTCCTTCTGTTTATCTTCCCCTAAAAAAAACAATGGATCTCTCCTCCTCTTCACTGCCTGATTGAGTGGATTCGTTCCACGATCTACTTCTTGACACACCTCCTCTCCTACGGGATCTACTCCTCCTGTTTCTGGAGGTGAGATCAAAGATCTCCCCCCCTTGCCCAGTCACCTAAGTCCCGTTGAAACCTTGACTGTTTAGTTTTGCGTAATGCTTTCTGGACTTTCTCAATCTCCTTTTTAAGATATTCGTTTTGTCGTTCAAAGTCCTCTAAATCTTTAGATGGCTCTAATTTTTCGGTTGTTAATTTAATTTTCTCTTGTAATTCTGCTAATTGAATTTTTTCTTCCTCAACAATTAATTTCATAACATTTAACCCATGTTGTATACATGTTGCTTTCCATTTTTCTAAGAATCTTTCAGTTTGTAAGTGGGTTGCTGGAATCACCCGTTCTCTTAATCCCCTTGGAATAATGCCTTGTTCAATGTACGTTTCAAGGGACAGAATGTCCCATCTGCGGTTTAAGGATCTGATCAACAGCTGCTTGTGCTCTCTAAACTGTAGTTTTAGATTTTCCCCAATAGTCTCCTCCGGTGCAGCATTCTTCCCAAATGTTGCCTTAATCTCTGCATCGAATGTGTCAACCAGAACAAATGCCATAGCCCAGATCAAGATAAATGTTTTCTAAAATCAAAAATCGGAGAACCACGTGATCGACCAAGGGTCCTCAAGGTCATACAATCACCACCTGTTGATGCCAACTATTTCTCACAAATACCAGAAAAAACTGATTCATCAAGAATCAGAGGGATCTAGATCAAGAAGGTTAAAAACCTGGTAGAGAAAACAAATTCTCATCCTTGCATCCTCAGCAAACAGAGAGTAAGTAAACAGTACCTAGGGGTCTAGTATGGACCGGGAACCCTGGGCAACCATATGTAGTGAAATCCATAAAAAAAAGAGGTGGTGGAGGCCATCTCAGAAAGGTTGCAAAACAACGGGCTCACAAGGTGTCACTGTGCAAAACTCAATTTTATTGGTGATGATAGCTATAAAAATAAATCATAAAAGTCACAAAAATAAACACAGATGTATGTTACTATCAGATGTAACTTGATGACCCTGTAGACCCTGGTGGGTGTTAGGTGTAACGTTCATGCGTTTTTGTTTGTGGATGGATTTACAGCTGCAGAATTATTACACTCAGTAGCCTTGTAGAGAATCTGTTGAACAACATATCCAACTCTCAGGACTTCATCACCGTGTACAGCCTGTTATATACTATGTATATATCAATAGATGTTTAATGGAGGGATAGAGTATATGAGGATATAGATGAGAGACAGGCTATTGTATGGTGAGCACTAGAAGTAGTATTAGGAGAGTTGCAGGTGATGGTAAAGCAGATAGGTTCTGATGTCAAGTATAGTGCAGATGGTAAGAGGACACAGATGGAGTATACTTAGACAGAGTAACCTAGTGCAAGGATAGTTCAAGGTAGTCCCAAGAGCTAACAGTCTTATGCAGGTGATAGTGAATAGATAGATAGATAGTCTTGGTAATTGCAGTAGATGACAGTAGGAGATTGGTAGCAAGAATCCCCTGCGGGGTACTTATCACTTAGATAGGTTTAGGAATAACAGTGTCCATTGGAGAGGGGTGATCCCGTAGCGAGATACGGATCACCAGCGAGGTTTCCGGCTTCAGTTCAGCAAGGAAGGTATGTCAGCAGCTCCGACTTCTCAGGCGTAGGTGCGATGAACATGTGGGTTTGAACGAGCGATGAGTGAGAGCAAACCGGTGATTGAAATAGCCGCTCATAGCGGCGCTCGGCAGTGATGTCATCCGGTCTTAAAGGTATATGCGTCCTTTGTTATACAAGATGGGACGCAATTAAGAGAGGAGAAATATGGAAGTAAGGGTACCAGAGGTACCGGAACATTACAGTACCCCCCCCCCTTAAGGCCGGCTCCGGAAGGCCTCTAGAACTGGTTTTTCCGGATATTTCGAGTGGAAATTGCGAATCAGTCTAGGGGCATGTATATCGGAGGTATCCAGCCAGGTGTCATCTTGGGGCCCATAATTCTTCCATCGTACAAGATACTGGAGTCTTCTTCTATTGAAACGGGAATCCAAAATTTCCTTTATCTCAAATTCTTCTCCACCTTCCACTTGTACAGGAGGTGGAGGTGAGATAGTAGGCCTTATTCCTTGGTTAGGAACATGGGGCTTCAGTAGAGACACATGGAAGACAGGATGTATCTTGAGGTCTACTGGCAATGTGAGTTGTACTGCAGCTTTACCAATAAGCTTCTCTATTGGGAAAGGTCCCAGAAACAGAGGTCCAAGTTTTTTACTAGGGATCTTTAGTCTCAGATTTTTTGTAGAAAGCCAAACAAGATCCCCAATGGTATATTGGGGAGAGGGTTTCCTACGGAGGTCGTAGTACTTTTTTTGTTGGCTATGAGCATGAGATATGGTATTGTTGAGTAATCCCAGAGAATCCTTTATCTGGGCAAGATAATCAGATGCCACTGGATTACTTGATGGTAAGATATGTGGAGGAAGGAGTGTGGGATGAAACCCATAATTCAGGTAAAACGGACTTTGCTTAGTAGTGCTATGAGTAGCGTTGTTATAGGCGAATTCCGCCAGTGGGAGGAGATCTGCCCAATCGTCCTGTAGATACGAAGTATAGCAACGCAGGTACTGTTCAATGCACTGGTTAACTCTCTCTGTCTGTCCGTTGGTCTGAGGGTGGTAGGGAGAAGTGAGGTTACGCTCTATTCGCAGTATCTGACATAGAGCTAGCCAAAACTTTGAGATAAATTGTGAACCACGGTCAGACAGCAGTGTTTTTGGAATACCATGTAACTTAAAGACATGTTTCACAAGTAATTCTGCTGTTTGTTTGGATGAAGGTAGTTTTCGGATAGGGGTGAAATGTGCCATCTTGGTCAGATGGTCCACTGATACCAAGATGGTGTTGAATCCTTTGGAAGGTGGTAATTCCACTATGAAGTCTAAGGATACCACTTCCCACGGAACGTGGGGTATCGGTAAACTACAAAGTAATCCTGATGGTTTCATGTTGTCAATTTTAGACCTTGCACAGATATCACAAGATGAAACAAACTTTTTTACGGTTGTCTTCATGTCTGGCCACCAAAATTGCCTAGTGGGTAGATTGAGAGTTTTAGTCATACCCATATGTCCTGCCATAGGTACATCATGCGACAATTCTAAGATCTTGGTTCGCATAGTAGGGGGTATGTATAATTTATCGTTGTAGTAGAGGAAGCCTTCTGCGTCAGTAGTTAGTTGTGGTGGAGGTGAATCCAACCCTATGCTGTGCAAAATCTCCTCCTTTAGTGAGCAAACGACTCCGATAATACGTTCAAGGGGTATTATAGGAACTGAGGGAACCTCAGTGCAATCTTTCTCGGCTAGTCGTGAGAGTGCATCCGCTTTTTTATTTTTGTCTGCGGGCGTGTAAGTTACTAAAAAATTAAATCTCAGAAAGAATAACGACCACCGTACCTGCCGGTGGGAAAGAGTTCTATTAGTCTGAAGGTATTGGAGGTTTTTGTGATCAGTATATATCAGAATTGGCAATTGAGTGCCCTCAAGTAGATGTCTCCAATTCTCTAATGCCAGTTTTATGGCTAATAACTCCTTCTCACCTACTGGGTAGTTCACCTCGGGGCTACTTAATGACTTTGAAAAGAAAGCAACTGGGTGAAGAGGTGAGGTGTTTGTTGGTCGTTGTGAGAGAACTGCTCCTACTGCCATATTAGACGCATCTACCTCCAAGATGTATTGAAGGGATGGGTCTGGATGGCATAGTATGGGGGCAGTGGTAAAGCTTGATTTCAGCAGAGAGAATGCTCCATTTGCTTCTTTTGTCCAATTAAATGGTCTCTTCGTGCTTGTAAGTTGTGTGAGAGGTTTCACAATCGCAGAGAAGTTTTTAATGAATTTCCTATAGTAATTAGAGAATCCTAGGAACCTTTGTAATGCTTTGCGAGTGGTTGGCACAGGCCAATCCAGAATGCAGGATATTTTGCTCATGTCCATTTTGATTCCACTTTTAGATATAATATATCCTAGGAATAGTACCTCCTCTTTATGAAACAAACATTTCTTTGATTTAACATATAAGTTATGTGCAAGTAGTCTTGACAACACAAGTCTCACATGTTTTATGTGCTCAGGTAAGGAATGAGAATAGATAAGTATATCGTCCAAATATACTACCACACAAACATCAAGCAAGTCTCGGAATATCTCATTTATAAACCGTTGGAAGGCTGCGGGGGCATTACATAGCCCAAATGGCATTACAAGGTACTCAAACAGTCCGTATCTGGTTCTGAATGCCGTCTTCCATTCATCCCCCTTACGGATTCGAATTAAATTGTATGCCCCTTTTAGGTCCAATTTTGAAAAGAAAGAAGCCCCACGCACCTGTTCGATAAGTTCAGGAATAAGGGGTAAAGGATAACGATCCTTTATTGTGATGGCATTTAATTGTCTGAAATCAATGATAGGCCTAAGGCTAGAGTCCTTATTGCGGACGAAGAAGAGCCCAGCCGCAGTGGAGGAAGTAGAAGGTCGGATGAATCCTTTTGCCAAGTTTTCATCCAGATACTCCTTAAGGTGAGAGAGTTCATCCTGTGAGAGAGGATATACATGTCCGTAAGGCAACTTGCTATTAGGGAGCAGATCGATACAACAATCATAGTCCCTATGAGGAGGTAGCATTTGAGTGTTTTTCACAAGGAAAACCTCTGATAAATCTTGATAACACTTAGGAATAATGTCATCCGGCAGTACAGACAGGATCCTATCATGTGTGGGGAGGTTACACGTCTTCTCACAATAGTGAGAAGAGAAGGCTAACGTTCTTGTTTTCCAATCGATGATTGGTTGATGTATGTGTAACCAGGGAAGTCCCAAAATGATTGGAAAATGTGGTGAAGTTAATACATCAAAGGTGGTGGTCTCCACATGAGACTCGTCAGCAGTTACAAGAAGTGCCTGTGTCTGACTGGTGATAGGACCAGAGGATAAAGGGGTACCGTTAATAAAACTAACGGAGACAGGGTTGGGTTTTGAAACAATAGGTATTTTATTAAGGGAGACAAAACAAATGTCAATGTAGTTTCCACAAGATCCTGTGTCAATCATAGCCTTGGTGGTGATCCTAGTTTGGTCCCACTGCAATGTTAATTGAACAAAAAGATAAGGATTAGAAAAAGAAGTTGTGAGTCCCCCTAGCAAGACATTTGAACACTCACCCTCTTTTCTGCGGACAAGAGGACAGTCGTTTACCAAATGATTCGGGGATGCGCAGTACATGCAAAGATGTTCGGTTTTCCTCCTGGCACGTTCAGAAAGGGTCAGAGGTGGACGTATCATTCCTACTTCCATAGGAGTAGGATCAGCAGGCAACATCCGAGAAGGACTGGAAAATGGTGAGCCCATCTTCTCAGCCTTTCTTTCTCGTAGTCGTCTGTCAATATTGACACTGGTCTGGATCAGTCCCTCTAGAGTGCCAGGTAAATCCGCTCGGGCGAGCTCGTCTTTAACGGCCTCAGATAGGCCGAGTCTAAACTGCGTTCGCAAAGATGTGTTGTTCCACCCTGAATCAGGGGACCATCTTTTAAAATTCGCCAAGAAATCTTCAACAGGTCTCCTTCCTTGTTTTAAGGCCCGTAATTGTGTGTCAGCGGTACTCTGCTTGTTGGGGTCTTCATATAAAGTAGCAAGTTGTGCTAGAAATAAGGGATAAGAATTAAGGAGTGGATCATCCTTTTCAAAGAGAGCATCTGCCCAGGCCTGGGGTTCACCCGTTAAATAGGAGATGATAGTACAAACCTTAATTTGGTCAGTGGTGTAGGTTAGAGGTTTTAACAAAAAAAACAATTGACATGCGTTTTTAAATTCACGGAATTTGCTCCGGTCACCAGAAAACACTATAGGAGGGTTTATCTTAGGCTCACGGGGCTGAGCAGCAGGAGGCTGTGTGAGACGGCCAAGCTGCTGTCTCAAGGTTTGATTGTCATTTTTTAACCTCTGTAAGCGCATGGATCAATGCATCTACTTGCTGTTTTAATTGTAGTACATGAGTGGATAATTCTGCTGAATCCATATTTTTTTTAAAGGCTCGTTCAATCTGTAACGTTCATGCGTTTTTGTTTGTGGATGGATTTACAGCTGCAGAATTATTACACTCAGTAGCCTTGTAGAGAATCCGTTGAACAACATATCCAACTCTCAGGACTTCATCACCGTGTACAGCCTGTTATATACTATGTATATATCAATAGATGTTTAATGGAGGGATAGAGTATATGAGGATATAGATGAGAGACAGGCTATTGTATGGTGAGCACTAGAAGTAGTATTAGGAGAGTTGCAGGTGATGGTAAAGCAGATAGGTTCTGATGTCAAGTATAGTGCAGATGGTAAGAGGACCCAGATGGAGTATACTTAGACAGAGTAACCTAGTGCAAGGATAGTTCAAGGTAGTCCCAAGAGCTAACAGTCTTATGCAGGTGATAGTGAATAGATAGATAGATAGTCTTGGTAATTGCAGTAGATGATAGTAGGAGATTGGTAGCAAGAATCCCCTGCGGGGTACTTATCACTTAGATAGGTTTAGGAATAACAGTGTCCATTGGAGAGGGGTGATCCCGTAGCGAGATATGGATCACCAGCGAGGTTTCCGGCTTCAGTTCAGCAAGGAAGGTATGTCAGCAGCTCCGACTTCTCAGGCGTAGGTGCGATGAACATGTGGGTTTGAACGAGCGATGAGTGAGAGCAAACCGGTGATTGAAATAGCCGCTCATAGCGGCGCTCGGCAGTGATGTCATCCGGTCTTAAAGGTATATGCGTCCTTTGTTATACAAGATGGGACGCAATTAAGAGAGGAGAAATATGGAAGCAAGGGTACCAGAGGTACCGGAACATTACATCAGGATGGTGAAAGACGGCACAACACACGCCCCTGTTCCACCGCCTCCAAACGTCCCAGATGGCCCCGTTTCCAGATGTGGGGAGTGAACAGTCACCTGAGAGACTTGGTGTCACTCCTGCCTACTCTGAAAAATAGATGCCAGGCATGCCAAAAATATAGAAATGAGGATATCATAAACGATCAAACGACATTCCCTGATTCAGAAGCTGTAGGCTTGATGGCATGTATGCTGTGTGGCCACAATTCAAAAACGCCTTGAACGGTGCTTGGCTACAAATCCAGTGTCAAAGACCATAGGGATATTACATATATCATTCAAGTGGCTGTATGATCTTGATAGCATATCCATAGAACATGTAGTTCACACTAAATAGGTGGAAATGCACTGTTCACTTCACCATGGGTAAAATCACCATGGGTTGTGGATGATTCTGGATCACTTCTTCACTTTTCAAGTCACCACCAATTTTTTGTGCACTTCTGTGCACTGAACTGTTTACTTTCACCAATAAGTTTATATAGCTGATCCTATCATGGGACTGTGAATTTAAACCTATTTTTTCACTATATTGCTTTTTTATTGTTGATTTTCAGATTGGACTTGTATATGTACATTTTCTTTTTACTTTAGCCCTTTTTTGGAATTTATAACACAGTACAGTAAACCCCCGCTCTATCGCGGTTCAGTTTTTACGGTCCCGGTATATTGCGTTTTTTTTTCTCTAATGTTATTTTACTATATAAATCATTGACAATTAAATATTTTTGTGTTTTCCATAGCTCTTGCTCTGTCTCTCAGTATCTTTTAGGTGTTTAAATTTGTTTTTATTGTTTTAAAAGTGTGTTTAAAGACCTTAAAATGCTTTTAAAAGTACAGTGACAATAAAAAAAACATGCCTACAGTGTATTTTAATAGGGTTTTTCTATTTCGCGGATTTTCACTTCTCGCGGGTGGTTCCAGAATGTAACCCCCGCGATGGAAGGGGGTTTACTGTATTCACATTTCATTGTTGTTCATTCACTTTTGATGCCACACATTTTTTCTTAGGATTATTTATAAGTTTGGTTTATTACTTATCTGTGTCAGCTGCTGCCCCACCACAGCGCAGAGATACACCTTTTTTATTTCTAAAGAATGGTGGAAGTTTATTGAAGGCTTAGGACTGCACTTCTACACATGGATTTGGGAATTTGGGCAGAATTATTGGGCTCCTCAATACATCTGATTGGTCCCAATGCATTCTACAGCAGGCCAATGACCCCAGTCATACAGCAAAAGTCATAAAAAAAAACTACCTTCAGTGAAAAGTCCTGGACATGGCATGGTCCCCACAGAGCCATGATTTCAACATTGAGACTATCTGGCATTACATGAGGAGACAGATTTAACTGAGCTAGCCTAAATCTGCAGAGGAACTGTAGTTATTTCTCCTAGATATTTGGAAGAACATAGCTGCCAAGGTCCCTAAAAACTGTGAACTAGTGTGCCCAAGAGAATCAATGCTGTTTTAAACTCAAATGGTGGACACTGTTGATACATGTCCGAGAGAATTTGAAGGTGGATTCAGCTCTGCTCTCTCTTTAGGAAACTCATAATGCTATATGGATCCTTTGCCATGGTGCATTTTTAAATGTTTATTTGAAAATCAAATAAATAGAAAAATAAAAGATATAAGTTAACAACCATAAAAAAAATATTAACTAAAAAAATGTTGTATAACCTGTCACTAAGCCTAACCACTTCCCATCCGTCATGCATTTATACACATCCTCAGATGGTAAGGGTGATATCTCGGTCATCGCTGCAGCAATGATCTAGATATCTTTTCGTTCAGGCGATTCCCTACAAAGTAAAAGTAATCATAGTGGCTGGATTACTGTTACAGGTGGCGGAAGTGGGTCCTACCCCCTTCCCGCCGCCAGGAGAGCCCAGTAAGGTTGTGATTGGTGGTCTCCGACTCCGGGCACACAACGAGAAGAACAGATGTTGTTCCTCCCACTGTGTGACATCGGAAAACAGAATCAACAAAGATTTTGTCATTCCCGGTTTCGGTTCCTTATTTACCTGGCTGTTCATGGCCAGTAAAGCAGCCGGTCAGACCGATCTGTGTCTGATCGGCTGCATTGAAGGCCAGAGGAGAGATCTGGGGGTCTAATAGACCTCAGATCGCACCATAAAGAGGATCTGGCATGGCCCATGATATTACAATGGATGTTGTTTATTCTTTATAATAGCAATAAAGTTGATCAAAACAAAAAAAAATTAAAGGTACAGTGTTAAAAAAAAAAAATAATAATAAAAGAAAAAATGTAATGCGCCCCTATTCCCCTGTGCTCACGTGTAGTGTTGAGCGAACACGGACTGTATTATTCGTGTTCGTACCGAATAATTGGATTTTTTGTACCCGAACACGGACACGGACACTTTACTGTATGTTCGGGTAAAAATCCGTGTTCGGTCGTTTTATTTCCGGGTTTTGCATGCTTTGGCGCTCTTTTCATGGCGGGCTTTCAACAGCCAATCAACAATCGTTTAACTGGTGTGCCTTAAGCCATCCCAGCCATGCCTGCAAATGTCTCAGTAGCTGTGATTGGCCGTCTGAAGCATGTGACCAAGTCTTTATAAGTTCGAGGCAGCCGCAGCGGCGTCATTATGCTGCTTAGATTCAGGGACAGAGCACACATCAACGTGCTGGCTGCTGATTAGGGAAAGATAGGCAGGAAAAAACCATTTGTGTCCGGATAGAATTGAGGGACAGGTCGGAGTGTTTAGGCAGGGCGAGTTGTAGGCATTTTAGGGATAGAGTCTGCTGAATTATAGGGTCAGTGTCTTCTACAAACTACAATCGATATTGCTGTGTGGGGGGTGGGGTCTGCACTCAATCCTGATCTACGATCTCTTCTCAATCCTGTTAGGGACAGAGTCTGCTGAATTTTAGGGAAACTGTGTTCTACAAACTACAATCGATATTGCTGTGTGGTGTGGGATTGGAGATAGGCAGGTGTCAGTGATCCACATCCATTTTTCTGTGTGTGAGCTGCAGTGAACACAATCTTTTTGGGCTGCAGTGAACACAATCTTTTTGGGCTGCAGTGAACACAATCTTTTTGGGCTGCAGTGAACACAATCTTTTTGGGCTGCAGTGAACACAATCTTTTTGGGCTGCAGTGAACACAATCTTTTTGGGGTGCAGTGAACAAAATCTTTTTGGGGTGCAGTGAACACAATCCTTTTTGGTGTGCAGTGAACACAATCTTTGTGGGGTGCAGTGAACAAAATCCTTTGTGGGGTGCAGTGAACACAATCTTTTTGGGGTGCAGTGAACAAAATCCTTTTTGGGGTGCAGTGAACAACATCCTTTTTGGGGTGCAGTGAACACAATCTTTTTGGGGTGCAGTGAACAAAATCCTTTGTGGGGTGCAGTGAACACAATCTTTTTGGGGTGCAGTGAACACAATCTTTTTGGGGTGGAGTGAACAACATCCTTTTTGGGGTGCAGTGAACAAAATCCTTTTTGGGGTGCAGTGAACAAAATCATTTTTGGGGTGCAGTGAACACAATCTTTTTGGGGTGCAGTGAACACAATCTTTGTGGGGTGCAGTGAACACAATATTTTTGGGGTGGAGTGAACAACATCCTTTTTGGGGTGCAGTGAACAACATCCTTTTTGGGGTGCAGTGAACAACATCCTTTTTGGGGTGCAGTGAACACAATCTTTGTGGGGTACAGTGAACAGAATCTTTGTGGGGTGCAGTGAACACAATCTTTGGGGGGTACAGTGAACACAATCTTTGTGAGGTGCAGTGAACACAATCTTTGTGGGGTGCAGTGAACACAATCATTGTGGGGTGCAGTGAACTCAATCTTTGTGGGGTACAGTGAACACAATCTCATACTTCTGAAGGTTTGAGGGTGCTGCCTGTTCCATACTCCCCCTACTCCTCATCTAGCCTTTTAGGGGTACAAACAATAGTAATTGGGGCCTAGTGTGGTTGTGTACGTGTGATATACATACACTTTTTTGGGATCATATTTTCTATTCCGCTATTTAATCAAAAACCTTTGGGGATCAGTTAAATTGGGGGATAGTCTGTGTTGGTACGTGTGAGAGAGATCCACCTTTCCAAGTTGTTGGGGTTCATCTCATACTTCTGAAGGTTTGAGGGTGCTGCCTGTTCCATACTCCCCCTACTCCTAGCCTTTTAGGGGTACAAACAATAGTAATTGGGGCCTAGTGTGGTTGTGTACGTGTGATATACATACACTTTTTTGGGATCATATTTTCTATTCCGCTATTTAATCAAAAACCTTTGGGGATCAGTTAAATTGGGGGATAGTCTGTGTTGGTACGTGTGAGAGAGATCCACCTTTCCAAGTTGTTGGGGTTCATCTCATACTTCTGAAGGTTTGAGGGTGCTGCCTGTTCCATACTCCCCCTACTCCTAGCCTTTTAGGGGTACAAACAATAGTAATTGGGGCCTAGTGTGGTTGTGTACGTGTGATATACATACACTTTTTTGGGATCATATTTTCTATTCCGCTATTTAATCAAAAACCTTTGGGGATCAGTTAAATTGGGGGATAGTCTGTGTTGGTACGTGTGAGAGAGATCCACCTTTCCAAGTTGTTGGGGTTCATCTCATACTTCTGAAGGTTTGAGGGTGCTGCCTGTTCCATACTCCCCCTACTCCTAGCCTTTTAGGGGTACAAACAATAGTAATTGGGGCCTAGTGTGGTTGTGTACGTGTGATATACATACACTTTTTTGGGATCATATTTTCTATTCCGCTATTTAATCAAAAACCTTTGGGGATCAGTTAAATTGGGGGATAGTCTGTGTTGGTACGTGTGAGAGAGATCCACCTTTCCAAGTTGTTGGGGTTCATCTCATACTTCTGAAGGTTTGAGGGTGCTGCCTGTTCCATACTCCCCCTACTCCTAGCCTTTTAGGGGTACAAACAATAGTAATTGGGGCCTAGTGTGGTTGTGTACGTGTGATATACATACACTTTTTTGGGATCATATTTTCTATTCCGCTATTTAATCAAAAACCTTTGGGGATCAGTTAAATTGGGGGATAGTCTGTGTCGGTACGTGTGAGAGAGATCCACCTTTCCAAGTTGTTGGGGTTCATCTCATACTTCTGAAGGTTTGAGGGTGCTGCCTGTTCCATACCCCCCCCTACTCCTCATCTAGCCTTTTAGGGGTACAAACAATAGTAATTGGGGCCTAGTGTGGTTGTGTACGTGCGAGATACATACACTTTTTTTGATCATATTTCCTATTCCGCTATTCAATAAAAACCTTTGAGGATCAATTGAATTGCGGGATAGTCTGTGTCGGTACGTGTGAGAGAGATCCACCTTTCCAAGTTGTTGGGGTTCATCTCATACTTCTGAAGGTTTGAGGGTGCTGCCTGTTCCATACTCCCCCTACTCCTCATCTAGCCTTTTAGGGGTACAAACAATAGTAATTGGGGCCTAGTGTGGTTGTGTACGTGTGATATACATACACTTTTTTTGGATCATATTTTCTATTCCGCTATTTAATCAAAAACCTTTGGGGATCAGTTAAATTGGGGGATAGTCTGTGTCGGTACGTGTGAGAGAGATCCACCTTTCCAAGTTGTTGGGGTTCATCTCATACTTCTGAAGGTTTGAGGGTGCTGCCTGTTCCATACCCCCCCTACTCCTCATCTAGCCTTTTAGGGGTACAAACAATAGTAATTGGGGCCTAGTGTGGTTGTGTACGTGCGAGATACATACACTTTTTTTGATCATATTTCCTATTCCGCTATTCAATAAAAACCTTTGAGGATCAATTGAATTGCGGGATAGTCTGTGTCGGTACGTGTGAGAGAGATCCACCTTTCCAAGTTGTTGGGGTTCATCTCATACTTCTGAAGGTTTGAGGGTGCTGCCTGTTCCATACTCCCCCTACTCCTCATCTAGCCTTTTAGGGGTACAAACAATAGTAATTGGGGCCTAGTGTGGTTGTGTACGTGTGATATACATACACTTTTTTTGGATCATATTTTCTATTCCGCTATTTAATCAAAAACCTTTGGGGATCAGTTAAATTGGGGGATAGTCTGTGTTGGTACGTGTGAGAGAGATCCACCTTTCCAAGTTGTTGGGGTTCATCTCATACTTCTGAAGGTTTGAGGGTGCTGCCTGTTCCATACCCCCCCTACTCCTCATCTAGCCTTTTAGGGGTACAAACAATAGTAATTGGGGCCTAGTGTGGTTGTGTACGTGCGAGATACATACACTTTTTTTGATCATATTTCCTATTCCGCTATTCAATAAAAACCTTTGAGGATCAATTGAATTGCGGGATAGTCTGTGTCGGTACGTGTGAGAGAGATCCACCTTTCCAAGTTGTTGGGGTTCATCTCATACTTCTGAAGGTTTGAGGGTGCTGCCTGTTCCATACTCCCCCTACTCCTCATCTAGCCTTTTAGGGGTACAAACAATAGTAATTGGGGCCCAGTGTGGTTGTGTACGTGTGATATACATACACTTTTTTTGGATCATATTTTCTATTCCGCTATTTAATTTAACTGGGCCTCCATGCGAGACCTGTGTGCCTTGTTGCGCTGTTTTGAGTACTCCACCAACATGGCCAGTGGCAATGACGCCGTTCTCAGCTTAACTATCCCACTTCTATGCCTCCTTGAAAAAACAATTCGGGCGATGATGGAAGAGGATGTGGCACAGGATGAGGAGGAGGAGGAGGATGAAGAGGTAACATTTCCAAGGCTTTCAGGGCAGTCATTCGCAAGGGGCTCCGAGGGTGGGTTCCTGCACACGCAAACGCCAGGGACGCAATTGTCCAGCAGGGGCACAGTTCTGGAGGATGAGGAGGATGAGGAGGAGGAGGAGCTGGAGGAGGAGATGGAACCATGTTCACAGCAGGGTGGCACCCAGGCCAGCTCATGGCCATCACTGGTGCGTGGCTGGGGGGATACAGAGGACACGGACGATACACCTCCCACAGAGGACAGCCTTTCGTTGCCTCTGGGCAGCCTGGCACACATGAGCGATTACATGCTGCAGTGTCTCCACAACGACCGCCGAGTTGCCCACATTCTAACTTGTGCTGATTACTGGGTGGCCACGCTGCTGGATCCCCGTTACAAGGACAACGTACCGTCCTTAATTCACTCACTGGAGCGCGATCGCAAGATGCGCGAGTACAAGCGCACGCTGGTAGACGCCATGCTGCTGGCATTCCCATCTGACAGCGGGGCCACAGTGGAAGCACAAGGCAGAGGAGGAGGAGGAGGAGGTCGCCAACGCAACCAGGGCACCGCCAGCACCTCAGAAGGCAGGGTTAGCATGGCCGAAATGTGGAAAAGCTTTGTCAGCACGCCACAACAAACAGCAGCACCAGCAGCTCAGATGGAACGTCTTAGCAGGAGGCAGCATTTTACCAACATGGTGGAGCAGTATGTGTGCACACGCCTACATGTAGTGAATGACGGGTCTGCCCCCTTCAACTTCTGGGTCTCCAAATTGGGCACATGGCTTGAGCTTGCCCTTTACGCCTTGGAGGTGCTGGCGTGCCCTGCAGCCAGTGTATTATCTGAACGGGTATTTAGCACGGCTGGGGGCGTTATAACAGACAAGCGCAGCCGCCTGTCCAGAGACAATGTGGACAAGCTCACGTTCATTAAAATGAACCAGGCATGGATCCCACGGGACTTTTCCGTACCTTATGCAGAATAGCAATGGATACCGACCTTACCCACCCATTGTTCCATTTTTGCTCTTTCTCACTCTTTTGGGGTGTACCCTCATTTAAAATTTTTGAAAAGAAGCAGTGTTGGCTACCTCGTCCTCCTCCTCAGGGCCAGATTAATGTAGGGGCTATTGGAGCTGCAGCTCCAGGCCCCTACCTTTTATATAGGCCCCGGGTTGGCCATATTCACTGTTACCGCTCTTCTGTCACTTGTAAACACAGAAGTCTGGCTTCTATGCTCGCTTCCCCAGGCAGCACCCTCAGAACCTCCCCACACAGCGTGAAGGCCGGACAAGGAGGGACAGTTGGCGATGCATGGATGTGTTTATGGGCTTCAGAGACAGCATCCCATGTTGAATTAGGCATGCATGGCTGCACCCTTCCTCCTCTGGGTGCATGGCAAGGCACGGCCCTTAAGGCCCTTCAAAATCCTCAGCACCAAGCCCATGATGCTGTTAATCCGGCCCTGGTCCTCCTCCACCGCCGCTTCCACCTACACCGCCCATAGGTGTGCGCAGCCTATTGCATTAAGGTGTGCACCCCAAAGTTGAAATACACATGCATGTGTTTGCCAGCAGGGAGAGTAATGTATCGGGGCCATGTACCTGTAGGCAAGGAGAAATAGAGCAGAGCAGGTCCCAGGGAGATCTTTCCCATCTCCTCACTGGCAATGCTATGTGCCCTAGGTGATTAGGGTGTGCCCAGGCACACCCAGCACACCCTGTGCGCACGCCTATGTCACCGCCACATCCACCACCACCTCAACCTCCCTCCTACTCCATATGGGCCTCGTCCTTCAGAGATGAAGAAGAACATTGTTTTATTTTTCTGTTTTTTTTTTGTTGTTTTAAGTTATTTCCCTATCCACATTTGTTTGCAGAGCACTTGCCATGCTCTTAATTACGTTTTGCTGCCATTTGCAGCACTCTAGCCCTTTCCTTTGGTGTTTTAGAGCCATTTTAGTGCCTTAAAGTTCGGGTCCCCATTGACTTCAATGGGGTTCGGTGTCCGGGAAAAGTTCGGTAAAAGTCCGGGACACGGACCCGGACTTTTTTTTAAAGTTCGGCCGAACCCGTCGAACACGGACATCTAGGTGTTCGCTCAACCCTACTCACGTGCAAATGTGAACGTTCACATTGACCCTGCACGCATAGGTAAACGGAAATTGCACCACGCATGCGAGGTATTGCTGCAAACGTCAGAGCGAGAGCAATAATTTTAGTGCCAGACCTCCAGTATAATTCTAAACAGGTAACTGTAAAGTCTTTTAAAGTGTTGCCTATGGAGACTTTTAGGTACTGTAATTTGGCACCATTCCATGGGCAAATGCAATTTTAAAGCATGACATTTATAGTAATTATTTACTCGGTGTAACATCATCTTTTATATTTTACCAAACAAATGGGTACTATATTGTGTTTTTGTGCATTAAAATTCATTAAACACTTCAGTATTGGGCAGGTTTTTCTTAGTTTCTGTTTTAAAATTTTGCAAATAATGTGCGCTGAGGAGGCTGCACTGATGGACACTGATAAGTTGCACGGATGGGCACTGATAGCTTGCACTAATGGACACTAATGAGGCGGCACTGATGAAGCTGAATTGATATGTGACACTGATGGGCACTGATAGGAGGCATTGATGGGCACGAATAGGAAGCAATGATAGGTGGCACTAATGAGAAAGCACTGATGGACACTGATTGGCAACACTGATGGATACTGATTGGCAGCTTTGTTAGGCACTGATAGGCAGCATTAATGGGCACTGATTGGCACTGTTGAGGCTGCACTGATAATCAGGAAACTGATGATCAGTGCCCTGATTGTCAATGTAAATGTCCACATCACACTTCCTGGTTAACGGCTCTCCTCTCCTTGCGCTGTGACAGTGAGTGAGGAAATAAATGGCAATAATGGCAAGCTTGTTTACATGTGATCAGCTGTGATTGGACACAGCTGATCACATCGTAAAAGGCCGCTGTGATTGGCCCTTTACCCTGATTTGTGATCAGCTGTGTCCACAGGACACAGCAAACACAGAGTGTGGCAGATGTGCACTGCTGGGAGCATGTGGGGGGCGTGGCTCTAGGAGGACATCCATGGACGCCCTCCAAGAACTGGATGACCACGTTGTAGCCGTCTTTTGGCTATTGCGCGGTCAAGAGGTAGTTAAAGTGTTTTTTTTTCTAATTTGCGTTCGAAAAACTAATGCATAAATACTGTGTGACATAAAAAAATGCAACACCGACCATTTTCTTCTCAATGGCCTCTGTTAAAAAAAATATATAATGTTTGGGGGTTCTAAGTAGTTTTCCAGGAGAGTCATGTTAGAATTGGCCTGGACTGGAAGTAGTTAAAATATGTGTCCTGCTAAGGAAAGGATTGAAACCCCAGTCAGGTTTTTAGTGCTAAATGGGGTTCCCCTTACCTACTGTGCAGGCGACAATGGTTTCTTCAGACAGAAAGTGAGAGAACATTTCACACTGCAAAGCAGACAAATAAAAATATATTTTTTTAGGTTGACAGTTCTAATCTTTCCCTACTGTACTATGTAATGCTGTCTGTGCCCTGTTGCAGATTTTATTTACTTATTACAGGTACTTATATAGCACCAACAATTTAGGCAGTTATTTACATATACATTTCACATTCACATGAGTCCCAGTCTTTTAAGGAGCTTACAATCTAAGGGTCCCTAACTCACATTCATACATACACATACTAGGGTGAATTTAAACAGGATCCAAATAACCTAACAGCCTGTCTTTGGAGTGTTGGGGGAAACTCAGGCAGGCACAGGGAGAACATGCGAACTCCAGGCAGGCTGTGCCATAGATTTAAACCGATGACATTAGTGCTGCCTGGTGGAAGTACTAACCAATGTACCACTGTGCTGCCCACTGATTTTTCTTCAATTCCTACCTGGTTAAACTATTATAACCATGATAATAAGTGGGAGAAAACATTTATAGTGGAGCCCAGGATAGTGGTAATAATCTGACAGGGGTCCTTGTCTTACCATACTCTATCTTAAAAAATAAAATAAAATGCGATGTTAGCTGGCTGCTTTAAATATTACCCAACCCTGAAAATTAACCTTGGAAATCAAGTTGAACCCCAAAATGTAACATAACATCACCTAACCCCTTAAAGATAAAGCATGTACCCTAATCTTACCTATCCCTTAACACTAAATTGACTCATAAAGCACCATATTGATCAGGTGCCTATTGGTTCCAAAAGCTTTCTTCAGCCGTGAGCTTGCATCATTTAAGCATATTGATTGTTGAAATACCTTAGTAGTTCATTTTCCCTACTAATTATTCATTTAAACCTGCTTTTGCTAAAGGTAGCACTAATTGAGTAGTGCATTTGATCTCTTGTGTTTCTTGGTCCTTTAATAAGGTACTGCACAATGCAGGATAATGTGTAGGCAGCTTTGTCATTTCACTTTGCTAAGCTACATTGTATCACAGTTCTTTGCAAAGAAGCACACGAGAGATTCCGTGTAGGCAATTGTTCACTTTTGTAAAAAAAAAAAAAAAAAAGTAACTGTTCATTGTGTGTTCGTTTTTACTTTTTTCTTCCCTTTCAAATATCTCCTCTTAGTATTGTGTTAAATTCTTCCAGGCAAATGCTTGTGCCATGCTGGCTACTGTTCTCCTAAATGCTCTCAGTTCTTCCTTTGCAATCAAGATTATGTTACTAAGGAGATTTTGCTTTTATTGGTGCCATTGATTTGTGTTAATAGGTTTTGAATACCTCTCTGTATTCTTTCGCAGACAAGGCCAAAAGAAAAACTTCCCTGAGTTTGGGCATTTACATTACAAATGGAGCATTGGTGTAATGAAGCCGATATAAAGTGGGCAGTTGAATGAGAACTAAAGAAGGGCACTCAAGTGAGTAATGAAGACTGGGCTAGTACAGACCACTAGCCTCCCCCCCCCCCCCCCATCTGCAGAAAGGAACTCTGAGTAGCAAGAGGGCGCCCCCCTGCGTACAGACCACCCACCACATGCAGCCCAAAACTGCCCTAACTATTAATTCCTCCACCTCTTCAACTCCATTATCCTGTGAGTTCTAAAATATCCATTTTGTTATATTGCTTACTAAAAGTTTATATATTTTTCTACACGTGTAGAACTGTAGTACGGAATGTGAAGTATCTAGTAAGTTAAAGATTCATGTAATGGCATCAGAGTCAGAGGATTGTTTGGCTATACTCCTTAGGATTAAAAGTAATACACATAACTTGCATAGTTCCAAGCATCGACACTTAGGGCTCATTCAGACTGTGTTGTATTAATGCATATGTGTTAAGACACACTGTATGAACGCAGCCCATTCTTTTTTAAAGAACTGGCAATGCACCTCAATGCATTAAAATGGATCAGACCTATTTTAAAGTCAGTAAACCCCAACAGAGGCCAGGTGAACTGCAGTGTGTCTGTGTTGGCCACCACTGTAATGATGCATTGGGATACTGTTTAAAATTAATGGCAACACACTGCACAGTGGTTTAAATCATGGTAAATAATGTGTTTAAACTGCATCTTTGTGTGCTTCAGACATCCAACTAAGTGCAAAGAAAAATATAGCTGCTTCTTTAAATGATTGGATTTCTTTATTTTATTATCCTGGCTTTTTTTTTATGGAAATATAACTGAGGGACTGAAACCTCCACCTATTTCCATATTTGTTTTATATATAAAATTAGCAAGCCTTCTGGTTACCTGAATATTCAGTACCCTTCACATGGAAGCACACAGCTGAGCATGCAGCATTGTCACTACTTTTGTCTTTCTTTACGACTGACCTAGGGGTATATATTTTGGGGAAATATGAGAAAAGATTTGCCCATGGAACTTTGAGTGGTGCTGAATAAAATGGTACTCAAAATGTATAAAAAAATTACAAAATTTTAATTTCATATTACATAAAAACATATACAATTCAACAATAATTGTTGCATCAACATATGAGGCAGGTTGCCAATGTACATTCAAAATGCCAACATGATTTATGGGACATATATTTCCTAATTTGCAGGAGTTGTAATCTCTATGCATTTCACGGGACAACGCCCAGTTTGTCAGGAGCCAGCTCAAATTGTTTATTATTGTGAATCTGTGGAAAAACCATGTCATAATAAAACACAACAAATTACACATCTAGGGTTAACCAATCAATTTATATAGTGTATTGACAATTTAAGAGATGTGTCAGTTTAAACTGGAAAATGTCCTGTAATATACATTAGGTATGCAGTATTCACAAATGAGTTGGTAACATCAAAGAGACCTTAAAATCGAAGCTAATTATTTGGATCAGTAAAGCCTGGATCCCTGCGCCATGGAAGACCACCACGGCAGAGGTTCCACCCGTGAGCTGAGGGTGGTGAGTGACCCAAGGACGGGGCAGACAGAGGGAGCCCCCATCACAGTACCTGCGTAGTAGGTGCGTCTTCAGCACCATTCATATTCCCTTATGTACGCTACGGACTAAAAAGGCATACCCAGACAAAAACCTGCACACCCATTGACCGCTCAACACCTATCCTGTGTTCCAAAGGTTCGTGGAGCAACAATACTCCATCTTTGGACAGAATTGGATACTTCACACCATAAAGTGTTAATGCTGACACATCTCAGATAACTGCTGGTCTGGTTGATTGTACTCCACCTGATATAACGTCCCCTATTAAGGAGCACACCACGGCTTTGGCGTTTGGCTACTCTGCACTGCAATGCAAACTGTCTAAATTGGGTCCGCACTGGGATCTGTTGTCATTGGTGTTTATACATCACGTATTGATCTTATATTGTACTCTAGCTCACTACATTCTCCTGAAGAAGCGTTATACCAAAACGCGAAACATGTAGAGAAAACGAATTCTGCAGTGGCATCCCTCATCACCAGATACATATTGGCATTTATCATGACCTTTGTATGAGTATTCGGTCTTTATGGTATCTATACACCCTAGCGGTGATTGAGGGTTACCCACATTCCATGACTGTAATGTTATATGTATGATTTGTCTTTTAACAATGTTTTGATTGTAAAAATACCTATTTTTTGTTATATTTATTTTCAAACTCTTTTAACTATTTTCTAATAAAATAAATATATTTTTTATGACATTAGTGTCATATTGCTGTGCCGGGAAAGTCCATGCTTCTAGCAATAGCATATACAATAGGATTTGAAAAAAAATGGGAGCCCGAAAGTGAAATAAATAAGGTAGGTGACAACAGTTCAAAGAAATAAAATTATTTATTTTCAGTGCAGCAGTGTGCAGGCGTGACGTCATATTGGCCCAGCCAATGAAAATGAATGTCCAATGCTTGATACCCAGAAGCTGACTGCTAGATGTTGGCGGCCAGCAGGGAGCCCCAGAATGGCGCATCACTGGAGCCAAGGTGAGTATAGTTCCACTTTAATCTTTAAATAGTTTCACTTGTCTTCTTTCAGTTACCTTTTTATATTTTAGTCAGGTAAATATAAACTTGCATATGAATCTTTACAAATCTCAGCCAGTAGTTGGGACTTTTGGCTCGTTTTCAAATATTTTTCAGGCTGAGCTGCTATGCGAATGAAAAGCTGGATGTTACAGAGATCGATAGCTCAAGCTCAAAATAACACTCTACTGATTTGTCAAATTGTCTCACCCCCCTTCCTGCCTGTTCTTTATTTAGTTACAAAAAAATTTAATTAGACAGAGACTGACTGCTCATGGTAATGTGTCAGAGACAATGATTCGTTTTTGAAAATGTAATTGTTTTTTGATGACCCCTAGTTTTTCATGGATTGCCATTATTTGCAACAGATGATCTGTCTTGCAAAATGAAAAAAATGAATTTTTCTACTGCTAGACAGATGTCTTCCCCCATTAATGCAGAAAAAAATGTGATAATGCAGGTCACTTCTTAAATAAATGTCCCTAAATCATTTGCCTGATCTTTTACAGGGAGTGTGATGATTTCAATGTTCTTGTAAGGATGCAACACAAGAAGGAATATTATCTTCATATTAGAGAATAAGAAAAAACAGGTGTGGTGGTCAGCAGTCTCATCCGAATAGATCACAGGCCGATGACCCATCACACTGTGTAAATGGGATTTTAACAGCTATGGGATAGTCTGTAGTAATTGACAATTGATTAATATAAAAATATTACTTTATTGAAATACGTAACAATACATATAAAATATTTAAAAACATAATGTGCAAGCATATACAAAATGATTACATATCCAATGCATCAAAAATGTATGACAAGAAACATGTGGAAAAGGTACAGTGTGACTTGATAAGTCCTATATGTTTCGCCGAGGCTAAAGAGCTCTCATATTGGCTTCTTCAGGGACAGTATGATGGAGTCACACCACTGTTTCTAGATGCATTTAATGTATATTACAGAGCATGCCGAACACACCAAGGTCCCAACACAGAGGAACAAAGACAAAGATGTTATCCTAGCGACATGGACCACCGGTAGAAACCAGTGTCCAGACCCCAGGATACCTACAAGGCAGACACTGGATCGAATCTAAAATCCGTGGAAAGGGTTTGCCAAGTCCATGGAAAACAGAGGAGGAACATATGGTTGTACCTAATTAGTAGGTGTAGCTAGTCACCACAGCGCCTTGTGGAGAAATCCCTGTGTCCAAGTCAGGCGTGTAGACGGAGCCACATGTTTGTTGTTATACATTTTTGATGCATTGGATATGTAATCATTTTTTATATGCTTGCACATTATGTTTTTAAATATTTTATATGTATTATGTATTTTAATAAAGTAATATTTTTATATTAATCAGTTGTCAATTACTACAGACCATCACATAGCCCTTAAAATTCTATTTACATAGTGTGATGGGTCATTGGCCTGTGATCCATTCGGACGAGACTGTTGACCACCACATCTGTTTTTTCTTATTCTCTAGTTAATTTAGGGATGTGGCTATGGGTGGCTGTTGTTAGAGCCAACATTTTGCTAAATTATCCAATTATCTTCTTATTGTTTTCTTCATGCTCTGGTGAATTTTTTTTTAGTGAATCAGGACCAATACTGAACAGAGATGGTTTAGCACAGAATGAGGCCCTAGGCAAGGTAGCAACTTTGGCCCTATCCCTTTCAATGATACTGATGAGGATTGCAGTAGGAACAGATAATCCACCCTATTTATTTTGTCTGTACATAAACGGCTCACCTCATTAGACACCAAATCCCTACAAATGCGTTTCTTCCTTGTAAAGTGATAGACATGTTTGCAGCTTTGACTAATAGTGCTATCCCCTGGTTTACTGTAGGAGGATGAAAGTTGCAGCTAGGGCCCCTGTACATCCATTGGGCCCTAAGCTTCTGCCTGGGTTGCCTTGTGAATAATTTGGTTTCAATGCCTTATACCTCATTCATATTGTACATCACAAAGCACCACCTTTTCTCACACATATTAACCTGATTGTTTTTTGCAATGATCAGTAGTGTTGAGCGAACACGGACTGTATTATTCGTGTTCGTACCGAATAATTGGATTTTTGTTACCCGAACACGAACACGGACACTTTACTGTATATTCGGGTAAAAATCCGTGTTCGGTTGTTTTATTTCCGGGTTTTGCATGCTTTGGCGCTCTTTTCATGGCGGGCTTTCAACAGCCAATCAACAATCGTTTAACTGGTGTGCCTTAAGCCATCCCAGCCATGCCTGCAAATGTCTCAGTAGCTGTGATTGGCCGTCTGAAGCATGTGACCAAGTCTTTATAAGTTCGAGGCAGCCGCAGCAGCGTCATTATGCTGCTTAGATCAGGGACAGAGCACACATCAACGTGCTGGCTGCTGATTAGGGAAAGATAGGCAGGAAAAAACCATTTGTGTCCGGATAGAATTGAGGGACAGGTCGGAGTGTTTAGGCAGGGCGAGTTGTAGGCATTTTAGGGATAGAGTCTGCTGAATTATAGGGTCAGTGTGTTCTACAAACTACAATCGATATTGCTGTGTGGGGTGGGGTCTGCACTTAGTTCTCCTGATCTACGATCTCTTCTCAATCCTGTTAGGGACAGAGTCTGCTGAATTTTAGGGAAAGTGTGTTCTGCAAACTACAATCGATATTGCTGTGTGGTGTGGGATAGGAGATAGGCAGGTGTCAGTGATCCACATCCATTTTTCTGTGTGTGGGCTGCAGTGAACACAGTCTTTTTGGGGTGCAGTGAACACAATCCTTTTGGAGTGCAGTGAACAAAATCTTTGGGGGGTACAGTGAACACAATCTTTGTGGGGTGCAGTGAACAAAACCTTTGTGGGGGTACAGTGAACACAATCTTTGTGGGGTGCAGTGAAGACAATCCTTGTGGGGTGCAGTGAAGACAATCCTTGTGGGGTGCAGTGAACAAAATCTTTGGGGGGTACAGTGAACACAATCTTTGTGGGGTGCAGAGAAGACAATCCTTGTGGGGTGCAGTGAACAAAATCTTGGGGGGGGGGGTACAGTGAACACAATCTTTGTGGGGTGCAGTGAACAAAACCTTTGTGGGGTGCAGTGAACACAATCTTTGTGGGGTGCAGTGAAGACAATCCTTGTGGGGTGCAGTGAAGACAATCCTTGTGGGGTGCAGTGAACAAAATCTTTGGGGGGTACAGTGAACACAATCTTTGTGGGGTGCAGTGAACAAAACCTTTGTGGGGTACAGTGAACACAATCTTTGTGGGGTGCAGTGAACAAAACCTTTGTGGGTTACAGTGAACACAATCTTTGTGGGGTGCAGTGAAGACAATCCTTTTGGAGTGCAGTGAACACAATCTTTGTGGGGTACAGTGAACACAATCTTTGTGGGGTGCAGTGAACAAAACCTTTGTGGGGTACAGTGAACACAATCTTTGTGGGGTGCAGTGAACAAAACCTTTGTGGGGTGCAGTGAACACAACCTTTGTGGGGTACAGTGAACACAATCTTTGTGGGGTGCAGTGAACAAAACCTTTGTGGGGTACAGTGAACACAATCTTTGTGGGGTACAGTGAACACAATCTTTGTGGGGTGCAGTGAACAAAACCTTTGTGGGGTACAGTGAACACAATCTTTGTGGGGTGCAGTGAACAAAACCTTTGTGGGGTACAGTGAACACAATCTTTGTGGGGTGCAGTGAAGACAATCCTTTTGGAGTGCAGTGAACAAAATCTTTGTGGGGTACAGTGAACACAATCTTTGTGGGGTGCAGTGAACAAAATCTTTGTGGGGTACAGTGAACACAATCTTTGTGGGGTGCAGTGAAGACAATCCTTGTGGGGTGCAGTGAACAAAATCTTTGGGGGGTACAGTGAACACAATCTTTGTGGGGTGCAGTGAACAAAACCTTTGTGGGGTACAGTGAACACAATCTTTGTGGGGTGCAGTGAACAAAACCTTTGTGGGGTACAGTGAACACAATCTTTGTGGGGTGCAGTGAAGACAATCCTTTTGGAGTGCAGTGAACACAATCTTTGTGGGGGTACAGTGAACACAATCTTTGTGGGGTGCAGTGAACAAAACCTTTGTGGGGTACAGTGAACACAATCTTTGTGGGGTGCAGTGAACACAATCTTTGTGGGGTGCAGTGAACAAAACCTTTGTGGGGTGCAGTGAACACAATCTTTGTGGGGTGCAGTGAAGACAATCCTTGTGGGGTGCAGTGAAGACAATCCTTGTGGGGTGCAGTGAACAAAATCTTTGGGGGGTACAGTGAACACAATCTTTGTGGGGTGCAGTGAACAAAACCTTTGTGGGGTACAGTGAACACAATCTTTGTGGGGTGCAGTGAACAAAACCTTTGTGGGGTACAGTGAACACAATCTTTGTGGGGTGCAGTGAAGACAATCCTTTTGGAGTGCAGTGAACACAATCTTTGTGGGGTACAGTGAACACAATCTTTGTGGGGTGCAGTGAACAAAACCTTTGTGGGGTACAGTGAACACAATCTTTGTGGGGTGCAGTGAACACAATCTTTGTGGGGTGCAGTGAACAAAACCTTTGTGGGGTGCAGTGAACACAACCTTTGTGGGGTACAGTGAACACAATCTTTGTGGGGTGCAGTGAACAAAACCTTTGTGGGGTACAGTGAACACAATCTTTGTGGGGTACAGTGAACACAATCTTTGTGGGGTGCAGTGAACAAAAACTTTGTGGGGTACAGTGAACACAATCTTTGTGGGGTGCAGTGAACAAAACCTTTGTGGGGTACAGTGAACACAATCTTTGTGGGGTGCAGTGAAGACAATCCTTTTGGAGTGCAGTGAACAAAATCTTTGTGGGGTACAGTGAACACAATCTTTGTGGGGTGCAGTGAACAAAATCTTTGTGGGGTACAGTGAACACAATCTTTGTGGGGTGCAGTGAAGACAATCCTTGTGGGGTGCAGTGAAGACAATCCTTGTGGGGTGCAGTGAACAAAATCTTTGGGGGGTACAGTGAACACAATCTTTGTGGGGTGCAGTGAACAAAACCTTTGTGGGGTACAGTGAACACAATCTTTGTGGGGTGCAGTGAACAAAACCTTTGTGGGGTACAGTGAACACAATCTTTGTGGGGTGCAGTGAAGACAATCCTTTTGGAGTGCAGTGAACACAATCTTTGTGGGGTACAGTGAACACAATCTTTGTGGGGTGCAGTGAACAAAACCTTTGTGGGGTACAGTGAACACAATCTTTGTGGGGTGCAGTGAACAAAACCTTTGTGGGGTACAGTGAACACAATCTTTGTGGGGTACAGTGAACACAATCTTTGTGGGGTGCAGTGAACAAAACCTTTGTGGGGTACAGTGAACACAATCTTTGTGGGGTGCAGTGAACACAATCTTTGTGGGGTGCAGTGAACAAAACCTTTGTGGGGTACAGTGAACACAATCTTTGTGGAGTGCAGAGAAGACAATCCTTTTGGGGTGCAGTGAACACAATCTTTGTGGGGTACAGTGAACACAATCTTTGTGGGGTGCAGTGAACAAAACCTTTGTGGGGTACAGTGAACACAATCTTTGTGGGGTACAGTGAACAAAACCTTTGTGGGGTACAGTGAACACAATCTTTGTGGGGTACAGTGAACACAATCTTTGTGGGGTACAGTGAACACAATCTCATACTTCTGAAGCTTTGAGGGTGCTGCCTGTTCTATACTCCTCCTCCTCCTCCTCCTCCTCATCCATCCTTTTAGGTGTACAAACAATAGTAATTGGGGCCTAGTGTGCTTCTGTACGTGTGAAAAACATACACTTTTTTTGATCATATTTCCTATTCCGTTATTCAATAAAAACCTTTGGGGCTCAATTAAATTGCGGAATAGTCTGTGTCGGTACGTGTGAGATCCACCTTTCCAAGTTTTTGGGGTTCATCTCATACTTCTGAAGCTTTGAGGGTGCTGCCTGTTCTTTACTCCTCCTCCTCCTCTTCCTCATCCATCCTTTTAGGTGTACAAACAATAGTAATTGGGGCCTAGTGTGCTTCTGTACGTGTGAAAAACATACACTTTTTTTGATCATATTTCCTATTCCGTTATTCAATAAAAACCTTTGGGGCTCAATTAAATTGCGGAATAGTCTGTGTCGGTACGTGTGAGATCCACCTTTCCAAGTTTTTGGGGTTCATCTCATACTTCTGAAGCTTTGAGGGTGCTGCCTGTTCTTTACTCCTCCTCCTCCTCTTCCTCATCCATCCTTTTAGGTGTACAAACAATAGTAATTGGGGCCTAGTGTGCTTCTGTACGTGTGAAAAACATACACTTTTTTTTGATCATATTTCCTATTCCGCTATTCAATAAAAACCTTTGTGGCTCAATTAAATTGCGGAATAGTCTGTGTCGGTACGTGTGAGATCCACCTTTCCAAGTTTTTGGGGTTCATCTCATACTTTTGAAGATTTGAGGGTGCTGCCTGTTCCATACTCCTCTTCCTCATCCTCCCTTTAGGGTAGGAAAAAATGTAATCGGGCCTAGTCTGTGTTTGTACGTGTGAGATACAGTTTTTTATCCTATTCCGCTATTCAATACACACCCTTTTGGTGTAAAAAACATTAAATTGCGGCATAGTTTGCATATTTGACATTTGCATATATTGTGCCTTGTTGCGCTGTTTTGAGTACTCCACCAACATGGCCAGTGGCAATGACGCCGTTCTCAGCTTAACTATCCCACTTCTATGCCTCCTTGAAAAAACAATTCGGGCGATGATGGAAGAGGATGTGGCACAGGATGAGGAGGAGGAGGATGAAGAGGTAACATTTCAAAGGCTTTCAGGGCAGTCATTCGCAAGGGGCTCCGAGGGTGGGTTCCTGCACACACAAACGCCAGGGACACAATTGTCCAGCAGGGGCACAGTTCTGGAGGATGAGGAGGATGAGGAGGAGGAGGAGCTGGAGGAGGAGATGGAACCATGTTCACAGCAGGGTGGCACCCAGGCCAGCTCATGGCCATCACTGGTGCGTGGCTGGGGGGATACAGAGGACACGGACGATACACCTCCCACAGAGGACAGCCTTTCGTCGCCTCTGGGCAGCCTGGCACACATGAGCGATTACATGCTGCAGTGTCTCCACAACGACCGCCGAGTTGCCCACATTCTAACTTGTGCTGATTACTGGGTGGCCACGCTGCTGGATCCCCGTTACAAGGACAACGTACCGTCCTTAATTCACTCACTGGAGCGCGATCGCAAGATGCGCGAGTACAAGCGCACGCTGGTAGACGCGATGCTGCTGGCATTCCCATCTGACAGCGGGGCCACAGTGGAAGCACAAGGCAGAGGAGGAGGAGGAGGAGGTCGCCAACTCAACCAGGGCACCGCCAGCACCTCAGAAGGCAGGGTTAGCATGGCCGAAATGTGGAAAAGCTTTGTCAGCGCGCCACAACAAACAGCAGCACCAGCAGCTCAGATGGAACGTCTTAGCAGGAGGCAGCATTTTACCAACATGGTGGAGCAGTATGTGTGCACACGCCTACATGTAGTGAATGAGGGGTCTGCCCCCTTCAACTTCTGGGTCTCCAAATTGGGCACATGGCCTGAGCTTGCCCTTTACGCCTTGGAGGTGCTGGCGTGCCCTGCAGCAAGTGTATTATCTGAACGGGTATTTAGCACGGCTGGGGGTGTTATAACAGACAAGCGCAGCCGCCTGTCCAGAGACAATGTGGACAAGCTCACGTTCATTAAAATGAACCAGGCATGAATCCCACGGGACTTTTCCGTACCTTGTGCAGAATAGCAATGGATACCGACCTTACCCAGCCATTGTTCCATTTTTGCTCTTTCTCACTCTTTTGGGGTGTACCCTCATTTAAAATTTGTGAAAAGAAGCAGTGTTGGCTACCTCATCCTCCTCCTCAGGGCCAGATTAACGTAGGGGCTATTGGAGCTGCAGCTCCATGCAGGCCCCTACCTTTTATATAGGCCCCGGGTTGGCCATATTCACTGTGACCGCTCTTCTGTCACTTGTAAACACAGAAGTCTGGCTTCTATGCTCGCTTCCCCAGGCAGCACCCTCAGAACCTCCCCACACAGCGCGAAGGCCGGACAAGGAGGGACAGTTGCCGATGCATGGATGTGTTTATGGGCTTCAGAGACAGCATCCCATGTTGAATTAGGCATGCATGGCTGCACCCTTCCTCCTCTGGGTGCATGCCAAGGCACGGCCCTTAAGGCCCTTCAAAATCCTCAGCACCAAGACCATGATGCTCTTAATCCGGCCCTGGTCCTCCTCCACCGCCGCTTCCACCTACACCGCCCATAGGTGTGCGCAGCCTATTGCATTAGGGTGTGCACACCAAAGTTGAAATACACATGCATGTGTTTGCCTACATGTACATGGCCCCGATACATTACTCTCCCTGCTGGCAAAGAGAAATAGAGCAGAGCAGGTGCGAGGGAGATCTTTCCCATCTCCTCACTGGCAAACAGAGCGATAATGCTATGTGCCCTAGGTGATTAGGGTGTGCCCAGGTACACCAGGCACACCCTGTGCGCACGCCTATGACACCGCCACATCCACCACCACCTCAACCTCCCTCCTACTCCATATGGGCCTCGTCCTTCAGAGATGAAGAACATTGTTTTATTTTTCTGTTTTTTTTTTGTTGTTTTAAGTTATTTCCCTATCCACATTTGTTTGCAGAGCACTTGCCATGCTCTTAACTACGTTTTGCTGCCATTTGCAGCACTCTAGCCCTTTCCATTGGTGTTTTAGAGCCATTTTAGTGCCTTAAAGTTCGGGTCCCCATTGACTTCAATGGGGTTCGGTGTCCGGGAAAAGTTCGGTAAAAGTCCGGGACACGGACCCGGACTTTTTTTTAAAATTCGGCCGAACCCGTCGAACACGGACATCTAGGTGTCCGCTCAACCCTAATGATCAGTTAAATGTTTTTTTCAAATCTATTCAAAATTGTTCATGCTGTCGATTTGATCACATTTTTGTAAATGGTTAAATCAAAAATCAAGCAGTCGGCCGGGTTAGTCAATTTTCTGATTATGCTTCATCAAACTAGCCTTTAAACTGCAAATCAAACAATTGCTTTCAACAGGTAATTTTTTGCTTTGTTATTTTATATGTATTACCTCCAACTAACAATGAAAAGAATGCAAAAAAATGTAGGCGCCCAACTGTATGTTGTTTCCATCAATCATTTGTGTGTTTAATGTAGTGGAGACAGTTAAATTGCAAAACCAGGACTCTGAAAGATATTCTTGAAAATCTATAAAATAATGCCTATATGTACTAAAAGGACATACTGTGTATACTTGGTGTCAAAAAAACATTTTTCTTAATCGTGAGTAATTCAGGTACATGGGTTATGCTGCTACATTCTAGATATTGTACACTGGCAAACAAAACTGTAAGGGCAGCCTAGTGTAATCCCCCCACCCCCACTTCCATCATGCTCCAGTTTTCTGCTAGTGTCCTAGGAGAATTTACATATTCTTCCTTCAGAGACAAGGAAATTCCCTTTTCTGCTTTTTATTAAGATTCTTTTTTTTTTTCTAGCAAGCTTGTCAGGTTGCTGCCGAGCCAGTGGGACTCATTTTGCAGATTTCTGGATTGTCTGATCTTCTGTATAGCCTTGGAAGCTGTACCTGGCCATTGTTGGAAGTAAAACACCTACTTCTCAGATTGGATTATAGGTATAAGGGCAGTGGTTCTGTGAGCTTTGCCAGATTATATTCTGTTATTAGTTCTGGGGGGTGCTTACAGTATACTTCCAATAGAGCCAGAGATTGATACCTAGATCTCTCCTCCCTGTCTGAGTTGCAACACTCTTCATTAATTTCCTCAGGACTGACTAGCTCAGAAAAAAAATTTCTCTTGAGTTTTTGAGGAAAATTTCACCCATGTTAACAAACTCAGGATGCAGGCATCCAGCATACACCCATGCCCCCTCCACCAAAGTCTATCTAATTTCCCTGCAGCTACAGTTGCTTCTGCACAGTTAGCTGAGGATGAATAGGAATCTACCCTATCCTTGTTTGTTAAATTGGTACATGAAAATATCAGTCTGCAGATATAACTTTAGAATGTAAGGCTACCATTTAGGTTCTTATTGCCACAGTACGCATGTGAACAACCTGTCTCAGCCATACCCAAGGTTACCAGCCTGGATTTCCTTTAAAGCCTGTGGCCTGATACAACCATTTCTGTATGCTCACTATTGCAGCTTGTTTTATATAGTGACTGGCCTAATCCAGGGAAAATATTCACTTGTCCCAAGTGCTTTCTTTTTGAGGAGTAGTTCCTTAAAAAGTGTGCCATCCCCATACTGGATCCAGCCATTTCATGTCTTTCTCCGTGTCTATGTGGAGAATATTCAAGTTTAAAAGTCCTTGTGAATAAAAGCCTAAGAAATCTTTCCATGGCCTCTCTTGCAGGCCCTTCCCTGCAAGCTGATACTGCTGCCATGTCCACCTGCCAGACTTTAGTTGGCTGGTCCAAGGAAATGTTTAGGATCTTGGATCTGTCCAGGTTGCTGGTCCCTCTGTCCACCAATAACTAGATTTCATGCCTGTGGCCCTGCTTTACTGTGTTGATGAGTTAACAGATATTCTCCTAATATCCAGTATCTAGCATTATTATTTTTTTAATGCATATGCGGAGGACCCTTTGGTTTAAATATTGGAACATCAGTGCAAAAAATGCCTATTGCATATATTCTTCAATGGAGAACACCTAATTAGAAAATTCCTGGACATTTTTTTATCAAGGTAATCGCTAGAGGAAATATTACCATTTTGCCACAGATAAGCCTCTGTCTGTAAAACCCTCTACTTCAAAGGCTAAGAGGAGTTCATTTAATTCATGGGTCTTCAAACTATGGCCCTCCAGTTGTTCAGGAACTACAATTTCCATCATGCCATAGTTCAAAAAGTTGTACTGTGATATACATGCCATCATCCCCAATAATGAAATATCAAAGAACCAAAGACCAAGAGAGGTCAGAAAAAACGGGACTATATGGGCATGTGTGTGACTGAAAGGATGCAATCACAATACCACTATATAAAAACATATACAGCTTTATTGAAAGTTTAAAAAAGACAAAAATAATGATATGACAAAGATAACAAACATATATTTAATACATGGATCAGTGGTACCCATACACTTGTGAGATGGATACAGTATACCAGATCAGCGGATCTCAATCTATGTGCAGTCTGACGGTCCCCGCTAAGCCAAAGCATTTCGCAATTATAGCTTCATCAGGGCACCACAAAGACCAGAAAAGTACTGCACTAAGAAAGTATGAAAAAGATATACATTATAATCACAATTTTACATTTCTATATCAAGTATAACATTGATATATAGCTTCATAATTATGCTGACCTGAAACGCTCACAGCGGAGAGTGTAAAGCAGGCAAGGGGAACCATACTCCTGGGCAAGCGTCGGGAGCCCCTATAAGTGGACCAATATCGATGGTGGGGGATGGATATTCAATATTAAATAAGGGGCAAAAAACCTTCCTCACAAACCCCCTAAAGAAAAAAGAATATGTATAAAAAAATATATAAATAAATAAAGGGGGGGATGAGTGGCCAGGGCTAGTAGTGTTCAAGAGTAGCCTCTAGTCTCTGAGTATCGTCAAAGCCAATGGTGAATTAAATCCTCATTGTCCGTATATGGGGAAGCATGAAAAGCGCCATAGATTCTGTGTATAGATTCGGCTTATATAGGGCGCCACCTCTGCCTAATAGGCAAACCAGATGCAGCTGCGGCACTGGACACAAGTGTCCATAGCCGGAAGCGTCATAAGAGCCCGTATGTCACATCCGCCGCCTAGAGGCGGAAGTGACGTCGGCAGAGTGGCGGAAGTCCGCGGGGAACCGTCACCGGAGAGAGAACTCTCTGTAGACACCGCACCCCGACCGCCCCCTAGAGGGGAGAGGATGAACTTACCAATCCCGTGCCTGCTTGTTCAAGTCTACATGGAATACCAATCAATGTGGATATACAGTATCAACATTACAACATATATTACAACATAATCATTTTGAATGGGAGAAGGAAATTGTCCACAAATAATTGTATGTAGAAACAATTAAGCATAAATATGCTTTATTCCCATAGCGCCCTCTATTGGAGACTATAGGAATGACTTATAGCTCAGAACATCGTTGAGGCCTGGAGACTGAGTGGCCCTTAAATCAAAAATCCACTTAGCCTCCTTACATAACACTTTTTTGTCGACATTACCCCCCCTCGAATCCTGATGTATCACTTCCAGAACTGTGAATTTAATCACTGAGTCATCAAACCTATGTTTGAAGCCTACATGACCCCCGATTGGGGTGTTAATCTGTCCTGTGGATATATAGGATATATGGTCAGAAATGCGTTTATATAGAGATCTAATTGTTTTTCCTATATAGAAGGATCCGCAACTGCAGAACATAATATATACTACATTTTTTGTTTGACATGTGTTCATTTAAATAACGCATACGACCAGATGGTAACCTATAGGAGGATCCTTCCAGGATCCATGGGCAGAAATTGCAATTCCCGCATTTGAACATCCCTTTGGGTAATTGATCATTGTTTTGAGGTCTAATATAGTGGCTATTAACCATACTATCTCGTAGTGATTTTGTCCTCCTATATGTTCCGAGATGGTCCGAGATACCTACAGAGTACTGGGTCCTCCGTGAGGATACTCCAGTTTTTTCTGAGGATTTTGTAGATCTCAGAGTGTTGCCCAGAGAATGTAGTGATAAACCAAGTTTTATCGTCTCCCTCCTCTTTTTTGTCAAATAGTAGTTCATGGTGCATTTTTCCTATAGCTTTATTAGATGCTTATTATTTAATTTAAATTTTTATTTAAATGTATTTTGTAGCTTTATTATATGCTTATTTTATTTTATATATATATATATATATATATATATATATTATATTATATTTCTTCCCCCCCCCCTTTATTTATTTATATATTTATATATATATATATTTTTTTTTTTTCTTTGGGGGATTTATGAGGAAGGTTTTTTGCCCCTTATTTAATATTGAATATCCATCCCCCACCATTGATATTGGTCCACTTATAGGGGCCCCCTTGCCTGCTTTACACTCTCTGCTGTAAGCGTTTCAGGTCAGCATAATTATGAAGCTATATACCGATGTTATACTTGATATAGAAATGTAAAATTGTGATTATAATCTATATCTTTTTCATACTTTCTTAGTGCAGTACTTTTCTGGTCTTTGTGGTGCCCTGATGAAGCTATAATTGCAAAACGCGTTGGCTTACTGGGGACCATCAGACTGTACATACATTGAGATCCGCTGATCTGGTATACTGTATCCATCACAAGTGTATGTATTTTTTTAAATATATGTTTGTTATCTTTGTCATATCATTATTTTTGTCTTTTTTAAACTTTCAATAAAGCTGTATGTTTTTTATATAGTGGTATTGTGATTGCATCCTTTCAGCCACACACATGCCCATATAGTCCCGCTTTTTCTGACCTCTCTTGATCTTTGGTTCTTTGAATTTCCATCATGCCTAGTCATGTCTGTGAATCTCAGAGTTTTACAATGCCTCATGGGATGTGTAGTTCCGCAACACCTGGAGGGCCGTAGTTTGAGGATCCCTGCTTTAATTATTCCCAGGCCTTTAAGCTAAGCCTGCACTGAAAAATGTTCCAAACCCACAAACAAGACCACCTCTCAATGAAGGGACACCCCACTTATCAGTGTAAGAAGATGTCTGTTGGGCTATGCAGCTGCCAGGTCTCAGGACATATCAGATATTTAGGTCCAGAACGTGGCTGCCAGGGGCTACAAGCTTGAATTCCAAAGTCTTCAACACTTTCAGCAACACAAAAGGGGGCATTCCCCCTCTGGATCCAAAGGCTCTCAGCATCTTCCTTTGGTTATAAGGGTCTGTCATAGCATCCCTCCTTCCAGGGTTATTTCTGGACTCTGTGGACATTTCAGATGCCTACTTGCATGTTTCTATTTTTCTGGCACTTTAGTGCTTCCTGTGCTTTGTGCTGGACACTCAAAATTGCCAGTTCATTGCCCTTCCCTTTGGTCTATCCACTGCACTTGGGTTTTTACCTAGGTGAAAAATCCTTGCAACTGGTCCACTCTTGGGACATTCCCACAGTGAGATACATGGCTGACTTCCTACTAACGGAACAGTTGACATAGACTCTGAAAGTCAAAATGGAGATTTGTAGGTGGCTGAGAGCAATAGATGGTACTTATTTGAATTAAGAATACATACTTTCAAAATATTTTGTAAGTGTTACTTTAAGGTTTTAATGTGAATATCTTAAGTCAAGGTATGGAAACGCATTCAAAATAAAGTTTGTCAAAAGAGCAGGTAAGACCAAAAGTCCCATAAATAGGAAGCTAGGATGATAAGTGTTGGAAAAGATGAACTCAGGATCCACTTCGGGTAGTGCACCTTCACCTTTAAGCAAGCTACTGTGCTCACCTCAAGCCTAGACCTCTGTATTACCAGCAGGTCAAATAGGCATATCTTTAAAATTCGGGTGCTACAACTCTCCAGCCATTGTCCCACTTCCAGCGTGTGTAACAAAGGATCAGGAGCGACCTCAATCCACCAACCGAGGCTCCCCAAAAAAGGGAGATGTACATAGAATGCAATGAGGGAAATGATCTAAGAGCGATCCGTTGAATCAAAAACTCAATGACATTTATTGGTATTGCACTTACAATAGAAGAAAATCAGTACAGCAATGAAAGATAAGCCGGTGTCCAGTGGGCTGTGTAGAAGATGGCAGCGGGTGATGTCAGGACGAAGTCCCTTTGAACGTAAGGCGTACGGAGGGAGGAGCTACCCATCCTGGCGTCACCCGCTGCCATCTCCTACACAGCCGACTGGACACCAGCTTTTCTTTCATTGCTGTACTGATCTTCTTCTATTGTAAGTGCAATTCCGATATATGTCATTGAGTTTTTGATTCAGCGGATCGCTCTTAGATTATTTCCCTCATTGCATTCTATGTATATCTCCCTTTTTGGGGAGCCTCAGCTTCCTTTTTATGGGACATTTGGGCTTACCTGCTCTTTACTTTGAATGCATTTGCTGATATCTCAATATCTATTACGCTACACTTATAAGTTGTTTGTTTGGTCTTTGGGTTTTTGTGATTAACCTTTTGTGTTCAGCTGCATATTTATCCATTTATTAATTTCTCACTCTTTGCACTAAAATATTTTTTATCCAAGGTATGGACACTACCTATGGAATATACTTCTAGCCTATTTGTGAAAGACATCTAGCATTATAATAGCTCCTAAATATTGTTACAAGGGAAGCTATGAGAGAAAAACTATGCAGCTCAAGCCCACAATCCACATTGTAAATAGTGTATTCCTGTTTAGAAATTAGACAACTAAGTATGTCTCTCTGGCTTGTTTTAAAAACTAATGTTCAGCAGAATGTTATATAAATGTTATTATTCTTGGCCACAACTGTGGACACAGCATTTGAGTAAACATTCGGGCTGTAACCAATGTGTCGAGCATCAGCATATGCTGCTGGTTTACATTAACATGATTTATTTGTAAGTATAGCTAAGCACGACAACAGTCAAATTTTTTCCCTTCAACAGTTAGTAGTTGAGAAAAATGGTAATACTGCCCTTTAGTGCAGTATAGGGTTTCATAATAGCTAAAGAGAAAGGTGTGGGAAGCACCACTATCTAAGTATAGTATGTTAGTAGTAGGTAAAAACAAAGATGAATATAAAATTTGCACTCACATTTTATTAAGGAGTTAAAAGCATATGTAAATCCTGATGGAGGAACTGCAGAGCTCTGCGGGGTCGTGGCTGGGTCGGCAGAATTGGGCGTTAGAAGACACTAAGAATGGTATCAGTCTGGCTGCGGAGTTGCCCTAGGTGGCGGCGAGTCAACCACGAGGCAGGCAAGGTGGCTGTGTTATGCAGTGGTAAACTGGCAGGCTGGAGCCAGGAAAGCAGATGTCCGTGAACGAGCCAGGGCTGAAGTGGAGACAGCAGTGCAGGAGGTTTCCAAGAGAATGATGTGGAAGGCGCAGGGATGTGGCTACGCATTTCAGGGCAACAAGGGCCGCCCCTTTGTCAAACCATCTGGTGGTTTGACAAAGGGGTGGTCCTTGTTGCCCTGAAACATGCTTTGACATTGATTACAAGTGTTATCCAATCCTCTTTTAGGATAGTAGAAAAGCTGGGATACCGCACCATATAGCCAATCCCCATTGATGAAATTGGAAATGACGAAAAGCTTTGTGGATATGCGGAGCTCGATTCATGTGTTGATCACGGGAGAGTGTGAAAGGGGACTACACTGACAGTTGAAACCAGTGTGGAGGTGGTGAGACTGGGATGAGTTGTTGCCTATCTGATACCTACCCATGTACATGCAATCTACAAGATGATTTGAAATATGAGTGGTTTACTTGGATTTTAATAAATGTTTTATGTGATTAATGCACTATTGGATCCTTTATTTGTTTTCTCTCACACACATGCGATGCGATGAGACCTGCTGAGTGATACTACCAGGACGATATTGCCATAAAAGCTTATTTACCTTTTCATGAGAGTGAAAGGCAATTCAATCTGGTGAGTGTATTTCCATTGGGGAGACAGATCTATTTATTCGCACTGGTGGTGGATATAAGGTGTATTATTCCTGGCTCCACTCAAAGAGAGAGTTGACTGTTCCTGAATTGAATCACTTTGAAGATTTATTTATTTTTTTTATTTTGACAGTTGTATGGACTTTTTTATATGATTATGAAATTTTTAAATATTTTGTATTATTTTCACGTTTAACCACTTAATGACCCCCCGCAGCAGTTATACTGCGGCAGGCAGCCGCTCCTGCACGAACTGCCGTAGGTATACGTCGGTCGCGCGCCTGCAGCCAGGGGGCGAGCACGCACTGCCGGCGGCGTGCTCCTGCCCCCGCTCGTCAGGGGATCCCGATGCATGAGGCAGGCGGATCCCATTGCTGCCTGACACCCGTGATCGTTCCCCGCTGAGAGAAGACAGCCAGCTGTTGTACACACAGCTGACTGTTCTCTCTGGAATGATCATAGATCGCCTGTGATCCTGCTATATAGGATCACAGGTCTCTGTGATCATTTCACAAGCCACGCCCCCCCCCCACAGTTAGAAACACGCTCCTAGGCTCACATTTAATCAACTACGCTATTGTCCATTAAAGTATCGCAGTGCCGAATCGCAAAATATGGCCTGGTCATTAAGGGGGCAAATCCTTCCGGTCCAGAAGTGGTTAAAGCGGAGTTCCGGCTACAAAAGCATTTTTTAGACAAAAATAGCCCCCTCCTAAGCTAACGCCAGTTAAACTAACCCCACATTACAGTGCAGGACAGTAATTGAATTTAGATAAAATCTTTAAAATTTATTTGCAGAGTGCAGCCATCTCCGGTGTGGGCATCTGAAGCCGCTGAGTCCCTCTTCCTGGTTTCTGGCTCCCAGAATGCCGATCGCAATCTCGCGCATGCGCTGTAGATTGCAATCGCCAATCAGAGTAGCGGCCGGCCATTCTCATTGCATCCTGGGATTGATGACTCACCTCTCCCAGGACGCAGTGCGAAACCAGAAGTGACGTCCGGGGCCGCAGAAGGAGGAAGTTTGACAGAGATGCCCCTAAAATAAGGTAAGTGACTCCCCCAAAAATAAAAAAAAATGCCCAATTCTTTTTTGACATGCTTTTCCCCACAGGAATCTGGAAAAAAGAAAAAGAGGGTGGAATTCCGCTTTAATTTTATCACTTGGAGATATATGCATAGCAGCAGAGGTTTTGCTACTGTGGAATTGATTATTGGTTGGTACACTAGTATTAATGTCACAACATTTGTTGGATGTATTATTTAAGTAGCAGTACTGAAATATTTAACACTATAGGTGATTTTTGGAATCCTAAGCACAGTGAAACCCCCAAAAGTGTCCTCTTTTAGGATAGCTGCAGCCAGGCTCTAAGTGTCTACTATTATCCTTTAATGGCTGTGAACTTTTTTTTAAATTAAACTTTCCTAAGGAACCACCTATAGGACTTTATTTTACCAAAACCTCTTCCTACCTATTGCTATGATCTACTTCTTCTTTATTAACCACTTAAGCCCCGGAGGATTTGGCTGCTGAAAGACCAGGGGGTATTTTGCAATTCGGCACTGCGTGACTTTAATGGATAATTGCGCAGTCGAGCGACGCTGTACCTAAACGAATTTGACGTCCTTTTTTTCCCACAAACAGAGCTTTCTTTTGGTGGTATTTGATCACCTGTGCAATTTTTTGATCATGCGCCATAAACAAAAAAAGAGCGTCAATTTTGCAAAAATAACAATATTTTTCACATTTTTTTATATGAAATTCCCCCCCCCCAAAAAAATGTAAAAATCAAAATTTTTTAACATTTTCGGCCAATTTGTTTTATGCTACATATGATTGGTAAAAAAAATCGCAAAAAGCATATTTTGATTGGTTTGCGCAAAAGTTATCGCGTTTACTAACAAAGGGAAAGATTTTTGTCATTTTTGTTGTTTTTTTTTAAATGGGGCGGACAGATCGGACCCTTGACTGACATTTTTTACACTTTTGGGGTTACCAGTGACATTTCTACAGTAATCAGTGCTATACATATGCACTGTTACTGTAAAATTACACTGGCAGTGAAGGGGTTAACTTTATTTGAGAGGGAGGGGCTGTGTGTGTCCCTAGGGGCGTGATTCTAACTGTGATTGTGGCTGTGGCTTGAGCTGTAGGAACAATGATCAACGGTCCTACGGCTCCCCAGAGCCTCACAGGCTAGTGACGTACTGATACGTCACTCTGCCTGTGAGGGGCTGACCGCCGCAGTATATGTACTTGCGGCGGTCGGCAAGTGGTTAAAAGCTATGCTGCAGACTTATTGAGAATTGTTGCCAAAAATATTGGGACAATTGCTCAACAATGTCTTTAGACATTATAGTAAGGTGAGACATTCAGGCCTGATATTACTGTTCACTTGTGGGGCCACAAAAAATGCTCAGCTGAACATCCCTGTTTCAGAGAACAGGGAGAAGGAGGGTGGTTGCAGTCAGATGCTTTGTGGGCCTCTCAGCTTTGTGAGGGCCGATAGAGAACATAACAAATTTTCTGGGGAGAATGGCTTTTGTGGTGGTTATACAAAGGCAAATTTAAACTTTGACGTGATTTTAGACTTCCAAAAATCTTTTTCATTGACCGTGTTTAAAAAAATTCTAAGGTAAAAACAGTGCATGCTTTGTGTTACCTGTAAGCAGGGCTGCTGATAGAAATCGCGGAGCCCCATACGGACTACCTGACAGGGCCCCCCCAAGAAAATATTAAAGATATATTTAGCTAAAATTACAATGAAATCATTATTATCAGACACAAATACAACATAACTCACATAATTCCTGCCAAATCTAAAAGAAAGTTAATAAATAAAAATGAAGATGGGATGAAAAAAATATACACGCTGGGCAGTTGGAGTTCTGGGATCAGAGAGAAAGAGGGAAAGAAACAAAGTTAGAGATAACAAACTCAGGAGCAGAGCTAACATTAGAGCCAGTGCGGGGAGGTGGGGGGCCCACGCAGGGAGGGGGATTAGTGGGGGACAACTGCACCTTTCTCAGCAGATAAAAGTTGGCAGCAGAGAGAGGGAGAGAAATCAGCTTTCAGCTGCTGGAGGAAGAGTTTTGTATTTGTTGTCCATCACTAATCCCCCTCCCTGTGTGGGCCCTCCTGTGTGCTTGTGCCCCCTACAAGAGGACTGGTGGTCCCTCCCCATCAACGGCCCTTGCCTGTAAGTACATCTATTTGCTTGTATCCCTGGGTTTATGTGATGTGATGTACTGTACTCATGTAGGACTGTACATGAGTGTGAGGCATCAATATCCCAGCTCATTATGGGTTAAAGATTTAGCATCATTGAAGCTGTTAGCATATCAGGCAGACAGTCATAAAACACTACTACTAATATGAAGAAAACTGACATGCATTTGTTTTAGTACTATCCAAGATCCAGGTTCCAAAGAGTATACCAAACTCATAATCTCCATACCTTGCATTGTGTAGTTGTAATAATAAAGAATGGCCGAATTAAGAAAATTTTGAAAGAGTCATAGCTTCAAAGCCCTTAAATATAGAAGAGTTATTAAAAATTAGGATCTCTCAGGGACCGCAACGGTTCTGATATCCATGTGTGGGCTCTAATCATAGATAAATTAGTGTCACAGTGACACCATATCTTTTCTCTTTTGTCTTTCCCTTATTCTTGTCAGCGCAGCTTTAACTACTGAATCAATTCACATCAGGCAATGCATGCTCTCTCTGTAAGCACCCACTTGCCATTTAAAGTGTTACTAAACCCACAACAGTAAAATCAGTCTGTATATGCAGTAAAGCATGCTTGTTAAACTCAATGTGGAACCTAACGGGTTAATCCTCTGCATTGTGTAAAAAGGCTGTTTGATCCTGTCTTCCCTGATCCTTCCCCTTCTTCCACTCTCTCCAATCCATCTGCTGATAAGACAGAGCCTTTTTAAGTCACTCTGCACATGCTCAGATTGATGTGTTTTGCTAGAGAATTTTTTTTTTCTTGGGAGAGTGCATGTGATCATCACAGGGCCAATCAGCACTGTCCAGGCAGAGGGTCAAGGGTCCTGCAGCCTCATAGGACAGTCAGAGGAGAATGTAAACTCCTCCTACAAGCTTTAACACTGATAGAAATCACAAGACTGCTATATACTGCTGATGAGAAAAGGTATTTAGCAGTTTAGATTTACTAAAATAATTGAATTTCCATGTTCTGTGTACTGTGGGAGACCAGATATAGTGAATGCAGGGTCCTGGGTATAGTAACCCATTAAATGTCAAATATCAGAACATCAGTTGTAGTGAGTAGATGATAAAATGGGAGTCGCGCTCAATATAGAACAGTCAATATATCACATGGATAGTGAGCAGCAATAGCTGAGAATCCCATCTCAGCCACATTCAGCCTTGATGCATATACAGTTCATGAAAATGCATGGTGAATCTCCACCCTGGTGTGAAATGCAGACGGACACTTGTGAAGCCCTTCACCACATATAGCCTCTTACCAGAGAGAGACGAGACATACACAGTAAGTAGTTTGAGGACTACTTCGCCTGTATTCAGCAAATCAACTCCGGTACGAATCCAATCATAAGGTGTTCACCAATAGTAGAGATGGACTGACGCTTTAAGGACCCACTCTCAGAGTAAGATATGGAAAAGAAGGCAAAAACGGCCCATAGCGTGATACTGTCTTAAAATTTATTAGGTAAGAAATTCCATTACACTCACCCAAATACAATAGAATCATGCCTGTAGCCACATCATGGGCGGTGGAACGATACAAGGTACTTCCGGGTTCCGGGTATGACGGAGTGACGCTCTTTTCCATATCTTACTCTGAGAGTGGGTCCTTAAAGCGTCAGTCCATCTCTACTATTAGTGAACACCTTATGATTGGATTCGTACCGGAGTTGATTTGCTGAATACAGGCGAAGTAGTCCTCAAACTACTTACTGTGTATGTCTCGTCTCTCTCTGGTAAGAGGCTATATGTGGTGAAGGGCTTCACAAGTGTCCGTCTGCATTTCACACCAGGGTGGAGATTCACCATGCATTTTTATGAACTGTATATGCATCAAGGCTGAATGTGGCTGAGATGGGATTCTCAGCTATTGCTGCTCACTATCCATGTGATATATTGACTGTTCTATATTGAGCGCGACTCCCATTTTATCATTTTCTTTTTATACATCCAGCTGTATGAGTTCGCTGCTATAAGGGCGCGGGTTTTATATACATATTTTCATTTTGTAGTGAGTAGATGGCATTTAATAGTTGAATGTTGGGGGGTGAACTGTCAAATCAGGCACAGGTCATTTTCCCATGTAGAGTCTAGTTCTAAGGTTCAATGGGCTCTGGAGGAAAACAGAAATTGATGTGAAGATTAATACCTATTTACAGGCAACGCAATGTACATTTCAAGGTGCATTTCAGTGCTTTGGATCAAGTTCAGTTCCTAGTAAGATACTCCCCTGCAACATTCTTGCTGATGTAGTCCTCCTGCCTCACCAGCCAGATTGCTGGACACATGACCTAAAAAAGGTCAGTGCTACTCGTAGCCCCAGACTTCTTTGCATTGTTATTAAAAAAGAATAGCACGCAAATGCAAAAGAAATAACTACCAAATCTGAAGACAATCCATAAATAAAAATGGGGGTTTGGTCCCACCATATGGCCATATCGTGCTCAAGCCCACTACTGCGTCAAAGTACCCCATTATCAGTGGGTCCTACACTATCCATGAAAAAGAGATGAATCCAGCCTAACCCTTGGAGATAATACTCCTTGCTGGGAAGGATGTGCAAATGCACTACAGGGGACTCCTACTATATCCACTAGATGGTGGACACTGATTGAGTACAGGTGTGTGTGGGGGGGTGGGGAGGGTTGCTCAACCTCGATAGTCTGGTCAGACCGAATACATAATAAACAGGCAAAAAATTTGGGGGAGCATACCCATGTATTTCTAAAGCTGCTGCAGCTATGAACCAAAAGACATGTATATTAAAAAAGAATAGCGCGCAAATGCAAAAGAAATAACTACCAAATCTGAAGACAATCCATAAATAAAAATGGGGGTTTGGTCCCACCATATGGCCATATCGTGCTCAAGCCCACTACTGCGTCAAAGTACCCCATTATCAGTGGGTCCTACACTATCCATGAAAAAGAGATGAATCCAGCCTAACCCTTGGAGATAATACTCCTTGCTGGGAAGGATGTGCAAATGCACTACAGGGGACTCCTACTATATCCACTAGATGGTGGACACTGATTGAGTACAGGTGTGTGTGGGGGGGTGGGGAGGGTTGCTCAACCTCGATAGTCTGGTCAGACCGAATACATAATAAACAGGCAAAAAATTTGGGGGAGCATACCCATGTATTTCTAAAGCTGCTGCAGCTATGAACCAAAAGACATGTATATTAAAAAAGAATAGCGCGCAAATGCAAAAGAAATAACTACCAAATCTGAAGACAATCCATAAATAAAAATGGGGGTTTGGTCCCACCATATGGCCATATCGTGCTCAAGCCCACTACTGCGTCAAAGTACCCCATTATCAGTGGGTCCTACACTATCCATGAAAAAGAGATGAATCCAGCCTAACCCTTGGAGATAATACTCCTTGCTGGGAAGGATGTGCAAATGCACTACAGGGGACTCCTACTATATCCACTAGATGGTGGACACTGATTGAGTACAGGTGTGTGTGGGGGGGTGGGGAGGGTTGCTCAACCTCGATAGTCTGGTCAGACCGAATACATAATAAACAGGCAAAAAATTTGGGGGAGCATACCCATGTATTTCTAAAGCTGCTGCAGCTATGAACCAAAAGACATGTATATTAAAAAAGAATAGCGCGCAAATGCAAAAGAAATAACTACCAAATCTGAAGACAATCCATAAATAAAAATGGGGGTTTGGTCCCACCATATGGCCATATCGTGCTCAAGCCCACTACTGCGTCAAAGTACCCCATTATCAGTGGGTCCTACACTATCCATGAAAAAGAGATGAATCCAGCCTAACCCTTGGAGATAATACTCCTTGCTGGGAAGGATGTGCAAATGCACTACAGGGGACTCCTACTATATCCACTAGATGGTGGACACTGATTGAGTACAGGTGTGTGTGGGGGGGTGGGGAGGGTTGCTCAACCTCGATAGTCTGGTCAGACCGAATACATAATAAACAGGCAAAAAATTTGGGGGAGCATACCCATGTATTTCTAAAGCTGCTGCAGCTATGAACCAAAAGACATGTATATTAAAAAAGAATAGCGCGCAAATGCAAAAGAAATAACTACCAAATCTGAAGACAATCCATAAATAAAAATGGGGGTTTGGTCCCACCATATGGCCATATCGTGCTCAAGCCCACTACTGCGTCAAAGTACCCCATTATCAGTGGGTCCTACACTATCCATGAAAAAGAGATGAATCCAGCCTAACCCTTGGAGATAATACTCCTTGCTGGGAAGGATGTGCAAATGCACTACAGGGGACTCCTACTATATCCACTAGATGGTGGACACTGATTGAGTACAGGTGTGTGTGGGGGGGTGGGGAGGGTTGCTCAACCTCGATAGTCTGGTCAGACCGAATACATAATAAACAGGCAAAAAATTTGGGGGAGCATACCCATGTATTTCTAAAGCTGCTGCAGCTATGAACCAAAAGACATGTATATTAAAAAAGAATAGCGCGCAAATGCAAAAGAAATAACTACCAAATCTGAAGACAATCCATAAATAAAAATGGGGGTTTGGTCCCACCATATGGCCATATCGTGCTCAAGCCCACTACTGCGTCAAAGTACCCCATTATCAGTGGGTCCTACACTATCCATGAAAAAGAGATGAATCCAGCCTAACCCTTGGAGATAATACTCCTTGCTGGGAAGGATGTGCAAATGCACTACAGGGGACTCCTACTATATCCACTAGATGGTGGACACTGATTGAGTACAGGTGTGTGTGGGGGGGTGGGGAGGGTTGCTCAACCTCGATAGTCTGGTCAGACCGAATACATAATAAACAGGCAAAAAATTTGGGGGAGCATACCCATGTATTTCTAAAGCTGCTGCAGCTATGAACCAAAAGACATGTATATTAAAAAAGAATAGCGCGCAAATGCAAAAGAAATAACTACCAAATCTGAAGACAATCCATAAATAAAAATGGGGGTTTGGTCCCACCATATGGCCATATCGTGCTCAAGCCCACTACTGCGTCAAAGTACCCCATTATCAGTGGGTCCTACACTATCCATGAAAAAGAGATGAATCCAGCCTAACCCTTGGAGATAATACTCCTTGCTGGGAAGGATGTGCAAATGCACTACAGGGGACTCCTACTATATCCACTAGATGGTGGACACTGATTGAGTACAGGTGTGTGTGGGGGGGTGGGGAGGGTTGCTCAACCTCGATAGTCTGGTCAGACCGAATACATAATAAACAGGCAAAAAATTTGGGGGAGCATACCCATGTATTTCTAAAGCTGCTGCAGCTATGAACCAAAAGACATGTATATTAAAAAAGAATAGCGCGCAAATGCAAAAGAAATAACTACCAAATCTGAAGACAATCCATAAATAAAAATGGGGGTTTGGTCCCACCATATGGCCATATCGTGCTCAAGCCCACTACTGCGTCAAAGTACCCCATTATCAGTGGGTCCTACACTATCCATGAAAAAGAGATGAATCCAGCCTAACCCTTGGAGATAATACTCCTTGCTGGGAAGGATGTGCAAATGCACTACAGGGGACTCCTACTATATCCACTAGATGGTGGACACTGATTGAGTACAGGTGTGTGTGGGGGGGTGGGGAGGGTTGCTCAACCTCGATAGTCTGGTCAGACCGAATACATAATAAACAGGCAAAAAATTTGGGGGAGCATACCCATGTATTTCTAAAGCTGCTGCAGCTATGAACCAAAAGACATGTATATTAAAAAAGAATAGCGCGCAAATGCAAAAGAAATAACTACCAAATCTGAAGACAATCCATAAATAAAAATGGGGGTTTGGTCCCACCATATGGCCATATCGTGCTCAAGCCCACTACTGCGTCAAAGTACCCCATTATCAGTGGGTCCTACACTATCCATGAAAAAGAGATGAATCCAGCCTAACCCTTGGAGATAATACTCCTTGCTGGGAAGGATGTGCAAATGCACTACAGGGGACTCCTACTATATCCACTAGATGGTGGACACTGATTGAGTACAGGTGTGTGTGGGGGGGTGGGGAGGGTTGCTCAACCTCGATAGTCTGGTCAGACCGAATACATAATAAACAGGCAAAAAATTTGGGGGAGCATACCCATGTATTTCTAAAGCTGCTGCAGCTATGAACCAAAAGACATGTATATTAAAAAAGAATAGCGCGCAAATGCAAAAGAAATAACTACCAAATCTGAAGACAATCCATAAATAAAAATGGGGGTTTGGTCCCACCATATGGCCATATCGTGCTCAAGCCCACTACTGCGTCAAAGTACCCCATTATCAGTGGGTCCTACACTATCCATGAAAAAGAGATGAATCCAGCCTAACCCTTGGAGATAATACTCCTTGCTGGGAAGGATGTGCAAATGCACTACAGGGGACTCCTACTATATCCACTAGATGGTGGACACTGATTGAGTACAGGTGTGTGTGGGGGGGTGGGGAGGGTTGCTCAACCTCGATAGTCTGGTCAGACCGAATACATAATAAACAGGCAAAAAATTTGGGGGAGCATACCCATGTATTTCTAAAGCTGCTGCAGCTATGAACCAAAAGACATGTATATTAAAAAAGAATAGCGCGCAAATGCAAAAGAAATAACTACCAAATCTGAAGACAATCCATAAATAAAAATGGGGGTTTGGTCCCACCATATGGCCATATCGTGCTCAAGCCCACTACTGCGTCAAAGTACCCCATTATCAGTGGGTCCTACACTATCCATGAAAAAGAGATGAATCCAGCCTAACCCTTGGAGATAATACTCCTTGCTGGGAAGGATGTGCAAATGCACTACAGGGGACTCCTACTATATCCACTAGATGGTGGACACTGATTGAGTACAGGTGTGTGTGGGGGGGTGGGGAGGGTTGCTCAACCTCGATAGTCTGGTCAGACCGAATACATAATAAACAGGCAAAAAATTTGGGGGAGCATACCCATGTATTTCTAAAGCTGCTGCAGCTATGAACCAAAAGACATGTATATTAAAAAAGAATAGCGCGCAAATGCAAAAGAAATAACTACCAAATCTGAAGACAATCCATAAATAAAAATGGGGGTTTGGTCCCACCATATGGCCATATCGTGCTCAAGCCCACTACTGCGTCAAAGTACCCCATTATCAGTGGGTCCTACACTATCCATGAAAAAGAGATGAATCCAGCCTAACCCTTGGAGATAATACTCCTTGCTGGGAAGGATGTGCAAATGCACTACAGGGGACTCCTACTATATCCACTAGATGGTGGACACTGATTGAGTACAGGTGTGTGTGGGGGGGTGGGGAGGGTTGCTCAACCTCGATAGTCTGGTCAGACCGAATACATAATAAACAGGCAAAAAATTTGGGGGAGCATACCCATGTATTTCTAAAGCTGCTGCAGCTATGAACCAAAAGACATGTATATTAAAAAAGAATAGCGCGCAAATGCAAAAGAAATAACTACCAAATCTGAAGACAATCCATAAATAAAAATGGGGGTTTGGTCCCACCATATGGCCATATCGTGCTCAAGCCCACTACTGCGTCAAAGTACCCCATTATCAGTGGGTCCTACACTATCCATGAAAAAGAGATGAATCCAGCCTAACCCTTGGAGATAATACTCCTTGCTGGGAAGGATGTGCAAATGCACTACAGGGGACTCCTACTATATCCACTAGATGGTGGACACTGATTGAGTACAGGTGTGTGTGGGGGGGTGGGGAGGGTTGCTCAACCTCGATAGTCTGGTCAGACCGAATACATAATAAACAGGCAAAAAATTTGGGGGAGCATACCCATGTATTTCTAAAGCTGCTGCAGCTATGAACCAAAAGACATGTATATTAAAAAAGAATAGCGCGCAAATGCAAAAGAAATAACTACCAAATCTGAAGACAATCCATAAATAAAAATGGGGGTTTGGTCCCACCATATGGCCATATCGTGCTCAAGCCCACTACTGCGTCAAAGTACCCCATTATCAGTGGGTCCTACACTATCCATGAAAAAGAGATGAATCCAGCCTAACCCTTGGAGATAATACTCCTTGCTGGGAAGGATGTGCAAATGCACTACAGGGGACTCCTACTATATCCACTAGATGGTGGACACTGATTGAGTACAGGTGTGTGTGGGGGGGTGGGGAGGGTTGCTCAACCTCGATAGTCTGGTCAGACCGAATACATAATAAACAGGCAAAAAATTTGGGGGAGCATACCCATGTATTTCTAAAGCTGCTGCAGCTATGAACCAAAAGACATGTATATTAAAAAAGAATAGCGCGCAAATGCAAAAGAAATAACTACCAAATCTGAAGACAATCCATAAATAAAAATGGGGGTTTGGTCCCACCATATGGCCATATCGTGCTCAAGCCCACTACTGCGTCAAAGTACCCCATTATCAGTGGGTCCTACACTATCCATGAAAAAGAGATGAATCCAGCCTAACCCTTGGAGATAATACTCCTTGCTGGGAAGGATGTGCAAATGCACTACAGGGGACTCCTACTATATCCACTAGATGGTGGACACTGATTGAGTACAGGTGTGTGTGGGGGGGTGGGGAGGGTTGCTCAACCTCGATAGTCTGGTCAGACCGAATACATAATATTACATCCTTCCCAGCAAGGAGTATTATCTCCAAGGGTTAGGCTGGATTCATTTATGGATTGTCTTCAGATTTGGTAGTTATTTCTTTTGCATTTGCGCGCTATTCTTTTTTAATATACATGTCTTTTGGTTCATAGCTGCAGCAGCTTTAGAAATACATGGGTATGCTCCCCCAAATTTTTTGCCTGTTTATTATGTATTCGGTCTGACCAGACTATCGAGGTTGAGCAACCCTCCCCACCCCCCCACACACACCTGTACTCAATCAGTGTCCACCATCTAGTGGATATAGTAGGAGTCCCCTTGTAGTGCATTTGCACATCCTTCCCAGCAAGGAGTATTATCTCCAAGGGTTAGGCTGGATTCATCTCTTTTTCATGGATAGTGTAGGACCCACTGATAATGGGGTACTTTGACGCAGTAGTGGGCTTGAGCACGATATGGCCATATGGTGGGACCAAACCCCCATTTTTATTTATGGATTGTCTTCAGATTTGGTAGTTATTTCTTTTGCATTTGCGCGCTATTCTTTTTTAATATACATGTCTTTTGGTTCATAGCTGCAGCAGCTTTAGAAATACATGGGTATGCTCCCCCAAATTTTTTGCCTGTTTATTATGTATTCGGTCTGACCAGACTATCGAGGTTGAGCAACCCTCCCCACCCCCCCACACACACCTGTACTCAATCAGTGTCCACCATCTAGTGGATATAGTAGGAGTCCCCTGTAGTGCATTTGGACATCCTTCCCAGCAAGGAGTATTATCTCCAAGGGTTAGGCTGGATTCATCTCTTTTTCATGGATAGTGTAGGACCCACTGATAATGGGGTACTTTGACGCAGTAGTGGGCTTGAGCACGATATGGCCATATGGTGGGACCAAACCCCCATTTTTATTTATGGATTGTCTTCAGATTTGGTAGTTATTTCTTTTGCATTTGCGCGCTATTCTTTTTTAATATACATGTCTTTTGGTTCATAGCTGCAGCAGCTTTAGAAATACATGGGTATGCTCCCCCAAATTTTTTGCCTGTTTATTATGTATTCGGTCTGACCAGACTATCGAGGTTGAGCAACCCTCCCCACCCCCCCACACACACCTGTACTCAATCAGTGTCCACCATCTAGTGGATATAGTAGGAGTCCCCTGTAGTGCATTTGCACATCCTTCCCAGCAAGGAGTATTATCTCCAAGGGTTAGGCTGGATTCATCTCTTTTTCATGGATAGTGTAGGACCCACTGATAATGGGGTACTTTGACGCAGTAGTGGGCTTGAGCACGATATGGCCATATGGTGGGACCAAACCCCCATTTTTATTTATGGATTGTCTTCAGATTTGGTAGTTATTTCTTTTGCATTTGCGCGCTATTCTTTTTTAATATACATGTCTTTTGGTTCATAGCTGCAGCAGCTTTAGAAATACATGGGTATGCTCCCCCAAATTTTTTGCCTGTTTATTATGTATTCGGTCTGACCAGACTATCGAGGTTGAGCAACCCTCCCCACCCCCCCACACACACCTGTACTCAATCAGTGTCCACCATCTAGTGGATATAGTAGGAGTCCCCTGTAGTGCATTTGCACATCCTTCCCAGCAAGGAGTATTATCTCCAAGGGTTAGGCTGGATTCATCTCTTTTTCATGGATAGTGTAGGACCCACTGATAATGGGGTACTTTGACGCAGTAGTGGGCTTGAGCACGATATGGCCATATGGTGGGACCAAACCCCCATTTTTATTTATGGATTTTTTATTTATGGATTGTCTTCAGATTTGGTAGTTATTTCTTTTGCATTTGCGCGCTATTCTTTTTTAATATACATGTCTTTTGGTTCATAGCTGCAGCAGCTTTAGAAATACATGGGTATGCTCCCCCAAATTTTTTGCCTGTTTATTATGTATTCGGTCTGACCAGACTATCGAGGTTGAGCAACCCTCCCCACCCCCCCACACACACCTGTACTCAATCAGTGTCCACCATCTAGTGGATATAGTAGGAGTCCCCTGTAGTGCATTTGCACATCCTTCCCAGCAAGGAGTATTATCTCCAAGGGTTAGGCTGGATTCATTTATGGATTGTCTTCAGATTTGGTAGTTATTTCTTTTGCATTTGCGCGCTATTCTTTTTTAATATACATGTCTTTTGGTTCATAGCTGCAGCAGCTTTAGAAATACATGGGTATGCTCCCCCAAATTTTTTGCCTGTTTATTATGTATTCGGTCTGACCAGACTATCGAGGTTGAGCAACCCTCCCCACCCCCCCACACACACCTGTACTCAATCAGTGTCCACCATCTAGTGGATATAGTAGGAGTCCCCTGTAGTGCATTTGCACATCCTTCCCAGCAAGGAGTATTATCTCCAAGGGTTAGGCTGGATTCATCTCTTTTTCATGGATAGTGTAGGACCCACTGATAATGGGGTACTTTGACGCAGTAGTGGGCTTGAGCACGATATGGCCATATGGTGGGACCAAACCCCCATTTTTATTTATGGATTGTCTTCAGATTTGGTAGTTATTTCTTTTGCATTTGCGCGCTATTCTTTTTTAATATACATGTCTTTTGGTTCATAGCTGCAGCAGCTTTAGAAATACATGGGTATGCTCCCCCAAATTTTTTGCCTGTTTATTATGTATTCGGTCTGACCAGACTATCGAGGTTGAGCAACCCTCCCCACCCCCCCACACACACCTGTACTCAATCAGTGTCCACCATCTAGTGGATATAGTAGGAGTCCCCTTGTAGTGCATTTGCACATCCTTCCCAGCAAGGAGTATTATCTCCAAGGGTTAGGCTGGATTCATCTCTTTTTCATGGATAGTGTAGGACCCACTGATAATGGGGTACTTTGACGCAGTAGTGGGCTTGAGCACGATATGGCCATATGGTGGGACCAAACCCCCATTTTTATTTATGGATTGTCTTCAGATTTGGTAGTTATTTCTTTTGCATTTGCGCGCTATTCTTTTTTAATATACATGTCTTTTGGTTCATAGCTGCAGCAGCTTTAGAAATACATGGGTATGCTCCCCCAAATTTTTTGCCTGTTTATTATGTATTCGGTCTGACCAGACTATCGAGGTTGAGCAACCCTCCCCACCCCCCCACACACACCTGTACTCAATCAGTGTCCACCATCTAGTGGATATAGTAGGAGTCCCCTGTAGTGCATTTGCACATCCTTCCCAGCAAGGAGTATTATCTCCAAGGGTTAGGCTGGATTCATCTCTTTTTCATGGATAGTGTAGGACCCACTGATAATGGGGTACTTTGACGCAGTAGTGGGCTTGAGCACGATATGGCCATATGGTGGGACCAAACCCCCATTTTTATTTATGGATTGTCTTCAGATTTGGTAGTTATTTCTTTTGCATTTGCGCGCTATTCTTTTTTAATATACATGTCTTTTGGTTCATAGCTGCAGCAGCTTTAGAAATACATGGGTATGCTCCCCCAAATTTTTTGCCTGTTTATTATGTATTCGGTCTGACCAGACTATCGAGGTTGAGCAACCCTCCCCACCCCCCCACACACACCTGTACTCAATCAGTGTCCACCATCTAGTGGATATAGTAGGAGTCCCCTGTAGTGCATTTGCACATCCTTCCCAGCAAGGAGTATTATCTCCAAGGGTTAGGCTGGATTCATCTCTTTTTCATGGATAGTGTAGGACCCACTGATAATGGGGTACTTTGACGCAGTAGTGGGCTTGAGCACGATATGGCCATATGGTGGGACCAAACCCCCATTTTTATTTATGGATTGTCTTCAGATTTGGTAGTTATTTCTTTTGCATTTGCGCGCTATTCTTTTTTAATATACATGTCTTTTGGTTCATAGCTGCAGCAGCTTTAGAAATACATGGGTATGCTCCCCCAAATTTTTTGCCTGTTTATTATGTATTCGGTCTGACCAGACTATCGAGGTTGAGCAACCCTCCCCACCCCCCCACACACACCTGTACTCAATCAGTGTCCACCATCTAGTGGATATAGTAGGAGTCCCCTGTAGTGCATTTGCACATCCTTCCCAGCAAGGAGTATTATCTCCAAGGGTTAGGCTGGATTCATCTCTTTTTCATGGATAGTGTAGGACCCACTGATAATGGGGTACTTTGACGCAGTAGTGGGCTTGAGCACGATATGGCCATATGGTGGGACCAAACCCCCATTTTTATTTATGGATTGTCTTCAGATTTGGTAGTTATTTCTTTTGCATTTGCGCGCTATTCTTTTTTAATATACATGTCTTTTGGTTCATAGCTGCAGCAGCTTTAGAAATACATGGGTATGCTCCCCCAAATTTTTTGCCTGTTTATTATGTATTCGGTCTGACCAGACTATCGAGGTTGAGCAACCCTCCCCACCCCCCCACACACACCTGTACTCAATCAGTGTCCACCATCTAGTGGATATAGTAGGAGTCCCCTGTAGTGCATTTGCACATCCTTCCCAGCAAGGAGTATTATCTCCAAGGGTTAGGCTGGATTCATCTCTTTTTCATGGATAGTGTAGGACCCACTGATAATGGGGTACTTTGACGCAGTAGTGGGCTTGAGCACGATATGGCCATATGGTGGGACCAAACCCCCATTTTTATTTATGGATTTTTTATTTATGGATTGTCTTCAGATTTGGTAGTTATTTCTTTTGCATTTGCGCGCTATTCTTTTTTAATATACATGTCTTTTGGTTCATAGCTGCAGCAGCTTTAGAAATACATGGGTATGCTCCCCCAAATTTTTTGCCTGTTTATTATGTATTCGGTCTGACCAGACTATCGAGGTTGAGCAACCCTCCCCACCCCCCCACACACACCTGTACTCAATCAGTGTCCACCATCTAGTGGATATAGTAGGAGTCCCCTGTAGTGCATTTGCACATCCTTCCCAGCAAGGAGTATTATCTCCAAGGGTTAGGCTGGATTCATCTCTTTTTCATGGATAGTGTAGGACCCACTGATAATGGGGTACTTTGACGCAGTAGTGGGCTTGAGCACGATATGGCCATATGGTGGGACCAAACCCCCATTTTTATTTATGGATTGTCTTCAGATTTGGTAGTTATTTCTTTTGCATTTGCGCGCTATTCTTTTTTAATATACATGTCTTTTGGTTCATAGCTGCAGCAGCTTTAGAAATACATGGGTATGCTCCCCCAAATTTTTTGCCTGTTTATTATGTATTCGGTCTGACCAGACTATCGAGGTTGAGCAACCCTCCCCACCCCCCCACACACACCTGTACTCAATCAGTGTCCACCATCTAGTGGATATAGTAGGAGTCCCCTTGTAGTGCATTTGCACATCCTTCCCAGCAAGGAGTATTATCTCCAAGGGTTAGGCTGGATTCATCTCTTTTTCATGGATAGTGTAGGACCCACTGATAATGGGGTACTTTGACGCAGTAGTGGGCTTGAGCACGATATGGCCATATGGTGGGACCAAACCCCCATTTTTATTTATGGATTGTCTTCAGATTTGGTAGTTATTTCTTTTGCATTTGCGCGCTATTCTTTTTTAATATACATGTCTTTTGGTTCATAGCTGCAGCAGCTTTAGAAATACATGGGTATGCTCCCCCAAATTTTTTGCCTGTTTATTATGTATTCGGTCTGACCAGACTATCGAGGTTGAGCAACCCTCCCCACCCCCCCACACACACCTGTACTCAATCAGTGTCCACCATCTAGTGGATATAGTAGGAGTCCCCTGTAGTGCATTTGCACATCCTTCCCAGCAAGGAGTATTATCTCCAAGGGTTAGGCTGGATTCATCTCTTTTTCATGGATAGTGTAGGACCCACTGATAATGGGGTACTTTGACGCAGTAGTGGGCTTGAGCACGATATGGCCATATGGTGGGACCAAACCCCCATTTTTATTTATGGATTGTCTTCAGATTTGGTAGTTATTTCTTTTGCATTTGCGCGCTATTCTTTTTTAATATACATGTCTTTTGGTTCATAGCTGCAGCAGCTTTAGAAATACATGGGTATGCTCCCCCAAATTTTTTGCCTGTTTATTATGTATTCGGTCTGACCAGACTATCGAGGTTGAGCAACCCTCCCCACCCCCCCACACACACCTGTACTCAATCAGTGTCCACCATCTAGTGGATATAGTAGGAGTCCCCTGTAGTGCATTTGCACATCCTTCCCAGCAAGGAGTATTATCTCCAAGGGTTAGGCTGGATTCATCTCTTTTTCATGGATAGTGTAGGACCCACTGATAATGGGGTACTTTGACGCAGTAGTGGGCTTGAGCACGATATGGCCATATGGTGGGACCAAACCCCCATTTTTATTTATGGATTTTTTATTTATGGATTGTCTTCAGATTTGGTAGTTATTTCTTTTGCATTTGCGCGCTATTCTTTTTTAATATACATGTCTTTTGGTTCATAGCTGCAGCAGCTTTAGAAATACATGGGTATGCTCCCCCAAATTTTTTGCCTGTTTATTATGTATTCGGTCTGACCAGACTATCAAGGTTGAGCAACCCTCCCCACCCCCCCACACACACCTGTACTCAATCAGTGTCCACCATCTAGTGGATATAGTAGGAGTCCCCTGTAGTGCATTTGCACATCCTTCCCAGCAAGGAGTATTATCTCCAAGGGTTAGGCTGGATTCATCTCTTTTTCATGGATAGTGTAGGACCCACTGATAATGGGGTACTTTGACGCAGTAGTGGGCTTGAGCACGATATGGCCATATGGTGGGACCAAACCCCCATTTTTATTTATGGATTGTCTTCAGATTTGGTAGTTATTTCTTTTGCATTTGCGCGCTATTCTTTTTTAATATACATGTCTTTTGGTTCATAGCTGCAGCAGCTTTAGAAATACATGGGTATGCTCCCCCAAATTTTTTGCCTGTTTATTATGTATTCGGTCTGACCAGACTATCGAGGTTGAGCAACCCTCCCCACCCCCCCACACACACCTGTACTCAATCAGTGTCCACCATCTAGTGGATATAGTAGGAGTCCCCTGTAGTGCATTTGCACATCCTTCCCAGCAAGGAGTATTATCTCCAAGGGTTAGGCTGGATTCATCTCTTTTTCATGGATAGTGTAGGACCCACTGATAATGGGGTACTTTGACGCAGTAGTGGGCTTGAGCACGATATGGCCATATGGTGGGACCAAACCCCCATTTTTATTTATGGATTGTCTTCAGATTTGGTAGTTATTTCTTTTGCATTTGCGCGCTATTCTTTTTTAATATACATGTCTTTTGGTTCATAGCTGCAGCAGCTTTAGAAATACATGGGTATGCTCCCCCAAATTTTTTGCCTGTTTATTATGTATTCGGTCTGACCAGACTATCGAGGTTGAGCAACCCTCCCCACCCCCCCACACACACCTGTACTCAATCAGTGTCCACCATCTAGTGGATATAGTAGGAGTCCCCTGTAGTGCATTTGCACATCCTTCCCAGCAAGGAGTATTATCTCCAAGGGTTAGGCTGGATTCATCTCTTTTTCATGGATAGTGTAGGACCCACTGATAATGGGGTACTTTGACGCAGTAGTGGGCTTGAGCACGATATGGCCATATGGTGGGACCAAACCCCCATTTTTATTTATGGATTGTCTTCAGATTTGGTAGTTATTTCTTTTGCATTTGCGCGCTATTCTTTTTTAATATACATGTCTTTTGGTTCATAGCTGCAGCAGCTTTAGAAATACATGGGTATGCTCCCCCAAATTTTTTGCCTGTTTATTATGTATTCGGTCTGACCAGACTATCGAGGTTGAGCAACCCTCCCCACCCCCCCACACACACCTGTACTCAATCAGTGTCCACCATCTAGTGGATATAGTAGGAGTCCCCTGTAGTGCATTTGCACATCCTTCCCAGCAAGGAGTATTATCTCCAAGGGTTAGGCTGGATTCATCTCTTTTTCATGGATAGTGTAGGACCCACTGATAATGGGGTACTTTGACGCAGTAGTGGGCTTGAGCACGATATGGCCATATGGTGGGACCAAACCCCCATTTTTATTTATGGATTGTCTTCAGATTTGGTAGTTATTTCTTTTGCATTTGCGCGCTATTCTTTTTTAATATACATGTCTTTTGGTTCATAGCTGCAGCAGCTTTAGAAATACATGGGTATGCTCCCCCAAATTTTTTGCCTGTTTATTATGTATTCGGTCTGACCAGACTATCGAGGTTGAGCAACCCTCCCCACCCCCCCACACACACCTGTACTCAATCAGTGTCCACCATCTAGTGGATATAGTAGGAGTCCCCTTGTAGTGCATTTGCACATCCTTCCCAGCAAGGAGTATTATCTCCAAGGGTTAGGCTGGATTCATCTCTTTTTCATGGATAGTGTAGGACCCACTGATAATGGGGTACTTTGACGCAGTAGTGGGCTTGAGCACGATATGGCCATATGGTGGGACCAAACCCCCATTTTTATTTATGGATTGTCTTCAGATTTGGTAGTTATTTCTTTTGCATTTGCGCGCTATTCTTTTTTAATATACATGTCTTTTGGTTCATAGCTGCAGCAGCTTTAGAAATACATGGGTATGCTCCCCCAAATTTTTTGCCTGTTTATTATGTATTCGGTCTGACCAGACTATCGAGGTTGAGCAACCCTCCCCACCCCCCCACACACACCTGTACTCAATCAGTGTCCACCATCTAGTGGATATAGTAGGAGTCCCCTGTAGTGCATTTGCACATCCTTCCCAGCAAGGAGTATTATCTCCAAGGGTTAGGCTGGATTCATCTCTTTTTCATGGATAGTGTAGGACCCACTGATAATGGGGTACTTTGACGCAGTAGTGGGCTTGAGCACGATATGGCCATATGGTGGGACCAAACCCCCATTTTTATTTATGGATTGTCTTCAGATTTGGTAGTTATTTCTTTTGCATTTGCGCGCTATTCTTTTTTAATATACATGTCTTTTGGTTCATAGCTGCAGCAGCTTTAGAAATACATGGGTATGCTCCCCCAAATTTTTTGCCTGTTTATTATGTATTCGGTCTGACCAGACTATCGAGGTTGAGCAACCCTCCCCACCCCCCCACACACACCTGTACTCAATCAGTGTCCACCATCTAGTGGATATAGTAGGAGTCCCCTGTAGTGCATTTGCACATCCTTCCCAGCAAGGAGTATTATCTCCAAGGGTTAGGCTGGATTCATCTCTTTTTCATGGATAGTGTAGGACCCACTGATAATGGGGTACTTTGACGCAGTAGTGGGCTTGAGCACGATATGGCCATATGGTGGGACCAAACCCCCATTTTTATTTATGGATTGTCTTCAGATTTGGTAGTTATTTCTTTTGCATTTGCGCGCTATTCTTTTTTAATATACATGTCTTTTGGTTCATAGCTGCAGCAGCTTTAGAAATACATGGGTATGCTCCCCCAAATTTTTTGCCTGTTTATTATGTATTCGGTCTGACCAGACTATCGAGGTTGAGCAACCCTCCCCACCCCCCCACACACACCTGTACTCAATCAGTGTCCACCATCTAGTGGATATAGTAGGAGTCCCCTGTAGTGCATTTGCACATCCTTCCCAGCAAGGAGTATTATCTCCAAGGGTTAGGCTGGATTCATCTCTTTTTCATGGATAGTGTAGGACCCACTGATAATGGGGTACTTTGACGCAGTAGTGGGCTTGAGCACGATATGGCCATATGGTGGGACCAAACCCCCATTTTTATTTATGGATTGTCTTCAGATTTGGTAGTTATTTCTTTTGCATTTGCGCGCTATTCTTTTTTAATATACATGTCTTTTGGTTCATAGCTGCAGCAGCTTTAGAAATACATGGGTATGCTCCCCCAAATTTTTTGCCTGTTTATTATGTATTCGGTCTGACCAGACTATCGAGGTTGAGCAACCCTCCCCACCCCCCCACACACACCTGTACTCAATCAGTGTCCACCATCTAGTGGATATAGTAGGAGTCCCCTGTAGTGCATTTGCACATCCTTCCCAGCAAGGAGTATTATCTCCAAGGGTTAGGCTGGATTCATCTCTTTTTCATGGATAGTGTAGGACCCACTGATAATGGGGTACTTTGACGCAGTAGTGGGCTTGAGCACGATATGGCCATATGGTGGGACCAAACCCCCATTTTTATTTATGGATTTTTTATTTATGGATTGTCTTCAGATTTGGTAGTTATTTCTTTTGCATTTGCGCGCTATTCTTTTTTAATATACATGTCTTTTGGTTCATAGCTGCAGCAGCTTTAGAAATACATGGGTATGCTCCCCCAAATTTTTTGCCTGTTTATTATGTATTCGGTCTGACCAGACTATCGAGGTTGAGCAACCCTCCCCACCCCCCCACACACACCTGTACTCAATCAGTGTCCACCATCTAGTGGATATAGTAGGAGTCCCCTGTAGTGCATTTGCACATCCTTCCCAGCAAGGAGTATTATCTCCAAGGGTTAGGCTGGATTCATCTCTTTTTCATGGATAGTGTAGGACCCACTGATAATGGGGTACTTTGACGCAGTAGTGGGCTTGAGCACGATATGGCCATATGGTGGGACCAAACCCCCATTTTTATTTATGGATTGTCTTCAGATTTGGTAGTTATTTCTTTTGCATTTGCGCGCTATTCTTTTTTAATATACATGTCTTTTGGTTCATAGCTGCAGCAGCTTTAGAAATACATGGGTATGCTCCCCCAAATTTTTTGCCTGTTTATTATGTATTCGGTCTGACCAGACTATCGAGGTTGAGCAACCCTCCCCACCCCCCCACACACACCTGTACTCAATCAGTGTCCACCATCTAGTGGATATAGTAGGAGTCCCCTGTAGTGCATTTGCACATCCTTCCCAGCAAGGAGTATTATCTCCAAGGGTTAGGCTGGATTCATCTCTTTTTCATGGATAGTGTAGGACCCACTGATAATGGGGTACTTTGACGCAGTAGTGGGCTTGAGCACGATATGGCCATATGGTGGGACCAAACCCCCATTTTTATTTATGGATTGTCTTCAGATTTGGTAGTTATTTCTTTTGCATTTGCGCGCTATTCTTTTTTAATATACATGTCTTTTGGTTCATAGCTGCAGCAGCTTTAGAAATACATGGGTATGCTCCCCCAAATTTTTTGCCTGTTTATTATGTATTCGGTCTGACCAGACTATCGAGGTTGAGCAACCCTCCCCACCCCCCCACACACACCTGTACTCAATCAGTGTCCACCATCTAGTGGATATAGTAGGAGTCCCCTGTAGTGCATTTGCACATCCTTCCCAGCAAGGAGTATTATCTCCAAGGGTTAGGCTGGATTCATCTCTTTTTCATGGATAGTGTAGGACCCACTGATAATGGGGTACTTTGACGCAGTAGTGGGCTTGAGCACGATATGGCCATATGGTGGGACCAAACCCCCATTTTTATTTATGGATTGTCTTCAGATTTGGTAGTTATTTCTTTTGCATTTGCGCGCTATTCTTTTTTAATATACATGTCTTTTGGTTCATAGCTGCAGCAGCTTTATAAATACATGGGTATGCTCCCCCAAATTTTTTGCCTGTTTATTATGTATTCGGTCTGACCAGACTATCGAGGTTGAGCAACCCTCCCCACCCCCCCACACACACCTGTACTCAATCAGTGTCCACCATCTAGTGGATATAGTAGGAGTCCCCTGTAGTGCATTTGCACATCCTTCCCAGCAAGGAGTATTATCTCCAAGGGTTAGGCTGGATTCATCTCTTTTTCATGGATAGTGTAGGACCCACTGATAATGGGGTACTTTGACGCAGTAGTGGGCTTGAGCACGATATGGCCATATGGTGGGACCAAACCCCCATTTTTATTTATGGATTGTCTTCAGATTTGGTAGTTATTTCTTTTGCATTTGCGCGCTATTCTTTTTTAATATACATGTCTTTTGGTTCATAGCTGCAGCAGCTTTAGAAATACATGGGTATGCTCCCCCAAATTTTTTGCCTGTTTATTATGTATTCGGTCTGACCAGACTATCGAGGTTGAGCAACCCTCCCCACCCCCCCACACACACCTGTACTCAATCAGTGTCCACCATCTAGTGGATATAGTAGGAGTCCCCTTGTAGTGCATTTGCACATCCTTCCCAGCAAGGAGTATTATCTCCAAGGGTTAGGCTGGATTCATCTCTTTTTCATGGATAGTGTAGGACCCACTGATAATGGGGTACTTTGACGCAGTAGTGGGCTTGAGCACGATATGGCCATATGGTGGGACCAAACCCCCATTTTTATTTATGGATTGTCTTCAGATTTGGTAGTTATTTCTTTTGCATTTGCGCGCTATTCTTTTTTAATATACATGTCTTTTGGTTCATAGCTGCAGCAGCTTTAGAAATACATGGGTATGCTCCCCCAAATTTTTTGCCTGTTTATTATGTATTCGGTCTGACCAGACTATCGAGGTTGAGCAACCCTCCCCACCCCCCCACACACACCTGTACTCAATCAGTGTCCACCATCTAGTGGATATAGTAGGAGTCCCCTGTAGTGCATTTGCACATCCTTCCCAGCAAGGAGTATTATCTCCAAGGGTTAGGCTGGATTCATCTCTTTTTCATGGATAGTGTAGGACCCACTGATAATGGGGTACTTTGACGCAGTAGTGGGCTTGAGCACGATATGGCCATATGGTGGGACCAAACCCCCATTTTTATTTATGGATTGTCTTCAGATTTGGTAGTTATTTCTTTTGCATTTGCGCGCTATTCTTTTTTAATATACATGTCTTTTGGTTCATAGCTGCAGCAGCTTTAGAAATACATGGGTATGCTCCCCCAAATTTTTTGCCTGTTTATTATGTATTCGGTCTGACCAGACTATCGAGGTTGAGCAACCCTCCCCACCCCCCCACACACACCTGTACTCAATCAGTGTCCACCATCTAGTGGATATAGTAGGAGTCCCCTGTAGTGCATTTGCACATCCTTCCCAGCAAGGAGTATTATCTCCAAGGGTTAGGCTGGATTCATCTCTTTTTCATGGATAGTGTAGGACCCACTGATAATGGGGTACTTTGACGCAGTAGTGGGCTTGAGCACGATATGGCCATATGGTGGGACCAAACCCCCATTTTTATTTATGGATTGTCTTCAGATTTGGTAGTTATTTCTTTTGCATTTGCGCGCTATTCTTTTTTAATATACATGTCTTTTGGTTCATAGCTGCAGCAGCTTTAGAAATACATGGGTATGCTCCCCCAAATTTTTTGCCTGTTTATTATGTATTCGGTCTGACCAGACTATCGAGGTTGAGCAACCCTCCCCACCCCCCCACACACACCTGTACTCAATCAGTGTCCACCATCTAGTGGATATAGTAGGAGTCCCCTGTAGTGCATTTGCACATCCTTCCCAGCAAGGAGTATTATCTCCAAGGGTTAGGCTGGATTCATCTCTTTTTCATGGATAGTGTAGGACCCACTGATAATGGGGTACTTTGACGCAGTAGTGGGCTTGAGCACGATATGGCCATATGGTGGGACCAAACCCCCATTTTTATTTATGGATTGTCTTCAGATTTGGTAGTTATTTCTTTTGCATTTGCGCGCTATTCTTTTTTAATATACATGTCTTTTGGTTCATAGCTGCAGCAGCTTTAGAAATACATGGGTATGCTCCCCCAAATTTTTTGCCTGTTTATTATGTATTCGGTCTGACCAGACTATCGAGGTTGAGCAACCCTCCCCACCCCCCCACACACACCTGTACTCAATCAGTGTCCACCATCTAGTGGATATAGTAGGAGTCCCCTGTAGTGCATTTGCACATCCTTCCCAGCAAGGAGTATTATCTCCAAGGGTTAGGCTGGATTCATCTCTTTTTCATGGATAGTGTAGGACCCACTGATAATGGGGTACTTTGACGCAGTAGTGGGCTTGAGCACGATATGGCCATATGGTGGGACCAAACCCCCATTTTTATTTATGGATTTTTTATTTATGGATTGTCTTCAGATTTGGTAGTTATTTCTTTTGCATTTGCGCGCTATTCTTTTTTAATATACATGTCTTTTGGTTCATAGCTGCAGCAGCTTTAGAAATACATGGGTATGCTCCCCCAAATTTTTTGCCTGTTTATTATGTATTCGGTCTGACCAGACTATCGAGGTTGAGCAACCCTCCCCACCCCCCCACACACACCTGTACTCAATCAGTGTCCACCATCTAGTGGATATAGTAGGAGTCCCCTGTAGTGCATTTGCACATCCTTCCCAGCAAGGAGTATTATCTCCAAGGGTTAGGCTGGATTCATCTCTTTTTCATGGATAGTGTAGGACCCACTGATAATGGGGTACTTTGACGCAGTAGTGGGCTTGAGCACGATATGGCCATATGGTGGGACCAAACCCCCATTTTTATTTATGGATTGTCTTCAGATTTGGTAGTTATTTCTTTTGCATTTGCGCGCTATTCTTTTTTAATATACATGTCTTTTGGTTCATAGCTGCAGCAGCTTTAGAAATACATGGGTATGCTCCCCCAAATTTTTTGCCTGTTTATTATGTATTCGGTCTGACCAGACTATCGAGGTTGAGCAACCCTCCCCACCCCCCCACACACACCTGTACTCAATCAGTGTCCACCATCTAGTGGATATAGTAGGAGTCCCCTGTAGTGCATTTGCACATCCTTCCCAGCAAGGAGTATTATCTCCAAGGGTTAGGCTGGATTCATCTCTTTTTCATGGATAGTGTAGGACCCACTGATAATGGGGTACTTTGACGCAGTAGTGGGCTTGAGCACGATATGGCCATATGGTGGGACCAAACCCCCATTTTTATTTATGGATTGTCTTCAGATTTGGTAGTTATTTCTTTTGCATTTGCGCGCTATTCTTTTTTAATATACATGTCTTTTGGTTCATAGCTGCAGCAGCTTTAGAAATACATGGGTATGCTCCCCCAAATTTTTTGCCTGTTTATTATGTATTCGGTCTGACCAGACTATCGAGGTTGAGCAACCCTCCCCACCCCCCCACACACACCTGTACTCAATCAGTGTCCACCATCTAGTGGATATAGTAGGAGTCCCCTGTAGTGCATTTGCACATCCTTCCCAGCAAGGAGTATTATCTCCAAGGGTTAGGCTGGATTCATCTCTTTTTCATGGATAGTGTAGGACCCACTGATAATGGGGTACTTTGACGCAGTAGTGGGCTTGAGCACGATATGGCCATATGGTGGGACCAAACCCCCATTTTTATTTATGGATTGTCTTCAGATTTGGTAGTTATTTCTTTTGCATTTGCGCGCTATTCTTTTTTAATATACATGTCTTTTGGTTCATAGCTGCAGCAGCTTTAGAAATACATGGGTATGCTCCCCCAAATTTTTTGCCTGTTTATTATGTATTCGGTCTGACCAGACTATCGAGGTTGAGCAACCCTCCCCACCCCCCCACACACACCTGTACTCAATCAGTGTCCACCATCTAGTGGATATAGTAGGAGTCCCCTGTAGTGCATTTGCACATCCTTCCCAGCAAGGAGTATTATCTCCAAGGGTTAGGCTGGATTCATCTCTTTTTCATGGATAGTGTAGGACCCACTGATAATGGGGTACTTTGACGCAGTAGTGGGCTTGAGCACGATATGGCCATATGGTGGGACCAAACCCCCATTTTTATTTATGGATTGTCTTCAGATTTGGTAGTTATTTCTTTTGCATTTGCGCGCTATTCTTTTTTAATATACATGTCTTTTGGTTCATAGCTGCAGCAGCTTTAGAAATACATGGGTATGCTCCCCCAAATTTTTTGCCTGTTTATTATGTATTCGGTCTGACCAGACTATCGAGGTTGAGCAACCCTCCCCACCCCCCCACACACACCTGTACTCAATCAGTGTCCACCATCTAGTGGATATAGTAGGAGTCCCCTGTAGTGCATTTGCACATCCTTCCCAGCAAGGAGTATTATCTCCAAGGGTTAGGCTGGATTCATCTCTTTTTCATGGATAGTGTAGGACCCACTGATAATGGGGTACTTTGACGCAGTAGTGGGCTTGAGCACGATATGGCCATATGGTGGGACCAAACCCCCATTTTTATTTATGGATTGTCTTCAGATTTGGTAGTTATTTCTTTTGCATTTGCGCGCTATTCTTTTTTAATATACATGTCTTTTGGTTCATAGCTGCAGCAGCTTTAGAAATACATGGGTATGCTCCCCCAAATTTTTTGCCTGTTTATTATGTATTCGGTCTGACCAGACTATCGAGGTTGAGCAACCCTCCCCACCCCCCCACACACACCTGTACTCAATCAGTGTCCACCATCTAGTGGATATAGTAGGAGTCCCCTGTAGTGCATTTGCACATCCTTCCCAGCAAGGAGTATTATCTCCAAGGGTTAGGCTGGATTCATCTCTTTTTCATGGATAGTGTAGGACCCACTGATAATGGGGTACTTTGACGCAGTAGTGGGCTTGAGCACGATATGGCCATATGGTGGGACCAAACCCCCATTTTTATTTATGGATTGTCTTCAGATTTGGTAGTTATTTCTTTTGCATTTGCGCGCTATTCTTTTTTAATATACATGTCTTTTGGTTCATAGCTGCAGCAGCTTTAGAAATACATGGGTATGCTCCCCCAAATTTTTTGCCTGTTTATTATGTATTCGGTCTGACCAGACTATCGAGGTTGAGCAACCCTCCCCACCCCCCCACACACACCTGTACTCAATCAGTGTCCACCATCTAGTGGATATAGTAGGAGTCCCCTGTAGTGCATTTGCACATCCTTCCCAGCAAGGAGTATTATCTCCAAGGGTTAGGCTGGATTCATCTCTTTTTCATGGATAGTGTAGGACCCACTGATAATGGGGTACTTTGACGCAGTAGTGGGCTTGAGCACGATATGGCCATATGGTGGGACCAAACCCCCATTTTTATTTATGGATTGTCTTCAGATTTGGTAGTTATTTCTTTTGCATTTGCGCGCTATTCTTTTTTAATATACATGTCTTTTGGTTCATAGCTGCAGCAGCTTTAGAAATACATGGGTATGCTCCCCCAAATTTTTTGCCTGTTTATTATGTATTCGGTCTGACCAGACTATCGAGGTTGAGCAACCCTCCCCACCCCCCCACACACACCTGTACTCAATCAGTGTCCACCATCTAGTGGATATAGTAGGAGTCCCCTGTAGTGCATTTGCACATCCTTCCCAGCAAGGAGTATTATCTCCAAGGGTTAGGCTGGATTCATCTCTTTTTCATGGATAGTGTAGGACCCACTGATAATGGGGTACTTTGACGCAGTAGTGGGCTTGAGCACGATATGGCCATATGGTGGGACCAAACCCCCATTTTTATTTATGGATTGTCTTCAGATTTGGTAGTTATTTCTTTTGCATTTGCGCGCTATTCTTTTTTAATATACATGTCTTTTGGTTCATAGCTGCAGCAGCTTTAGAAATACATGGGTATGCTCCCCCAAATTTTTTGCCTGTTTATTATGTATTCGGTCTGACCAGACTATCGAGGTTGAGCAACCCTCCCCACCCCCCCACACACACCTGTACTCAATCAGTGTCCACCATCTAGTGGATATAGTAGGAGTCCCCTGTAGTGCATTTGCACATCCTTCCCAGCAAGGAGTATTATCTCCAAGGGTTAGGCTGGATTCATCTCTTTTTCATGGATAGTGTAGGACCCACTGATAATGGGGTACTTTGACGCAGTAGTGGGCTTGAGCACGATATGGCCATATGGTGGGACCAAACCCCCATTTTTATTTATGGATTTTTTATTTATGGATTGTCTTCAGATTTGGTAGTTATTTCTTTTGCATTTGCGCGCTATTCTTTTTTAATATACATGTCTTTTGGTTCATAGCTGCAGCAGCTTTAGAAATACATGGGTATGCTCCCCCAAATTTTTTGCCTGTTTATTATGTATTCGGTCTGACCAGACTATCGAGGTTGAGCAACCCTCCCCACCCCCCCACACACACCTGTACTCAATCAGTGTCCACCATCTAGTGGATATAGTAGGAGTCCCCTGTAGTGCATTTGCACATCCTTCCCAGCAAGGAGTATTATCTCCAAGGGTTAGGCTGGATTCATCTCTTTTTCATGGATAGTGTAGGACCCACTGATAATGGGGTACTTTGACGCAGTAGTGGGCTTGAGCACGATATGGCCATATGGTGGGACCAAACCCCCATTTTTATTTATGGATTGTCTTCAGATTTGGTAGTTATTTCTTTTGCATTTGCGCGCTATTCTTTTTTAATATACATGTCTTTTGGTTCATAGCTGCAGCAGCTTTAGAAATACATGGGTATGCTCCCCCAAATTTTTTGCCTGTTTATTATGTATTCGGTCTGACCAGACTATCGAGGTTGAGCAACCCTCCCCACCCCCCCACACACACCTGTACTCAATCAGTGTCCACCATCTAGTGGATATAGTAGGAGTCCCCTGTAGTGCATTTGCACATCCTTCCCAGCAAGGAGTATTATCTCCAAGGGTTAGGCTGGATTCATCTCTTTTTCATGGATAGTGTAGGACCCACTGATAATGGGGTACTTTGACGCAGTAGTGGGCTTGAGCACGATATGGCCATATGGTGGGACCAAACCCCCATTTTTATTTATGGATTGTCTTCAGATTTGGTAGTTATTTCTTTTGCATTTGCGCGCTATTCTTTTTTAATATACATGTCTTTTGGTTCATAGCTGCAGCAGCTTTAGAAATACATGGGTATGCTCCCCCAAATTTTTTGCCTGTTTATTATGTATTCGGTCTGACCAGACTATCGAGGTTGAGCAACCCTCCCCACCCCCCCACACACACCTGTACTCAATCAGTGTCCACCATCTAGTGGATATAGTAGGAGTCCCCTGTAGTGCATTTGCACATCCTTCCCAGCAAGGAGTATTATCTCCAAGGGTTAGGCTGGATTCATCTCTTTTTCATGGATAGTGTAGGACCCACTGATAATGGGGTACTTTGACGCAGTAGTGGGCTTGAGCACGATATGGCCATATGGTGGGACCAAACCCCCATTTTTATTTATGGATTGTCTTCAGATTTGGTAGTTATTTCTTTTGCATTTGCGCGCTATTCTTTTTTAATATACATGTCTTTTGGTTCATAGCTGCAGCAGCTTTAGAAATACATGGGTATGCTCCCCCAAATTTTTTGCCTGTTTATTATGTATTCGGTCTGACCAGACTATCGAGGTTGAGCAACCCTCCCCACCCCCCCACACACACCTGTACTCAATCAGTGTCCACCATCTAGTGGATATAGTAGGAGTCCCCTGTAGTGCATTTGCACATCCTTCCCAGCAAGGAGTATTATCTCCAAGGGTTAGGCTGGATTCATCTCTTTTTCATGGATAGTGTAGGACCCACTGATAATGGGGTACTTTGACGCAGTAGTGGGCTTGAGCACGATATGGCCATATGGTGGGACCAAACCCCCATTTTTATTTATGGATTGTCTTCAGATTTGGTAGTTATTTCTTTTGCATTTGCGCGCTATTCTTTTTTAATATACATGTCTTTTGGTTCATAGCTGCAGCAGCTTTAGAAATACATGGGTATGCTCCCCCAAATTTTTTGCCTGTTTATTATGTATTCGGTCTGACCAGACTATCGAGGTTGAGCAACCCTCCCCACCCCCCCACACACACCTGTACTCAATCAGTGTCCACCATCTAGTGGATATAGTAGGAGTCCCCTGTAGTGCATTTGCACATCCTTCCCAGCAAGGAGTATTATCTCCAAGGGTTAGGCTGGATTCATCTCTTTTTCATGGATAGTGTAGGACCCACTGATAATGGGGTACTTTGACGCAGTAGTGGGCTTGAGCACGATATGGCCATATGGTGGGACCAAACCCCCATTTTTATTTATGGATTGTCTTCAGATTTGGTAGTTATTTCTTTTGCATTTGCGCGCTATTCTTTTTTAATATACATGTCTTTTGGTTCATAGCTGCAGCAGCTTTAGAAATACATGGGTATGCTCCCCCAAATTTTTTGCCTGTTTATTATGTATTCGGTCTGACCAGACTATCGAGGTTGAGCAACCCTCCCCACCCCCCCACACACACCTGTACTCAATCAGTGTCCACCATCTAGTGGATATAGTAGGAGTCCCCTGTAGTGCATTTGCACATCCTTCCCAGCAAGGAGTATTATCTCCAAGGGTTAGGCTGGATTCATCTCTTTTTCATGGATAGTGTAGGACCCACTGATAATGGGGTACTTTGACGCAGTAGTGGGCTTGAGCACGATATGGCCATATGGTGGGACCAAACCCCCATTTTTATTTATGGATTGTCTTCAGATTTGGTAGTTATTTCTTTTGCATTTGCGCGCTATTCTTTTTTAATATACATGTCTTTTGGTTCATAGCTGCAGCAGCTTTAGAAATACATGGGTATGCTCCCCCAAATTTTTTGCCTGTTTCTTTGCATTGTTAACAAATGGATGAGATGCAAGACAGCCATTACAAAACAACAGCCATTGGGTTCAGTGTCATCAATGGGATTTACAGCCTGGCCCATGTAGGAGTCAATTTAACATAGACCCCCACAGATGCATATACTCGCCTACCTTTCGCCCCCTTCTCTGTTTTCCCCCACTGCTTTGTTCAGCTGCCAGGAATGAAAGGAAAGCCCTGTCTAATATATGAGTCATCGCTTACACTGGGTTATGGGATTCACATGTGACAATATGCCGTCACATGCTCTTCCATACCCAAAATACAGGTTAAATGTACCAGCTCCTTAAGCTAAACCGAGCAGCAGGAGAGTGAAGCAAGTGTATTCTTCTGCTCTTGTGCTTTAAAGCCCCTCTGCAAGCTTGGTTTTGTTTGTTTTTTTTTTGTTTAAAGCGTTTGTTACCCCAACACTTCATTTTCCTGATATGTGCCTGCTCTGTACCATGTGCTTGTATAAGAAAGAATCAATTTCTCATTGTATTGCCTTCTTTATGTGATATCCCTGATGTTCCTGCTAGTCCCCTTGCTTTCCTATTAAAACTGACCACACTAAGCAGGAGAGCACACCATGGTCAGTTCTCTAGCTATGCTGGGAACTCAGCCTGCTCTTCTCCAATGATCAGTCCTGACATGCCCTGCTGCATAGCCATTCTCTGGAAAACTCAGTGTGCTGCTGTTCTACTCCCCCCCCCCCCAGCTCTTATGCAGCTGAGAACAGAGGGAATGTAATCACTTATAAAAAAAAGGGAAATAAGGTATTTATAATTTTTTATATATATATATATATATATATATATATATATATTTAAATGCTTTGCCTTTCATTTCTATTTTAAACTGAATGGGTTGTTTTACAAGGTGATAGTATACAATCACTTTACTTTCTTGAAATTGGGCTTTACTAATTTTCTCCTTCTAAGCTGTCTGACTACTAAGCAGTAATACAGGCATTGCTCTAGATAAGAGATCTAGGAATACATTCAGTTCCCATTCAGCAATGCCCACTGCATGCTTTAAAATGTAATGCTGTTGTGGATGAGTGGATGAGAGATGGGGGGGGGGTGATTTTGGATTGGCTTGGGGTCAGTATCACATTCTTCACTTTAGTCAATATTGCAAAGACAATAAAATAACTTTGTTGTTTCAGTAATCTGTAGAGTTAAAAAAAGCCAGGGACCTGTGTTTAGGACCTGGATCTGTTCTAAAAACTCAAGAACTGTTGGCAACTATGTCTGCGCAACTTTCCGATACACTGGAAACATTTGTGCTTACTATACATTTCTAGCCATTTTCTAAAATCTTTAGGAATTTTCAACATGGTAGTTTAATCTTGAGTATTCTATACACTTGAAAAAATAAAGTATCTTTATTTTCTTCCAAATCCCACATACGTTGGCGTATATACTTAATCTGCTCCATGTTTAAAGTACTTTCCAAAAGTTGATCTCATCTCTGCACCTGCATAAACCAGTGATGTAAGTTCTACTAGGGTTTCTATCCAGTAAATTGGCCTCTCCCTGGATTTTGATTTGTTTTCATTGTTCTCTATGCTATAAATTAACAATCTGCAGGCAAAAAATATACAGTATAGCTCTATACTATATTTTTTAACATGTACAATATTTCTCATTTCACTGAATGTAATGTCCACATTTTTTGATCAAGTAAAACATGGATAATATTATCAAGGCTGGCCTAAACACCATCTTAAGTTTATTTTAGTAGGCAGACATTATTAGAGCTGTATAATAAAAACTACACCTGATCTGTATATAAAAGTCCCTCTGTGCTTTGACTTAGGTCAGGTAAAATGGAGTCATGTCTGCACTGCAGTGGAGCATTGACATCAGCAGAGTCTTATGTGAAAGTGAATGAATTTTCTACTGATTTTGGCTGCCATAATACAGGGCTGCTACGGGTCCCATGACTTAACATGTTGACTTTAGGTAAGATGACCCAAGGCCAAAGTTCCAAGGGAACTGCTACAAATAGTTCAGGACTTCATTAACTGGTCTTACCTTGCTTACCTAATCTCTGCCTAAATAGGTGGACCTAACTAGAGTTTAGGTATGCTTTAATAAGTGCACAGAAGCCGTGAACAGCACCCACCACTCAAGCATTCTCTTTAATTCCATTAGCATGCTAGGGTCAAACCTAAATGTGGAGGAGCACAGCTATGTCAAAATCTAAAAAAAATAAATAAATAAAAAAATAATAATAAAAGATGGTCTAGGAGGGTGCAGATTATTCATCAAATGTTGGGAGAGATTACTAAAAAAAATCTCACACAATAGCCAATGTGGCTCTTGATAGATCAAATCATATTTCTATACCTGCCCTATACTGGCTAATTATGTGCAGAGAATATATTAGAATAGAATTGACACTTTACGGGAGGGGGCGTGGCTCGGAGAGGCGGAGATGTGAGGACGTGTGTCTGAAGAGCTCCCGCATGTCCCTCTCCTAGACCGGCATGGTACAAGAATTAAACCGGCATGCAAACAAGCAACTGGGCAAGGACGCGCCCGGTGACCCGCTCAGCCAGTGAACGCTCTGCGGTAGAACGCCGCCAGGTGCAGAGGAGATCGGGAGACATCCAGCAATACTTTCCACAGCAGACAGCTGGGACCTCCGACCCTAAGATGGCGGCTGCACGTGGCGGAACTCAGACCAAACAGAGTCTTCAGAGTACACAGGTTGTACAGGTTGTACAGGCTGCAGATAATACCGGAAAAATGACGGACAAAGACATACAGGCGCCAGCGGTAATTGCTGAAGAGAGCAGGGAATCGACTGAAAACCATCAGAGATTAGAAAGCCCAGAAATTAAGGAGCTACTGAAAGCATTACCTACGAAATCGGAGATAGAAGCACTGATCATGCGGATCGAAGAGACACACCGACGGGACATGCAGGAACTTCGTGCTGATATGACCCAACTCTCCAGTAAGGTCAGTGCAAAAGCAATGGAAGTTACAACAGTGAAAGACCAAGTGACAGAGGTCAGGAAAACCACAGAGACACTTTCAGATACACTGATCAATATGCAGTTACATATTGAAGACCTAGAAGACAGAAGTCGCAGGGGAAACCTGAAGCTGAGGGGGCTACCAGAGACAGAGGGTGAGGACCTACAGGAGAAGGTGAGGGATATTTTTCTCAAAGTATTAGCCCCGGTCTCACAAGTACAGACAATGGCGCACATAGATATAGACAGAGTCCATAGAGTGGCAGGGCCCAGATTTGTGGACCCCAGCAGACCACGGGACATCATATGTAAAGTACATTATTATGCGCAAAAAGAGGAGATTCTCCGTAAAGCCTGGGATTTAGGCTCAATTGAATGTGAGGGCGCTAAAATCAAAATTCTCCCAGACCTGTCTAGAACTACACTTTACAGAAGAGCATTACTGCGTCCGGTGTTAGAAAGAGCGAAGCAGCAAGGATTCAAATACAGATGGGGATACCCACTAGCAGTAACTTTTTTCAAAGAAAAAGAATCATTTATGCTCCGAACCCCAGCAGACCTGCCTGATCTATTTGAGTTTCTGAGAGTGGAAACAGTACAGGTGGAGAACTGGCTAACAATTTCCCCTAGGACAATGGGACAGTCCTATGGGAGACCGCGGGATAAACCCAATGGAAGAAGATAAAGAGTCCTAAATGTGAAAAGCACCGATGTATAAGAGCCTGGGGGGGAGAGAGGGAGGGATAAGACATTGGAGGGCGCTTCTTTGTTAAGGGGGAAGGGGTATGAATCGTTTTTCCCTCTTTTCCTTTTTTTTTTTTTTTTTTGAAGGCTCTATATCTATAAGACAATTGAGGGGGAGGGAGGAAGGGGAAATTTGGTAAATATGTATACATGTATGAAATGGGAAACCTTTATGGAAGAATATTCTGTGTCCCCCCCCCCCCCCCTATTTTTTTTTTTTTTTTTTTCCCCCCCTTTTTTTTTTTTTTTTTTTAGAAGGAGGTATATACCTCCGTAGTGGGTATAGAATGGAGTTGGCGATGGGGGTCCCTCAATCTCCCTTACTGATCCCTCCTGGAAAAACCTTTTTATTTTATTTATTTATTTATTTATTTTTTTTTTTTTTCTCACAGACACAAACACGAATGAAGTGGTTTTTTTTCTTTTTTTTTGGTGACACCATCTTTTTCTGATTATATGTGGGGCTTTTTCCCCCTTTTTTTTTGTTGTTCGGTTGGTTTTTTTTTTTTTTTTTTTATATATTTATTTTTTTTCTTTTTACACAATGATTAGATAATATACACATGAAGAAAGTGGGAGGAGAAATGAGGTAGTGAGGTAGTGAAAGGGAAGTAATTTCACAGTTTAAAATCACGACCCTAGGAATAGTGTCGATATCACTTTGTTTTTTTTATGATTGCACACACTAAGACCATAATTTTTGGTCCTTAAAGAGGGTGAGGTTAAGGTGAAGAAGAAGGGACTCCCCTCCCCCTTTTTTTTTTTTTGCCAAGAATATAGGTTCAGGGGGCAAAGAACAGCATGGCACCTTTTTTTTTTTTTTTTTTTTTTCTCTTCTTCTGGATGAAGACCATATATGTTTCCGTGGCTCCCCCTCTCCCTTCCTTTTTTTTTTTTTTTTTTTTTTTTTTTTTTTTTTTTAGGGGAATACACTAACAACACTACCGGCATTAACTATCACATGTGAATGATGCCAGTAAGCGGAGTGCTGGAGAGAGGGAGGGGGTAGGGAAAGAGGAAGAAAGGGGAAATATTTTTTCCTTTTTTTTTTTTTTTTTTCTTGAGACGAAGCAGAGAGGGAATACTATGTACCAATGCCACCCTCTAGATAATATGTTTATAAGTAAAATAGAGATGTTCTGGAGCAGTAATGCTAGGAGATATTGCTGAGAAAGGGCAGATACGGGGGATAGGTTCGGCAAAACCTCTTTTTCCATTCAGGTTTTTTCCCCCTTTTTTTTTTTTTTTGGAAGAAGATCTAGCCCCTCTGTCCCCTCTTCTCTCCCCCCTCCTCCCTCCGCTCTCTTGGGGGGCGGTGGGGGGGGGGCGGAGACTAGGGACGGGATAAATATGTGAAAGTATTACAATTGTATGCCTGATAGACTAAGGAAATAGGACGTGCCGGGGCAGGGAGAGGGAGGGGAGTGCCTCAACTCTCTGACCTATTCCAGCCAGTGCCCCACATAGGAATTTGCTCAAGAACCAATAACAATTGGATGAGCAACTTAGCGTAAAGCTTATTAGGGATCTCTTTATAATAAAGAGGTCAAGGGTGGGAAGCTCCCTTTTTCTTTATCCCCCCTTTTTTTTTTTTTTTTTTTTTTTTTTTTTCTCTCCCTCCTTCTTATCTTTTGGTCTTGGTAATGGAGACCGTACGAATAGTATCAGTTAATGCAAAAGGTCTTAACACTCCAGAGAAAAGGAGAATCTTGCTAGATGACTTGAAAAGATTAAGGGTTGACATTGCCATGATACAGGAGACACATTTTCGTGAGGATAAGTGTCCTAAATTGGGTAATGTCTACTTTCCTACAGTATACCATTCCACGAACTCAGAATCAAGGTCGAGGGGCGTGTCCATCCTCGTCTCGAGAAACTTACCATGGAAATGTATACAGATTCTGAATGACCCAAATGGGCGGTTTCTGTTTATAAAAGGGAACATACAGGAAACGGAGGTTACATTGGCTAACTTATATGTCCCAAATTTACAACAAGACATTTTCCTGAGGGGAAGTATGGACAAACTCAACAACTTTAGAGAGGGACAACTAATAATAGGGGGAGACTTGAATATCCCTTTGATCCCATCTGAGGACACGTCACGAGGTACATCTTCAATTCCTCCAAGAGTTCAAAAACAGTTCGCAAAAATACTATACAGGGAGCAATTAATAGACGTATGGCGTTTGATGCACCCAGGAGAAAGGGACTACTCATTCTACTCTAATTTACACCAACAATATTCCCGTATAGATTACTTTTTAATTCCACATAGTCAATTACACTTTATAAAAGATACAAGGATAGGTTCAATAACCTGGTCAGATCACGCCCCAATTATAGTTACATATGAACTATCTAATAAGCAGCAAAAGAGAGAAACGACCTGGAGACTAAACGAAAACTTATTACAAGACCAAGAGACCATGACAGAAGTAGAATCAGAAATAAATTTTTTCTTTCAAACTAATACCATCGAAGACACAGACCCAGGTATTATATGGGAAGCCCATAAAGCAGTCATACGAGGTATTCTTATTAAACACGGATCAAGGATCAAAAAACAACGAACGAAACAATTAGACCTTCTACTTCAATCCTTACATAAAACAGAAGCAAAACATAAACATGCACCTTCAGGTGAAGGGATAGCAGAACTTATAAAGATAAGGAATAACATCAATGAACTTCTCTTATTTAGAGCCAAAGCGGCAATTCAAAAATCTAAAAAGGTTTTCTATGAAACAGGGGATAAATGTGGGAAGTTATTGGCTAAATCTCTCAAAGAGCAAACCCTAACAACATACATACCAAATATAGTAACTGATGCAGGGAAAAAAATTACTTATCCTAAAGAGATAGTAGAAGAATTTAGAAAATATTATGAAGCATTGTATAATCTTCAAAGCCCCACAACCCCACAAGGCCGAATGGAGGAATATGTACGCACGTCACGAATGCCACAGCTATTAGAGGAAGAAATTAACATACTTGAATCACCAATCACACTGGGAGAATTAATGGAGACTATAAAAAATACTAAAACTGGGAGAGCACCTGGTCCAGATGGATTCACTATTCAATATTATAAAAAGTTAATACCATATTTGAAAGAATTCATGATTGAAATGTTTAATGCATGGGGAACAGGGAATAGAATCCCCAAAGAAACAATACATGCACATATATCGGTAATCCCTAAGGAGGGGAAAGACCCCACCTCATGCAAAAGCTACAGACCGATTTCGCTATTGAACATAGACTTTAAGATCTTCACGAAGATCTTAGCCACAAGATTACAGAAATATTTGAAGAGGTTGATCCATCTGGACCAGGTTGGATTTGTGCCAACTCGAGAAGCGAGGGACAACACGACTAAACTGTTGAATCTACTACATATAATACATCAAAATAAAACACAGAGTATCCTACTTAATACCGACGCGGAAAAAGCGTTCGACAGGGTTAAATGGGAGTATATGTTTGTTGTGCTCCGACACATAGGGATAGGAGAGAAAATGCTCAAATGGATAACCCAGAGCTACTCAATGCCTACGGCAAAAGTAAGGGTAAATGGAATATTATCAACGGAATTCCCCATTACAAACGGAACGAGGCAGGGGTGTCCCTTATCCCCTCTTCTATTCGTATTATCCTTAGAACCCTTCCTGTGTAGAATTCGAGCGAACCCGGACATTTCAGGCATTAAAGTGGGCAAAGAACAACATAAATTATCAGCATACGCAGACGATGTAATGTTCTCGATTACGAACCCAGTCATATCACTCCCCAATCTGTTACATGAATTAGAAATATACGGAACCCAATCTAACATGAGGATAAACCTCTCTAAATCCGAAACAATGGGCGTAGAGATTCCAGAGATACTTCAACAACAATTAAGTTCAAACTTTAAATTGAATTGGACAAAGACGGCTCTAAAATATTTGGGAACACTGATCACACCCAGAATCTCCCAATTATTCACACAGAACTTTATACCTTTAATTAAAACAGTAGATTTATTGCTACAGAAATGGAAAGGAGGAATGCATTCCTGGATTGGAAGGTGTAATATAGTTAAAATGAGTATATTGCCAAAGTTTCTGTATATTTTCCAGGCACTCCCTATATATATTCCACCCCAGTACTTTAGGCAAATTGAAACCCTGATAATGAATTTTATATGGAAATCTAAAAGCCAGAGAATAGGGAAAAAATATCTAACTAAATCTAGAGTAGAGGGTGGTTTAGCTGTTCCAAATATGAAGAGATACTACCAAGCTATACAATTGGGTAGAGTGATAGACTGGTGCAGACATGGAGAACAAAAGATATGGCCAAACTTAGAACAATCACAATGTGAAATCCCGCTTAAAAGAGCTCCATGGTGTTATAAAATATTACCAGCCTCGATCAAGAAACACCCGATTATAGGAAACACGGTTAAAGTATGTGCAAAAATATTTGAACAGGAGAAGCTGATACGGGAAAGTTCCCTGCTGTATCCAGTACTGGGGAACCCCCATTTTGTTACAGGATACCAAGATGGGAAGTTTAAAACCCTGCTGGAAAAGGGAATTTTTCAGATATCTGACTTTATTTTGGAGTTAAGATGGGTAACAGTAAGTGAGTTAATGGACCCCTTGGGCCCTTTCGGCCTAGATTTATGGAGGGCCTTTCAATTACGCCATTTTTTGAGATCTTTACAACTCCCCACTCAAGGAGACAAAGATTTAACAGCTTACGAAAAAATGTGTAATCAGCAGGGAATGTTAGACCATGCTATATCTAAACTGTACGCTTTATTAATGACATCAACAGAACGATGTAAACTACCGTTTTTGAGGGAATGGGAAAAAGAAATGGACATTACTTTCTCGGTAGAACGAGAAAAGCAAATAATCAAATCAGTATTTTCAACCTCAAGATGTGTCAGAATACAAGAATTAAATTACAAAATACTAGTCAGATGGTATTATACCCCAGTAAAAATGAACAAGATCTCTAGGACAAACACAGATCGGTGCTGGAGGTGTGGGACGGGAAGAGGGACAATGTTCCATATATTTTGGTCATGTCCCGGAGTAGAAATATTCTGGGAACAGATCTGGAAGACGATACAGGAAATTATGAACTGTCAAATCTCAAAAGAACCGGCTCTCTTTCTGTTCCATACACCCAGCACACCCATTCAGGGATATAAACAATCTATTATGCCACATTTTATAAACGCAGCTAAAATATGTATCCCTCTTAAATGGAGGGATACTGACCCCCCTAATATAAAAATGTGGATAAAGAAGGTTGAGGAAATAAGTAAATTAGAGAATCTGGTAATGTCTGCCTGCCAACAATCAGATAAATATGAGAAGAAATGGAAACAATGGAAAGAGTATGTTAAATCAGAGGAATGTCAATCATTAATGATAGAATAAGAACTGGCTGATTAGAAATAGATAAAAAATGGCGAGCGGAATACTGATAGTCTTGAGATCTCCATGAAAGGCCAATTGGGAAGAGAGGGGAGAGAAACTTATATTTTTCCTTTTTCCCTTTTTTTTTTTTTTTTGGGGGGGAAGAAGAAGGGAAGGAGGGAAGGGACTGGGTAGAAAAGGTTTTTTTTTGAGAATGGTTATGATATAATATGTCAGTCACGATGTTTTTGGAAGTTAAAAATGTAAGGAATGACATGTATATGTTTATGAATTGGAATAAATAAAAGAAAAATAAAATTTGAAAAAAAAAGAATAGAATTGAAAATAAAAGTATTGAATTGAATAGAAAAGAATAGAATTAAAAAAACAAACAATAGTATAGAAAGAATATAACCGTCTTCCAAAATTTGAATTGCGAATAGAATACATTTGAATAGAATAGAATAGACAATAGAAAATAATAGAATAGAATGGGATAGAATAGAAAGAATATAACAATATAACTGTTTTCTGAAATTCAAATTTAAAATAGAATAAATTAGAATAGAATAGAAAAGATTAGAGTATAATAGAAAAATGGAATAGAATAGAAAATAAAAAGAATAGACTAGAAAAGAAAACAATAGAATAGAAAGAATATAACCTTCTTCCAAAATGCGAATTTCTAATAGAATAAATTCAATTTGAATGGAATTTGATTTGAATGCTATTCGAATGGAATTCAAATGGTAATTGAATCAATTAGAATTTTCCGAATTTGGTCTAATTGAGTTCAATTCGACTGAATTAGGAGAATTAGAATCAATTTGAATTTGAATACACGAAACGAATTCCGAAAACTAATTAAACACATTAAACTAAATGGATTTATGTAAATAACGAAAAAAAGCTAAACAATTTTTTTCATTGTGCACATGTCTATATTTTACATGTGTATGGCCATTTTTTTTGCAGATGCTGGTTAACCACTTGAGTCCTGAGTACTATTTTAAAAAAGTCACAGGGACAGCGCTTATTTATCCCATTGCCATTTTGAAACCGCACTGGGAATCAGCAGCTCCTTCCAGCATATGGGCTGAAAATAAGAGCTGTTAGTGACAGCCTGGCATCCAGCACTAAGCCCAAGAGCTGAAAAGATCTGGCAACACAGTGATTGTAGCAGATCTTTGTAAACACTCTTCTGCATTGTGTTTGTAGTTGAAGTAATGCTACTTGTGAAATCCCAGAATTTCCTGATAGTATAGAGACTCAAGCACAGCTGAAGCAGCCCATACCTGCCTCTCCTTGCAACAACAGACCACTCCTATAGTGATCTATTGCTGGCTAATTGTAGAATGGTATCCTTTTAATCAATAGACTTTGACGGTCATAGTTTAGGGTACAAATCTGCAGCTGCATTAGTCACCTAAAAGTTGTATTGGGAGGAATTACATAAATTTATTTTTTTCAAAGTTGTCACTATTTTCTACTAACTTAAGACTAGAAAAAAATATTTCTATCCAAATGTATCAAATCAAAGCTCTATCTGTCCCAAGAAAAACAATATATTATATGTTAGGTTAGAATACAAAACCTAAAAGGTTTATAACAAAGATATCGCTGAATGAAAACAATGTTCTGGGATTCAAGATTGTTGAACGGAAAAAAAGAGCTGGGGTTTTTAGGTGGTTATATACTTATTTTCTGTCAGTCGTACCAGGAGCTGTTATATGTAATTAATGATAGGGGGGTCAGCAGCTGGAGTCTATTGGGATCAGAAATAGAGAATCGCTCTGATCATTCCAGACGGTATTATGTATAGATGAAAGATGCTCCATAATTCAAAGTCTTCTCTGATTTAAGAATTGCCAACCTTCCAGTTCTTTAAAGTGGAAGTATACTTCCATCTCAGGCTTTTACCTATAGGTAAGCCTATAATAAGGCTTACCTATAGGTAGTGTAAATATCCCCTAAACCCCTGTACATGCAACCAGTGACCTCACATACGCGGGAGTGACGTCATCGTGGCTTCGGCCAGTCACAGAGCCGGAGTCAGTGCACCTGGAAGCAAGACAAGTGAAGATGGGAGCGCCTGCAGCTCTGACATCTCAGCGCTGGAAGGGCTTCTTTTTAGGTAAGTTTAACATAATGTGCTAGTATGCGATGCACACTAGCACATTATGACATTACCTTGTAGGGTCCAAAGAAAAAACTTCCAGCGGTTTACTACCACTTTAAAATGTTTTAACCACTTCCTTACCTCTGGACGTCATATGACATCCAGGGCTTTGAGTGGGGATATCTGAATGATGCCTGCAGCTACAGGCAACATTCAGGTATAATTTTTTTCCACCGGCGGTTCCTTGCACCATAAGAATAATCATAGCGGCTGTTAAGCCGCTTGATTGTTCTTACAGGCAGTGGGAGGTGCTTCTACCAGCTCGCCTGTGCGATCAGCGAGCCGGAGAAGCAATCCAGATGGTCCCTGGCAGTCTCTATGACTCTCGGAGGCCCGGGAGTGACATGATGACATCACGCCCGGCCTGGCAGTTGTCAACACTGCCGTGATCTCGGCATCCAGCTTTCTAGCCTGTAGGAGAGATCTGAGGTCTTATTGACCCCAGATCTCCCCATAAAGAGGACCTGTCCTTTACTATTCCTAATACAAGGGATGTTTACATTCCTTGTAATAGGAAAAAAGTGCTAAAAAAAAAAAAAAAGTTAAAGGGAAAGTGTAATAATAAAATGAGCAATAATAAAAAAAAAAAAATAAATTTAAAGTGCCCCCATCCCCTCGTGCTCGCACGCAGAAGTGAACGCATGCCTACGTCAAGGCCACATATGTAAACGGCGTTCAATCCATACATGTGAGGTATTGCCGCGAACATTAGAGCAAGAGCAACAATTCTAGCCCAAGACCTCCTCTGTAATCTTAAACTGGTAACCTGTAAAAAATTCTAAAGCTTTGCCTATGGAGATTTTTAGGTACCGAAGTTTGGCATCATTCCACGAGTATCTATTTACTAGGCGTAACATCATCTTTCACATTATACAAAAAAACTGGGCTAACTTTAGTGTTTTTTTTTTTTTTTTTTTTAAATACATAAAACTGTTTTTTTCCCCAAAAAATTGCGTTTGAAAAATTTCTGCACAAATACCGTGTGACATAAAAAGTTGCAATGACTGCCATTTTATTCCCTATGGTCTCTGCTAAAAAAAATATATATATATATATATATATATATATATATATATATATATATATAATGTTTGGGGGTTCTGAGTAATTTTCTAGCAAAAAAACTATGATTTTTACATGTAGGAGCGGAGTGCCAGAAATGGCCTTATATGGAAGTGGTTAAAGAGTGGGCTCCAAACCAATGGCCCTGGAAGTACATGGAACCCCTGGCTACTTACCCATGTGACCTGGAATCTACCGCTAAAGCTGTCTATACATTATGCAATTTCCTTGTTCAATTTCCTTTAGATTTACTTTCGACTATGTAGTGCAAGGGCATGCTTGATTGCATACATACTGAAAGTGTTTAGTTTGACCTCATATTATATGGTTTTGGTAAATATAAAGCAAAATTGTACAAAAGAATTGTATAACCTATGGCTAACCTAAAAATCCATGCTCCACTCTATACTCCCTGGTTCAGAGGAAGGTAGCGCATCCACACTCCAGGCTGAAATATTTACTGAAGATAACATGAACTACACACATTTAAAAAAATGTACTGAAGACAAGTCTCTGCCCCACCAAGCACGCCCCTCCCTCACATATTATTAATGAGTTAGAGTTATAGACTATAGAGGATCATGTGACCTCTTTCCAATGCTTGGCCTGTGCAGCCATTCATCGGGGGGGGGGGGGGGGATCCCCCTGTCACTTGATCAGGGAGACAGCATAATTTGCCCAGGGGTGCTATGCTAGTGAGAGATTATAGAATGCTATGCTAGTGAGAGATTATAGAATTTTTCCAAATAGGCAAAGGCATAGAGCCTCTTTAATAACTCTTCCCGCGCAAAAAACTAAGTTGTACATGTAACTTTCAGCCTTATCTCTCCTGGGGCCTTTTACAAGCACACGAGTCTCTCACTCCAGAGGCCAGTCTCAGAGTCACTTGTTGAAATGTACACCACGTATAAAGCACTTTTTTTTAAAAAATAAACAATCCCATATGTAGCATAGAAATTCTAGCAAGTAAACAGACGTAGTTAATATATACAGCATACATACAAAATCATTGCTCTTTTCTTGGAAAAGCAGGCCAGATGGTATATGTTAACTGAAAACAGATTTTTAATGTTGGTCGCAGAATGAAGAAACTTGCACAAACACTTTTTATGGCTGTACTGTGAAATAGGACAAAGTGCTGCTTGGAAGTCAAGGAGTTCCTTATGGTCCAGATCAAGGATTTCTGTCCTTTGACATGAGTTGCCTTGCCATTGTGATGGAGATAACCACAAACGTAAGGTTGTAGGGTATGGCTACCATGCAGATAATTGTCTGGGCCAAGATACAAAGTTCTCTAATGGGTTAGGCCAGGGTTGTCCAGCCTTTTGACCTTCCTGGACCACATTGGAAGAAGAGGATCTGTATTGGGCCACACATAAAATACACAGCAGAAAAAGTCAGGCAGATCACAAGTTAACGATCACTGATATAGATAATGTACTTATCTGAGTAAAAAAACTTCATTTTTTTGTAATATTTTTTATTATAAAAGTAAAAGAGGGCAACATAAGTGTGATATTTGACACTGTTTTTGAAAGCACCAGCAGCCGCACCTATTCGCGGCTCTCTGCACAGCAAGTGATTACCTGCGTTGTCTGTGTCCAGCAGCGATCACCGCAGGTAATCGCTGGCTGTGCAGAGAGACGCGAATAGGTGCAGCCACCACCAACCTCCCATTATAGTGAACTGAGTCGGCAGCTGTACTTAGCTGCTTAGAGTCGCAGGAGGAACTGCCACCATAGTTCGCACTGGCCCTAATTGCCGGTATGAATGTAGCCCATGTATGTGCTGTGTGGGGAGGTAGAGGCGGGGTTGTGGGCAGGGAGCTTTGGGGGGGGCACAACTGAAACCTGGGGGGGTGGCATAGCCTATCCCAGCACCCCCCAAGATCTGGCAGTGCAGATTTTATTTACCTGGCACCCCAACATTCCCTGCTGTCGGTGCTATTGCAAGCATGGCAGTCCTGGCATCCCTCCAGACATGCATTTGCCTGGCTTGTCAATGCAGGCTTGCAAGACATCCCTGGTGTCCTTACAAATAAAATGGAACTGGCTGGGGGGGGGAAGAAGGAGACTTTGAGCAAGACCAACATCCTTAATGGACAACAAAAAGGAGGAGCTCCCCCCCCCCCCCCCCGGTGGGACTTTAATGGTCTTAAAATTTAGTAATGAAGTATTTGCATTATGCAAGTGAGGTATGAAACATGTATATGATAAAAAAAAAACATTTTATTAAAGAGAAAAATTTTAATAGACAGAAAAATTGTACAAAATTTATATATAAACAGACACATATATGGGTGGCTAGCCCTAAAACAACAACATAATGTAATTAACAGCCTTGTGCAAGAAACAAAGTATGGTTATACACCCAACACGTTTCTGGATATTCCATCCGTCTTCAGAGGTGTTGTAAAGTATAATGTATTACACGCAGTACCTCTAAAAAAATAGAAGAATACTACACAGTAAATATATATATATATATATATATATATATATATATATATATATATATATATATCTATAAACAGTGTACTCATGATATAACACATCAGAGTTTGGATGAATCAAATACACCATTACTTACATGACATAGACGAGTCAAAATTTTACAGCCAAGACAATTAGGGCTCTTTCACACGGCTGTTCAGTTTTTTGGCTCCGCTCCGGTCCTTTTTTTTTTTTTTTCACTGAGCGGATGACACTTGTGTCATCCGCACCGTATGTCCGCATATCATCCCATCCGTTTGCAGATGATATACGGACATAATGTAAGTCTATGGGCATTGCGGATGACACCGCTGACATCCAATTTTGCTTCCTTTCCATTTTTTTAACGGAGGAAAAATAGGGTTCTGTTCCGTTCCAAAAAATGGAACAGAACTGAAAGGAAGAAAATCGGATGTCAGCGGATGGTCATCAGTGGGTGGCTGTTTGGGAGGTTAATGGTGTGTAATACTACACAATATTCCTGTGGTGATTTCTGTTAGGTTCTCTTTTTTTTTGTTCAGCCCACAGGCTGCATGAAAAAAAAAAACCTACACTATATGCCAAGCAAGGACCAGCAATGTACTGGTATGGTTTTCAATGCTGCAGAAAATTTTCTGTACCCTTCCCCAGATCTGTGCCTCGATACAATCCTGGACAGGCGGCTGAGCTTGTCTGTGATAACGCCCCCAGCCGTGCTAAATACACGTTCAGATAATACACTGGCTGCAGGGCAGGCCAGCACCTCCAAGGCGTAAAGGGCAAGCTCAGGCCATGTGCCCAATTTGGAGACCCAGAAGTTGAAGGGGGCAGACCCGTCAGTCAGTATGTGTATAGTACGTGAGGAATGGTAAGGAACTGTATATGGTATATGGTATATGGTAAGGAACGGTGATGGCGGCGGGGGGGCTTTTTTCCCCCCTTCTGGCCTTGGAAAAGGTATGTGTCCCTGGTTGTGGGCCGGGCTCTCCCAAAGCTGTCTAAGTTCTGAGGCCTTCTGGTAGGGACGGGGCTGCACTGGTCTTTTACCAGGATTCTGAAAAGCCTGTGGTATATGTGCCCCTGGAGTGGCAGTCCAGGGGTGCCATAATTCACGGTGGATGGCAACACTATGAGTATGGCACCAAGGACACTGCACTTCCTACAAACGTTTTTCACACCTGCCTCTAGGGCCGGGCCTTTTGGTCAGGAGTCAGGACCAGGGGAATTTTTTATTCCTGGCCGAAGGGCCTGCCATAGTATTGCAACATGGCACTAATCTTGCACTTCTCCACTATCCCTTTCCCCACTTTTATGTGTTGTGTGTCTCACGTTTTGTGTTTTTTATTGTGGCGGTACACTTTATTTTGCAAAGCGTGATTAGTAGGATGTAGGTCCTTGGGCCTGTCCCTGAAAGTCTTGGGAGGGGGTGGATATGGCCTTCTGGCTTGGTCCGCCCTCTCTCATGGGGTATCTCTTCAGGAGAGCCCCACCTAGTACTTGGGGTGGTCTGTTTCAGCAGACCTCCTAAAGAACGGGGCTGCCTGGTTTCAGCCAGGTTAGCCAGTGTAAGTACCCCAGTCCCTGTCAGGAGCCTTGCGCCCCGGGGGATCAGGGTCAAGGACCATGTGTACACCCTGTGCACTTTTTGTGTTTCACTTTCTTGGTGTGCACTTTTTTATGCACCCACCGGGTGATAGTTCACACACCACGGGCTTTAAAAAAAAAAAAAAAAAAAAAACAGCTGGTGGTCTTGGTTGTTGTGGCGTGTCGACAAAGCTTTTCCACATTTCATACATGCTAACCCTGCCTTCTGAGGTGCTGGCGGTGCCCTGGCTGCGTTGGCGACCTCCTCCTCCTCCTTTGCCTTGTGCTTCCACTGTGCCCCCGCTGTCAGGTGGAAATGCCACCAGCATTGCTTCTCGACCTTTGTGTAGTATCTGTTATCAGTTAAATCAGTAATCAGTAAAACTTCCTGCTGTCGTTTACCCCTGGCTGTGCTGAAGTTGGTGGTGAAGGCGTTACGCTGACCGGATGCGGAGGCGGTAGAGGATGAGGAAGCGGAGTAGGAGGAGTTAGCAACAGGAGTGAAACTGAAGCGCCCTGCAATCTTCGGTGGTGGAAGGAGATGCGCCAAACAAATTTAAAGGGTGTGTTTCACAGTAACATAATCAGCAAACGCTGCAAAATTATTAGTTTTCCCCTAAATGGGTGTTTATTGAATAGCAGAATAGAACAACAGTACGTAAAGGGTGTATCTCACACGTACAGATACAGACTAGGCCGCAATTTAATATTTTTCTTTCCCCTAAATGGGTGTTTATTGAATAGCAGAATAGAACAGTGTCCAAAGGGTGTATCTCACACATACAGATACAGACTAAGCCACAATTTAATTTTTTTTTTCCCTAAATGGGTGTTTATTGAATAGCAGAATAGAACAACAGTATCCAAACGGTGTATCTCACATGCACAGCTACAGACTAGGCCGCAATTTAATATTTTTTCCCTAAATGGGTGTTTATTGAATAGCGGCATAGAACAACAGTACACAAAGGCTGTATCTCACAGTAACATATGCAGACTAGGCCGCAATTTAATTTTTTCCCCCTAAATGGGTGTTTATTGAATAGCAGAATAGAACAACAGTATCCAAAGGGTGTATCTCACAGTAATGTATGAATGAAAATTTTTTATTTTTCCCTTTAATTGGTGATTTTTGAAGAGCAGATTAGAACACAGCAGTGTCTAAAGGCATAGGCGTACGCACAGGGTGTGCCTGGGCACACCCTAATTACCTAGGGCATATTAGCATTATCGCTCTGTTTGCCAGGGAGGAGATGGGAAATCTCCCTCTGACTTGCTCTGCCATAAGAAAAGTGCCTACGCACTTCTATTTCACTTTGCCAGCAGGGAAAGTAATGTACCGGGGACATATACATGTAGGCGCACACATACATGTGTATTAAAACTTTGGGGTGCACACCCTAATGCAATAGACTGCGCACACCTATGTCTAAAGGCTTTATCTCACAGTAACATATAAAGGAAAAAATGAAAAAAAAAAAAAGATTTTTCCCTTTAAATTGGTGATTTTTGAATAGCAGATTAGAACAGCACTGTGTGTAAAGGCTGTATGTCACAGTAACGTATGAATGAAAAGCTGAAAAATAATTATTTTTCCCTTAAATTGGTGATTTTTGAATAGCAGATTAGAACAGCACTGTGTGTAAAGGCTGTATGTCACAGTAACGTATGAATGAAAAGCTGAAAAATAATTATTTTTCCCTTAAATTGGTGATTTTTGAATAGCAGATTAGAACACAGCAGTGTCTAAATGCTGTATGTCCCAGTAAAGTATGAATAAAAAACTGAAAAATAATTATTTTTCCCTTAAATTGATGATTTTGGAATAGCAGATTAGAACACAGCAGTGTCTAAATGCTGTATGTTACAGTAAAGTATGAATAAAAAAACTGAAAAATAATTATTTTTACCTTAAATTGGTGATTTTTGAATAACACATTAGAACACAGCAGTGTCTAAACGCTGTATGTCACAGTAAAATATGAAGGAAAAAATACTTTTTTTTTTTTAAATCCAGATTAAGCAGACACATATGCACTGAGCTTGCATTAAATGTCCGCTGCACGCCGCCCACCTAACAGACTGATAAAAGTTTTTTTTTCTCCCTCCTCCTCATTGGGCTCAGGTCAGGGCAAAATGATCATGCACTGCACCCCCACACAATAAAATCGATGTAGATCGCTGTCTGATTAAAGAACATTCTTCTGTCCTGTGTCCTATTCTTTCCCTGAAAGCAATCTCCAATCTGCAGCTGTTGAAACCGTGCCATTAAAACCGCGCCAAAACAACCGAACAACGGACTGTATCCCGAATATACAGTAAAATGTTCAGGTCCGTGTCCGGGTACCGAAAACCCAAAAGTCCGGTAGGATCCCAAACAATACAGTCCGTGTTCGCTCAACCCTAATTAAGAGTGCAGTGGTAAGGGGTATAAAATACACAGCATAGTGTACAGTATATAGTGCAGGGCTAAGGAGTACGTAATGCACAGATCGCATTGATCAGGAGTGCATAACGGACAAAGCACAGTTCAGGTGAGCACGATGCACAAAGCACTAGGGTCAGGAGTGGCTAATGCACAGACCTCTTACCCTGTGGCTATTGAAGAATATAATGAAAATAAAGTTTTGGTCCCTGGAGTTCAACTAGAACTATAGGCAAAGCTTGTTTTTTTCAATATTGGATAGATCAAGGGAGGGTTATAACCCGTGTCAGATTTTGTTTCTCCATCTGTGTCCCATTGCAGAGATTTCTCTTCATTCCCTGTCCCATAGCCAAACAGAAAGTGAGCAAGAATCCCTTCAAATTAGGGATATTCCTTGGGGACCCCCAGGTCCCCATTGGAAGATTTCCCCTCTATTACTTTTCTGGGGACAACCCACAATTTGGGATTTTCTTTTACTTTCAATGATAATGGTACACAGGACAAATAGAAAGGGGGAATCTCCCTAACGGGGCACAGACAGCATTAAAAACTATGTGAAGTGTGTGTTGCCCGCACAACAGAAATTATATCATAAATTATTCATAAATCAACCGCAGCTATAAAAATTCTCACTAAAATGTGAAACAATTTTACATCATACGTCCCCCCCCCCCCTTTACATTAGGAGTCCCCTTTGCGCGAGTATTCGCTACTTACATCAGAAGTCCCCCTTTAACATCAAAGTCCCTCTTTACATCAATAGCCTCCTATTGAAAATCAGGTGTCTCCCTTTGTTAGAAACCCTCTTTACACCAGAAGTCTCACCATTCACATTAGGAGTTCCGCTTCACATCAGCAGTGACCATTTAAACCAGGAGCCCCCCCATATACCTTATACAAAAGGTTGTCATGTACTCCACTAAGTTTATGCCATGGAACCAATCAGAAGCTCTGGAACAGCAGCCAATTAGGAAAGGTCTTCCACTACCACATGACTGTATCAGAATTGTCTGATTTGCTGCAGTTCCAGGCTATCTGATTGGGTTCACATTATCACGATGACACCCTAACATACTGAACTGCGGGATTGGCTGTTAGGAAAAACCCTGCAGTGTGCTGCTGTGAGGGAGAACAGTGAGTGGTGCAGCAAGGTCATGCAGGTGGTACTGTATAAGCTGTTCAGTACCTAGGGGTGTTCATACAGGGATCCCTGTCCGGCCCTGGGCCCCACCTTGCCACCCCCCCTCCCCGCAGTGCTGCTAGGTTCCCTGCTCCCCTCTCCTGCCAGCTGTTACGGGGGATACTGCCAGGATGGAGAGTGGGGAAGGGGCCAGTAAATGTGGTTGAACCTGAAGGTTATAGTTACGCCTCTGGCAGTACCACCTGTTTGGACACAGCATGGAAAACAGCCGGATATTTCTTTGCCCTCTTTACCAATCTTTTGCTCAGGAAAACTTGCCAGCTTCAGGTTTGCTATAGAGGGTGACCACTGTGGAAATACAACACTGGCAGTGGAGAGGCTGCTCACCCAGTAACAATACTAGAGACAAGGGATACCATAGGTATCGACCCCCAGAGGGTTTTTAGGCAGCAACAATGAAAAAGTATTTAAATAGAAGAAAAGTCAAAAACTTCTAAAAGGTGTTACTTTATTCAACAAACAATATCAAAAAATAACAAAAAATTAATGAATAAAATATTAAAACAACCCCATAGCGGGGAGGTATGTTGTGCCTTCATCTATGTCGGCCATTCCTCTTCTTCCCCCCTTCTTCCTGCCCACCTTCCCTGCCCCTTTTTCTTTTTTCCTTTTTCTTTTGTCCCTCTCACTCTCTTGCTTTCCCTCTCCTGTCACACTCCAGCCTTCTTTTTTTTTTCTCTTTCCCTACTTCTCTCTTGTCTATCCAGCTCCGCTCGCTCCCCCGTCCTCTCACTATTGCAGCCTCACTAATTCATAACATGCCATTGTGCAAACATAGTTACATTATGATTCCCCTATCAGGTGGTTTGTGCCCGTCTCGGCGGTTGTATTTTTGGTGACTCCCTGTAGACCCCTACGTCCGTCCTGCTTTCTGTGGTAGGAAGGGTTACGCCTTTCTGGTCCTTGAGGATGTTTCAACCACTCAATTTGCTCTCTGGGTTCCAGCTGACCTCGCTTCTATGGTAAAAGTTATTGCACAACCATATGAGTATCATTGACTTGCTATGTGAATACATTGTAAATTATGATATGTTCCTTCTAGATATCACAGTCCCTGAAGAAGACCTTTATTAGGTCAAAACACGTTGGGGTTTTCGCTCTCCCACCACATTGTGATTGGGGTTGCTGTTTTTCCATGACATTGTAACTATCATTATGTGATAAATATGCTGTTATCAATTTCATGTCTGTAACCGGAGCTCATAACATACCTCCCCGCTATGGGGTTGTTTTAATATTTTATTAATTCATTTTTTGTTATTTTTTTATATTGTTTGTTGAATAAAGTAACACCTTTTAGAAGTTTTTGACTTTTCTTCTATTTAAATACTTTTTCATTGTTGCTGCCTAAAAACCCTCTGGGGGTCGATACCTATGGTATCCCTTGTCTCTAATAGAAGGTGACCACAGCCTCGCCTGGCTGGCAAATGTGACCTGACAGCGTTTCCAGGGTGATGCCATGAAAACAGGTGGGGGCTTCTCTGCCCTCTTTAGCAATTTGTTGCTGGGGACAACTTACCAGGGACAGTGTGACAATTGACACCTAACACTTCCCTCCTGTTGTCCTTTTCATTATATTCCAGGAGATGAAAAGAGAACCTGTAACAGCAAGGTGCCCATTTGAGAAGCTTCAGATGGCAGCTGTCATTGTGACAGTAGTATGGTTAAGTGAATCTAAGAAATGTAATTGCTCTAGAAGTAGCAGGAATCAGCAGCACCTTCCACCAGAGGCTTTTCACACAGGCACATTGCTGTGTTGTTGTCCCCTACGACACTTGCGGTCATCCTCACTATGCCTTCCTGGCACCACTTCAGTTGACCCAGTTCTCCACCAGCTTTTTACTCTCCTCCCGGCCCAGAGCGACCCCCTCTTTGGCCGATTTCTCCCACTTCTTCGGTAATTCTACCCCCCGATGTGTGTGCCTGTGTCCTCCTCCTCCTCCATGCGCATGCCCATGTCTGGCCCCAGCGTTGTCCCGGAACATGCACAGTCCAATGAGGGTTGCCTTTTACTTGTTGCAGCACAGGGCCAATTCTGGGTGGGTGCACAGGGTACACCACGGCCAGGTGCAGTGAGCTGAGGCAGAGGAGGGGCGTCGAAGCTCAAGTGCCAGAGTCCTCCCCTCCCTGCCTCCTCCTCTCCTTGTGTGTGTCACACACAGCGGGCATCTCCCGCACTGACACTGAGCTTGAGTCTGAAGGGCCGGGCCTTTGTCCCACCTCCTATGGGGACAAAATTAAAAAGCTTTGTGACACAGTGGGAGATCGCAGCTCTGTGATCCAGGCACTGATAAGGCTGCATTTGATGGGCAATGGTAGGCTGCATTTGGTGGACACTAATGAGGCTGCATTTGATTGACACTGTTGAGGCTGCATTTGATGGGCACTAATGAAGCTGCATTTGGTGGGCACTGATGAGGCAGCATTTGATGGGCACTGATAAGGCTGCATTTGATGAGCACTGATGAGGCTGCATTTGATGGGCACTGATCAGGCTGCATTGATCTTTTGTATCATGTCTGCAGTCTCTGACCATCTCTTGTATCATATCCGCAGTTTCTGTTTCTTATTGTTTAATCATTGCACTATAATTATCTTACTTTCTCTGTCGCTCATTCACAGACGTAGTCCTCGTTGATTCAACACACTCGGGTTATGCTGTCCTCTACAGGAGTAGGACTAGACAGGAAAGAAAACGTTCTGGCCACACCCTAGGGGCAGTCCCAGAGGGTATATCCTCTCACTTCCTGCTCTAGCAAATCAGTTTTTTTCTGTCTAGTTAGGAGTAAGGACCTAGATACCTTGCTGGGATCTTCGGTCCTGGCAGGATTTTTTTCTTAGAAAAATTTTTTAGACAGCTTTTTTCTCCAGTGTTCCTGTGAGATCTTCAAGCAAGAAAGCTGAACTGGGCGACGGGCTGGATGTTGAGATCCAGTGGTCACCCCAGTTCAGCCTACGAGCGCGTGCAGGCCATAGCTCCGCGCTGGGTCGGCCGCGACATAGTCCCACTGGACGGGGACTGACCCTGCGAGTTAAACGTCTCGCTGAAACGCCAAAGACCATGAGTCACGGCATCCGGATTGGTCGACAGCCCTCCCACCTCGGTGGAGAGGGGTACTGTCAGGAGTTGGCGCCCGCCTGGTTCCGGTATGGTGAGTAGTATGTTCCCCCTTTCCCCCTGACGGGTCTTGTGGTGAACGCAGGCCCCTCTCTGTAATGGTAAGGATGGGTCTTCCCTCTATCCTGTAACATGTCACAGATCCCCCTGTTTGAGTGTGATTTTTGTGAACAAGAAGCCAGGAGGCTTGGTTTGGGAGCTGACAATCTAATTGCAAAGATGTTAAAATGATTGAAGTCAGGGGCAGTACTAGAACTTTACTGTGATAGTGTAAGGTATCCTACCTGTCAGAAGCCACAGGGCGATGTCTATACATGTATACTGCATTCCAGATCATTCCTCCAGCTAAGCAGATGCCTCCCAACGGCCACGGACCGCCAGGGTCCGGTACCGCCGACCATGCTGACCACCATGAGGGTGAAGGTTTGTGAGGCCGAGATCCTTCTGCGGACATGCCGCTATTCTGTGCAGGCCGCCGCCATTGTCTGGTAGTTCGCACGAGGCCGCCATTTTGGCGTAGCCTCGTGTCTCCAGCATGGGGGCGGCCATGTTTGAGGTGACTCAAACACCTCGTGGAGCTAGGGGAGGCGCCGGAAGGTGTGCAGAGGGGCGGAGCTGCCTCCTTTCTTCCCGGGAAGCCAGCCAAAAGACTTCCTGTCTGTTCTAGACAATGCTGAAACAAGTTGCATTTTGAAACTCTGAGCAGTAAGTGGTGAGCTTTGGGGTCTATCTCTCTCTCTCGCTCTATAGGGGTCCCTAAGCAGGCAACACTGAGGGGCTTTGTGGCGCTGGGGGTCTGGAAAAAAAAAAAAAAAGTTTTATTTCTTTTTGGCAAATTGATTTTTCCGGGCAGTATCTGGAATTATCATGGACCCTGCCACACAGGTACCCCCACCAGTTTCCCTCGGGGGGGCCGCGGGACCCGCCAGTGCACAGAGTATGGATGCATTCACAGCAGTTTTGAAGTCTTTGGTGGCTCGGGTGGAGACGGCCTGTCAGGAACGGGGGTCAAGAAAGCGACCCCCGCCTACCCCTATATCGTCTGAGACTTCAGATTCAGATGCTGAGATGGTTATTGCAGCTGCAGGCCCCTCTGCAGGGGCTGTTATCTCAGGTAAGGTTTCCTCAGACAGTGAGGAGAACGTTCATGCTTCCGCCATAAATCAGGAAGAAGCATTGGTGGACGCACTAGTTGTGCGGTTCGGGAAACCTTGAGACTTGAGGTTTTTCCGGCAGAGGCAAATAAAAAGGAATTTCCCTTTGGTACTAGCAGACCCACCAGGACGGTGAAGGTTTTTTCTTTACCCAAGTGTTTGGGTAAAAAGATTAAAGAGGTATGGGATCATTCTAAGCGTACCTTTACTAGTTCCAAGAGCATTACTAGACGCTATCCGTTTGAGGAATCTCTCATTAAGAAATGGACGGTATCACTAGTGGTGGATCCACCTATTTCCAGACTGAATAAAGCCACGGTTATTCCGGTGGAGGACGCTTCGTCCTTTAAGGATTCGGTGGATCGGAAGGTAGAAGCGGAGTCCCGCACTATCTTTCCCTGATAGGATCAGCCTTTAGACCAGTTATTGTCATTTGATCTAGTTCTCAGACATTTAAGGAATGGGCGAGATTGGTGCGCCAGGACCTGAAGGGGAAAGGTACCCCCCAGGCAACATCTGTTTTGATGGAACAGATTATATAAGGACTACAGGTTGTCTGTGACGCAGCCTTGGATGCTACCCCCCTATTAGGGCATGCATCTATGTCAGTGGTAATCCTCAGACGTGTGCTGTGGTTAAAATGCTGGGTCAGCGTAAGTACTACAGGGAGCGGTAGTTACCGTTCCCTGAACAGATCATTTTCTTTACCTTTTCCAAAGATTAGCATCAGTTCCCCACAAGAATCGGATCCGGTTGAACGGACAGACCAAGGAGCCTCTAGCCGGGTGACTTCGGTCTCTAATGTTTAACCAGGAGAAATCACCACTCGTGATAGGAATCAGGTGTCTAAATAATGTGTGGGAACAGAGAACGATCAGACTTTGTCGGATTGCCAGGGCCAGATAGCTCTAGGGCAGCCTGGTTTGGATCCAGTCAGGCAATATCAGGGTGATGACGCAAGTCATTCGCCAAGGATTTCACCATCTGTGCCTTCTTCACAGCATCCCGAAGGTGCGGAGATTGGTAACGCGCGCCCACGATGCTCCAGTGGACGCAGCAGACGCGCTGAACGGCCTGTAAAGGCAGTGTCAGCTATTAAAGGGATTCCCTCATCTCAGTTTGCTGCTGAGATTTCTCCGCAGGATGGAGATGGAGGGAACTCCAGTTGTCCTGGAAATTCTAGGCTAGCCTCGTCAAGCCGGTCCGGCCGACTTGGACATGCTAGTCGCGAACGTTCCTTGGGAACTTCTTCTCAGGGAGTGTCTGCGGTCTCAAGGACCGATCTTCCATTGTGCTTTACAATCACTGGGTTTAATGGCCTGGCCATTGAGACCCAGGTACTGAAGGACAGAGGGTTGTCAGCTTCAGTTATTCCTACGCTAATTAAAGCAGGGAAAGCGACTTCCAGCAAGGTCTATTATCGCACATGGAAGACATATATCTCGTGGTGCGAATCTTTAGAAATTCCTCCACGTACCTATTCAGTGACCCGAATATTGGCCTTTCTGCGAAAGGGGGTTGAGCAGAAACTAGCCTTGAGCACCATCAAGGGTCAGGTTTCAGCATTAGCAATCTTCTTTCAGAAGCCTTTGGCTATTAAGTCCTTGGTGCGGAATTTCATCCAGGGGATGCGGCACCTGGCTCCACCAGTCCGCGCGCCCTTATCGCCCTGGGATTTTAATTTGGTTGTCGGTTCTGAAGAAACCTCCTTTTGAAAGCATCAGGGAGATTCCCTTGTTTACTTTATTCCAGAAGGTGGCCTTCTTGGTGGCTATTACTTCTGCACGCAGGGTGTCAGAACTGGCTGCATTGTCAGACCAGTCCCCATATTTAGTGATTCAGAGGGATAAGGTAGTTCTTCATCCTAAGCCATCCTTTCTTCCAAAGGTGGTTTCAGGCTTCATCTGAATGAAGATATTGTACTACCTTCCTTGCGTCCTCAGCCCAATCATCATCAGGAACATGCGTTGCATTCCTTGGATGTGGTTCGGGCAATCAGGGTATACCTGAAGGCTACGGAATCATTCCGTAAGACGGATTCACTTTTTGTGATCACGGATGGCCCCAGAAAGGGGTTGCCTGCATCTGCCGCGACTATCTCCAAATGGATTAGACAGACGGTGGTACAGGCTTATTCTAGTAAGGGTCGGAATCCTCCGTTCCCTGTTAGGGCGCACTTCACTCAAGCGCTCAGTACTCCTGGGCTTTCCGCCATCAGGCATCAGTGGTCCAGGTATGTAAGGCGGCCACCTGGTCGTCGGTACATACCTTTACAAAATTTTATAAGATTTATGTGATGGCATCGGTGGATGCCTCATTTGGCCGCAAGGTTTGCAGGCCGCAAATTGAGGAGACCGGTGGTCTACCTCGAGGGTTGTTTTCTGTTGGAATTTTCTGTTGAATCTCATCTTTAATTGATGAGCATTGGAAACTTCTAGTTGGCACCGGTTGGGCCTTCTAGATTGGATTTGTTTTCCATTTTCCCACCCCTCATTTGTGGTACTGCTTTGGGACGTCCCGAGTGTGTTGAATCAACGAGGACTACGTCTGTCAATGAGCGACAGAGAAAAATGGATTTTTGTAAGATCTTACCGTAAAATCCTTTTCTCTTAAGCTCATTGACAGACGTAGTAACCCGCCCCTCTGTTTTTGAGTTGGGTTGGGTTAAATTCTCTAAACACTGCTTTGTGACATAACTGATTTGCTAGAGCAGGAAGTGAGAGGATATACCCTCTGGGACTGCCCCTAGGGTGTGGCCAGAACGTTTTCTTTCCTGTCTAGTCCTACTCCTGTAGAGGGCAGCATAACCCGAGTGTGTTGAATCAACGAGGACTACGTCTGTCAATGAGCTTAAGAGAAAAGGATTTTACAGTAAGATCTTACAAGAATCCATTTTTTATGAATTACAGTATGTTTCTTCTTTGTTTACCATGTTGCAATATACTTTTTTTTTTTTTGCTATTATCTACTCAATTGCTGTGTCATTACTTTCGTCTATGCAGCTTGAACCATTGGAGTGTATATTCAGATATCTGCAGCAAAGATCCCGCTCGGCCAGGTCTGTCAGCCTGTGTACCGCTGTTCGCTGGCGCATGGGCACAGAAACAGGGGACCCAGCAAATCAAGCGGCTCCATTGGGGGTCAGTGCTACACACAAGTTCAGATAGTTTAGTGACTGTAAAAACAAATTCAACAACTTTCACAGGTTATAGCATTTCTTTTTGTATATCTGTTTTGTTGGCTACTACAGCGTCATTCAGCCCAAGCTATTAGGTATCAGATGGCACTTGGTATTGTTTTTATATTAAAATATTGGAAAGAAAGTAAGCAGTAATTTTTGGAATTGTTTTTCCAGGATAGCCCCTTCATTTTAAACAACTCCTGTTCTTCAGTGAAAGGTTAATAAAAACTTTCTGGGTAAATCAGATCCAGTCCCTACCTATATTGATGCTCTACAGACCTAAACATAATTCACATGCATTCAGCCTGGAAATATCACTGTTCAGAAAAATTGCAACCTTGTGTTGTACTTTAGAAGAATTTGAAGTTCTAAGGACTTTCTTAAAAAGTGATGTTATTTTCAAATAAGGGTTTCCAGCCACCTTGTAATATATAAGAAATAATTGCTGAGAGTATGGCTCCCTCAATAGGTCATGCCTATAATTGCATGTAAATCCAGCATCATACAGATAGTGCTGATGGAAGACAGCAGGAAATTTGACACATAGACAGAGAAACAGGCAATCCTTATTAAACTGTACAGTTGTCTGATCACACGTTTGTGGGTTTATGTGCGCCATATATAAACATCTATATTTAGATAACGCCCAGATGTTTCAACATATGCTTTTTCGATGAGTGTCATGCAGGCCCTCTTCCATAATCCTTTGCTCTAGAGCTGCTATACATGATCGGAAATGCTATATTTAATCTTCAATACAAATCGGCATATCTCATTGAAAATGTATTTCAGATGAGGACAAGAGTTTTGCCTTTGATTTGCATCCCTTTATCATTGTGTTGTTTGTCTGGCTAAGGCACAGAAGCCAAGTCCCTATTAGGGGACCACACATACAGTACTCTTTGGGTTTCTATACTTTGCTTTTATGCACTTTTGTCTATTTTTGTCTGTGGAAGCTGAAACCATCTATAAACAGCTAAGATTAAACATCTGTGCGGTATTAATGTGCAGGTTAGCCAGCTAGATCCCTGTTCATTTTAATACCTTTAATTAAAATAAGCTCATTTTAAAAGACACACTTGACGAGAAGCAATAGGGCGCAAGTCAGCGTTTCCAAATCATATTTTTATTTGATAAAATACATCTTTTTTTGCTATAAAGAAAACACTGCTGCTCCCAAATGCTGTCTTGTGAAACAAAAGCCAAGACAACTATTATGCGGCATGGGGCTTGATTTACTAAAGAAACAGAGAATGAGCACTTTGCACAGTGAATGTTTGCTCGGCTTAGTAAATAAGATGTTCACTTCAGTCAAACAGCCAGCTGCTAGCAAAATTCCTGTTTTTTTATTTTATTTCTCTTGCGGATATTCAAAGTTAACAGCGGCCATGTTTTATTCTTTTCTGTGCTACTGTTGGAGATGTTTCCTGTCTTGGAAACTGTTGTAGGCATGATGGTAAGTAAAGGGAACTCTCTCTAAGCCCTGTTTCATTTTGGCCCGATTTCAAAGCCATTGATCAGTGCAATTTTAACGTGCCATTTCATTTGCATCTTCAGACTTTAATAGAAGTCAATGCAGTCACAATGAAAGTGCAAAAAAGTTGTGCAGGAACCTTTTTCAAAGTCGCTGCTAATGGTTCCATTGCTTGCAATGGGGTGCGACTTGTCATGCAATTTTCAACTGTCAAATCAATTGACAGATCACACTGGTGGGAACCAAGGCTAACCCATCCCCATAATTTTTGCTGGGTTTATGTGCAACTTCCAGCTAAATGGTATTGACCTTAGGGGTATAAGACAAACCCTAACCACTTCAGGACCGGCCACCGTGTATTTACATCAATATTTTGGGGTCAAATACCAGGGTTATGGCAGCAGATAGCTGCCATAACTCTGGTATATTTTTAAACGACGGGCGGTCCGCTTTAAAATAAAAGTGGTCCCAGCAGCGCATTCGCCATGGGAGAGGGGCACCCCTCCCGCCACTTCCAGGTCCTTTTCCCCACTTACCGGAGCCATCGATAGCGAGGAAAATTATCCAATCCTCTTTGCGAATGGGCAGGGAGTCAAGTGAGGGCAAGATGGCCCCCACTCAACTCTATGCCCATGGAGGCCCAGAGTGTCGTCAAATGTTACTTCCGCCCTCCGGCCTTAAAGGGCCCTTTAACATGCCATTTAATTTGTAAAAGTGATTAAAGTGGTCCCAGCAGCGCATTCGCCATGGGAGAGGTGCACCCCTCCCGCCACTTCCAGGTCCTTTTCCCCACTTACCGGAGCCATCGGTAGGGAGGAAAACTATCCAATCCTCTTTGCGGATGGGCAGGAAGTCAAGTGAGGGCAAGATGGCCCCCACTCAACTCTATGCCCATGGAGGCCCAGAGCGTCGTCAAATTTTACTTCCGCCCTCCGGCCTTAAAGGGCCCTTTTTTTGAAAGAAAAAAAAAATGACATTTTTTTATTGTTTTTAAGTGTAATTGTGAGATCTGAAGTCTTTTTGACCCCAGATCTCACATTAAAGAGGCCCTGTCCTTCTTATTTCTATTATAAGGGATGTTTGCATTCCTTGAAAAAAAATTATCAAAAAAGGGACAGTGGAAAAATAAAAAATACAAAAGTAAATTAAATCCGAAAAAAAAAAAAAATTAAAGCACCCGTCCCTCCAAAGCTCACATGCAGAAGCTAACGCATATGCAAGTTGCGCCCACATATGTAAACAGTGTTTAAACCACACATGTGAGGTATCACCACGATCGTTAGAGCGAGAGCAATTATTGTAGCACTAGACCTTTTCTGTTACTCTAAACTGGTAACCTGTAGAAATTTTTTAAGGCTCAACTATGGAGATTTTTGAGTACCAAAGTTTGTTGCCATTCCACGGGCGTGCGCAATTTTAAAGCATGAAATGCTAGGTATCAGTTTACTCGGCATAACATTATGTTTCACATTATAGAAAATAATTGGTCTAACTTTACTGTTTTCTTATTTTTTAATTTAAAAAAGTGTATTTTTTCCCAAAAAATTGCGTTTCTAAGACTGCTGCGCAAATACAGTGTGACATAAAGTATAGCAACAATCTCCATTTTATTCTCTAAATAAAAATATATAATATTTGGGGGCTCTAAGTAATTTTCTAGCAAAAAATAAACAACAAGTGTCAGAAATAGACCTGGTCCTTAAGTAGCTAAAAAAACTTTGACTAAATTCTTAGGGCATACCTCATATGCTTTGGTCTCCCTTCTCTCCTTGCGCTATTCTACCGGTGACAAAGGACACGTCCGTGCAACGCCTCCAGTAATGTGGCAGTAATAATAATGGACAAAAAAATGATTGGTTTAATCCAAAATAGTTTTCCTTATCACTACTTCTTTTTTTTTGGATTTTTAAATAACAAATAGCATAATTTAAAGATTGGCTAGAAGGTTTAGTGCATTAAAAAAACATTTTATAGTTACATAATACATTTTTGTATTGAGATCTCTACATAAATATGATAATACCATTCAAATGCCACATCCGTATTGTACATATAAGCATCAAGAAAACATTATGTCGGACTTTACTGGAATGACAAGGGGCATACAATATTTGCATTAAAAATAGCTATTATTATAAGACTTGTTACATTAAAACATTGAACCACCACATGGGTTGATAAAAACAACAACATAAAGACGTTTACACAGCCAACTGCACATCATTTGAATTTGCAATTAGTACAAATACATAACTGTGCAACTCACTGCATATAGGCATCTAGACGTAGTAAAGATGACTTGCTAAAGATCAAACTGAGCATCAGAATAAGGAAGAAAGGGGATTTAAGTGACTTTGAATACCATCTCTGAATGCACAACACATTGAACCTTGAAGTAGATGAGCTACAGCAGCAGAAGACGGCATTGGGTGCCAGTCCTGTCATCTAAGAACAGGAAACTGAGGCTACAATTCACACAGGATCACCAAAATTGGACAATAGAAGATTGGAAAAACGCTGCATGCTCTGATGAGTCTTGATTTTAGCTGCGACATTCAGATGGTAGGGTCAGAATTTGGCATAAACAACATGAAAGCATGGATCAGTCCTGCCTGGTATCAACGGTTCAGGCTGGTGGTGTAATGGTGTGGGGTATATTTTCATGGCACACTTTGGGCCCCTTAGTACCATATGAGCACTGCTTAAACACCACGGCCCACCTTAGTATTGTTGCTGACCATGTCCATCCATTTATGACTACAGTGTACCCATCTTCTGATGGCTCCTTCCAGCAGGATAATGCACCATGTCCGAGAACTCAAATCACCTCACCACTGGTTTCTTGAACATGACAATGTCACTGTATTTCAATGGTCTCCACAGTCACCAGTTCTCAATTGAATAGAGCACCTTTGGGATGTGGTGGAACAGGAGATTCGCATCATGAATGTGCAGCCGACTAATCTGCAGCAACTGTTTGATGCTATCATGTCATTATGGACCAAAATCTCTGAGGAATGTTTCCAACACCTAATTGAATCAATGCCACAAACATTAAGGCATTTCTGAAGGCAAAAGGGGTGTACCTAATAAAGTGGCCAGTGAGTGTACAACATAACACATGTTATTGCGCTGCAAAAAAAAAGTTATTGGGCTCATACACTTACAGTGCCTTGTGAAAGTATTCGCCCCCCTTGAACTTTGCGACCTTTTGCCACATTTCAGGCTTCACACATAAAGCTATAAAGCTGTAATTTTTTGTGAAGAATCAACAACAAGTGGGACACAATCATGAAGTGGAATGAAATTTATTGGATATTTCAAACTTTGTTAACAAATAAAAACTGAAAAATTGGGCGTGCAATAATTATTCAGCCCCTTTACTTTCAGTGCAGCAAACTCTCTCCAGAAGTTCAGTGAGGATCTCTGAATGATCCAATGTTGACCTAAATGACTAATGATGATAAATAGAATCCACCTATGTGTAATCAAGTCTCCGTATAAATGCACCTGCACTGTGATAGTCTCAGAGGTCAGTTTAAAGCGCAGAGAGCATCATGAAGAACAAGGAACACACCAGGCAGGTCCAAGATACTCCAAAAACCAATAGGGTGTGACCACCCTCCTCCTGCGCTTGGTATCCAAACCCCTCGACCACACTCCTCACGGGACTCACAACTGGCTTCTCAAATGGCTTAAGTCTTGCTGCCCATATCGGACTGGGGTAGTCCACCGGTACTAGAATCAAAGAAGAGGCTAGGCCTCTGAGGAAGAGGCTAGGCCTCGAAACGCGTCAGCCGTCATCATATCGATTATGAACGATTGTATGGACTACACCCGGACATTGGAGCAATCTAGCTTGATATGATGTATTTTCATCTACGTCTGTGAGTAGCCATTTTTTATTGTTACATAAATAAAGCCTTCTACTGAGGATAATGCGCTAGGTCGGTGCGCCCTTTTTTGTTTTCTTTGATTCTAGGTCCAAGATACTGTTGTGGAGAAGTTTAAAGCCGGATTTGGATACAAAAAGATTTCCCAAGCTTTAAACATCCCAAGGAGCACTGTGCAAGCGATAATATTGAAATGGAAGGAGTATCAGACCACTGCAAATCTACGAAGACCTGGCTGTCCCTCTAAACTTTCAGCTCATACAAGGAGATGACTGATCAGAGATGCAGCCAAGAGGCCCATGATCACTCTGGATGAACTGCAGAGATCTACAGCTGAGGTGGGAGACTCTGTCCATAGGACAACAATCAGTCATATACTGCACAAATCTGGCCTTTATGGAAGAGTGGCAAGAAGAAAGCCATTTCTTAAAGATATCCATAAAAAGTGTAGTTTAAAGTTTGCCACAAGCCACCTGGGAGACACACCAAACATGTGGAAGAAGGTGCTCTGGTCAGATGAAACACAGCAACACAGCTCATCACCCTGAACTCACCATCCCCACTGTCAAACATGGTGGTGGCAGCATCATGGTTTGGGCCTGCTTTTCTTCAGCAGGGACAGCGAAGATGGTTAAAATTGATGGGAAGATGGATGGAGCCAAATACAGGACCATTCTGGAAGAAAACCTGATGGAGTCTGCAAAAGACCTGAGACTGGGACGGAGATTTGTCTTCCAACAAGACAATGATCCAAAACATAAAGCAAAATCTACAATGGAATGGTTCACAAATAAACATATCCAGGTGTTAGAATGGCCAAGTCAAAGTCCAGACCTGAATCCAATTGAGAATCTGTGGAAAGAACTGAAAATTGCTGTTCACAAACGCTCTCCATCCAACCTCACTGAGCTCGAGCTGTTTTGCAAGGAGGAATGGGAAAAAATGTCCGTCTCTCGATGTGCAAAACTGATAGAGAAATACCTCAAGCGACTTACAGCTGTAATCGCAGAAAAAGGTGGCACTACAAAGTATTAACTTAAAGGGGCTAAATAATTTACACGCCCAATTTTTCAGTTTTTTATTTAACAAAGTTTGAAATGTCCAATAAATTTCGTTCCACTTCATGATTGTGTCCCACTTGTTGTTGATTCTTCACAAAAAATTACAGTTTTTTATCTTTGTTTGAAGCCTGAAATGTGGCAAAAGGTCGCAAAGTTCAAGGGGGCCGAATACTTTCGCAAGGCATTGTATAATGAGCCTAAAGCAATTATTTTTTATCATTAAGATAATTGAGCAATCTTATGTAATAGGCATGAACATGCACTGTACATGGAAGCTGTTATGTGGGTAATATTTAACCAAAAACAATATTGCTACTGTTTATGGAACTATGTTTCACAGACAGATCAATCATTAACGAATCATCCACAAGTCTGGAAAGCTCAGGCTCATGTCTATACTTAGCCTGGCTTCTTTCAGTCATTAAGCAGTTAAAGAGTATGTAAAGGCAAGGGAAAATCCAAAATGTAAGCTATCTCTAGCTATCACTAGAGAAAACAGATAATCTGGTGAAAACTGTCCAAGATGGGAATTCCCTTCAATTCTGTGGGGATTTTGTGTTTTATCTTTAGGACAAGAAGTAAAGGACAATCTCCCCAGTGGATAACAGACAGGCAAAAATAACCTGATCGGAGTTTTAATCTTTCTGTTCCCCTAAACAAAGTTTTAGCTATACATACACTCACAGGAATTAAAAGTGAAGGGGGCTGAAAACTGTTTTAGGCCTCTTTAGGCCCGGATTTCACAGGCAGGATCAGAATCGGATAGCAGCGGGTGTCAGTGGAGATGTCTCCGCTGACATCCGCTGCCCCATACGGATGCATGGAGCATCCGATCAGGCCCGCCTGAGAAACTGAAAGGCAGATCGGATCAGATAGCCCGTGTGAAAGGGGACTTATAGGCTGTTAAAGTGATCATTCCAGTTGCAAGTTTACATTTTTATTTTTTACCTTTTTCAAGGGTAAAAGTAAAGCTGTTCAAAAGTTAGTTTTTCCATTTTGAATGGTTGGGCCTTTATAATACAGTATGTTATCATAAGTATAACGTACATTGACATATTTGAAAAGAAAGAGACCCTGTGATCCACATATTTCCAGCTTGTATTAGTCAAAATAAAAAGTTGTTAATGGGGTATTTTACCTCATATTCTGTTTGTCAGCCTGACCTTGCAGTCCACATCTTCATAGATCAGATCCAAGCCAATATCAAATAGCCATCTGCAGACCAAACAGCTGCAGATCCTGGAAGTTGTCCTAAACTTGGATTGTCAATTAGTGGATTAGTCGACTGGGGATGGAGGATGGAGAGAAATTGTCCTTTTCTGAATGCTTGCACACATTTACAAATAATATAGGCAAAAACGTTAAAATTAAAATCACTTTAAATAGGTAAAAAGTGTAAACAGAATGCCTGTAGCTCATGTGACCAAGATGACTGAAATTGGGCATGTGAATGGGGCAGGTGTTGAGTATTTTACTACATGAGATTGAAGAAGATCACTGCCTTTTAAAAACAGAAAATATCATCACATCCACCAGAAAATATCATCACATGCACCACACATAAAGGAAATAAAATCATTTTTCATTCAAGAATAGTGGACCAACAGATCATTCCAGTATGTCTTAGTAACCAACTGTGCATTCAAAAACAGCTTAGTTGTAGCACATAAACTCTATAGGATTATAGTGCTAGTTACTCAAAAGGCATACTCCCGCTAGGCACAGGTGCCTTGCATCATGCCCAAGCACAATTGTCCCACTACTCCACTGGTCTGGGCTCTCATTGTGCCAGGCCCAAGCATGCTAACGTCCTCATCTCTGTTACACAGATAAATACTGTGTCAAGTCCAACTAAACCATGCCCAAGCCCACTTCTTCAGATGGGCCAGGGCATGGTACGCTGAACTGTGCCTGTGCACAAAACTGAGTGATCACACTAGTCAAACAAATTGTACTTTGGGGTCAAGCTGCTTGGACATGGTATTTATTGCCTAATGTGAGTAAGCTCTAACTTTTAAACAACTGTGTCAGGCTTTTTAACAATTTCAGGGCAAGACTTTACTACTAGGGTTTGGGGAGCAACAAGACAATGGGGTTGACTAAACTGGAAAGCGCAAAATCTGATGCAGCTGTGCATTATAGCCAATAAGCTTCTAACTTCAGTGTAGTGCCCCCCCCCCCCCTAAAGAGCCGCAAGTAACTGGGATCCCCCACCCTGCACAGCCAGGATCACCAAATTTTCACAGGCACTCTTGAGACAGGGAATTGTCCATGATTTTTGCTGTTGTTTATTGAAGGTTAATAACTTGGATAGGGATGGGAGCTTATGGGATGCCCACTTACCTTTGGCAAAACTTCAGGGACATTCTTCCTTTATACAGTCTCTATATACAACTCTATACACAGCTCCACCTCTTCCTCTAGCACACGCTTGCCAAACCCAGCTGGATCACTGTGTTAAGATCTGATAGTCAGATTAAAAGCACTGGCCCATTACAGACAGAAACACAAGCCCCCTTGGTTGTGTAGCAGAATTTCAGTGTCCAGCTTGCATTACTCTTGTGGCTACTGATCCCAGCACTACCTCTTCAGGCACTGCCAATCCACCTGACTGCAGCTGCCTTTTTCCTAGCCCTCCAGGCTAATTTCTGCAGCACAGTCCTCCAGACTGACACTCACCAGCCCACCCGGCTGATTATCAGGAGATCTCTACTGCTGACCTGCTCCTGCTGTCTCATCTCCTTGCTCCCGTGCCTCCAGGAAGTGCTTCCTCTGTGTGTTTTTGGCAGGATCCTTCCACCACCTGAGCCCTGACCCATGGTCACCCCCCCCCCCCCCCCGGACTAGTGGAAACCCTCAAAAACCACTGACAGCCTCCTCAGCACTTCATTTCCATCTTCCACCTGACTGCCCTGCCCCTGCTGGCATGACTCATGCCTATTTATGAGGTGGCCTGGCCCCTACCAACCCTTCACTGGGGATTGACTGAGGAGCTCATAAATAGCAGCTCAAGCAGCTACTCCTATCCTCCACCCATTACAGTCAGGTCCATAAATATTGGGACATCGACACAATTTTAATCTTTTTGGCTCTATACACCACCACAATGAATTTGAAATGAAACAAACAAGATGTGCTTTAACGGCAGACTTTCAGCTTTATCTGAGGGTATTTACATCCAAATCAGGTGAACAGTGTTCGAATTACAACAGTTTGTATATGTGCCTCCCACTTTTTAAGGGACCAAAAGTAATGGGACAGACTAACAATTGTAAATCAAACTTTCACTTTTTAATACTTGGTTGCAAATCCTTTGCAGTCAATTACGGCCTGAAGTCTGGAAAGCATAGACCTCACCAGACGCTGGGTTTCATCCCTGGTGATGCTCTGCCAGGCCTCTACTGCAACTATCTTCAGTTCCTGCTTGTTCTTGGGGCATTTTCCCTTCAGTTTTGTCTTCAGCCAGTGAAATGCATGCTCAATCGGATTCAGGTCAGGTGATTGACTTGGCCATTGCATAATATTCCACTTCTTTCCTTAACCTCCCTGGCGGTATGATTATGTCAGGAATTACATACCAAAAGCGGTACAATTCTTTTCATGGAAATTTGGCGTTATGTATTATAGGCCTACAATTCTTAGTAATTACTGACTTAAACCTGACCAAAACAAGAGTCTAGTAGACATCCCAGATGTGATAAATTTGAAACACAAACACGTGAATTATAATCGAATCAATAATATTATTTTATTATTTAATATATAATATATATAATAAAATTATATTATTGATTAGATTATAATTCATGCATTATATATTATATATAGATATATGTGTGTGTGCATATATATATACACACATATATATATATATATATATATATATATATGCATATATATATATATATATATATATATATATATATATATATATATATGCATATATATATATATATACCAGTGTATATATATATATATATATATATATATATATATATATATGCGCATATATATATATATATATACATATATATATGCATATATATATATATATATATATATATATATATATATATATATATATATATATATATATATATATATGCATATATATATATATATATATATATATAAAATGTGTTTTGTGTTTTGTGCAACGTTTTTTTTTTTTTTTTTGAATCTCCCTCCCTAGTTCCGCTCCCATGCAGCATTGCTGCTGCAGGGAACGGAACTAGGAAGTGATCAGAGCGACGGAGACCGACGGAGGAGCGGCGGGACTCTCGGCTGGCGGTCACAGCAATGAGAGATCATCGCTGGATCGCCAGGGAGAAGGTAAGAGAACACCGCTGCGCTCTCTGCAATCCACCCCGAGCGTGACTCGGGGTTACCCCTCCTGATATGAAAAACCAACCCCGAGTCACGCTCGGGATCACCGCTAAGGAGGTTAAAAAAAAACTCTATGGTTGCTTTCGCAGTATTCTTAGGGTCATTGTCCATCTGCACTGTGAAGCGCCGTCCAATGAGTTCTGAAGCATTTGGCTGAATATGAGCAAATAATATTGCCTGAAACACTTCAGAATTCACCCTGCTGCTTTTGTCAGCAGTCACATCAATAAATACAAGAGAACCAGTTCCATTGGCAGCCATACATGCCCACGCCATGACACTACCACCACCATGCTTCACTATAGAGGTGGTATGCTTTGGATCATGAGCAGTTCCTTTCCTTCTCCATACTCTTCTCTTCCCATCACTCTGGTACAAGTTGATCTTGGTCTCATCTGTCCATTGGATGTTGTTCCAGAACTGTGAAGGCTTTTTTAGATGTTGTTTGGCAAACTCTTATCTGGCCTTCCTGTTTTTGAGGCTCACCAATAGTTTACATCTTGTGGTGAACCCTCTGTATTCACTCTGGTGAAGTCTTCCCTTGATTATTGACTTTGACACACATACACCTACCTCCTGGAGAGTGTTCTTGATCTGGCTAACTGTTGTGAAGGGTGTTTTCTTCACCAGAGAAAGAATTCTTCGGTCATCAACCACAGTTGTTTTCCATGGTCTTCCAGGTCTTTTGGTGTTGCTGAGCTCACTGATACGTTCTTTCTTTTTAAGGATGTTCCAAACAGTTGATTTGGCCACACCTAATGTTTTTGCTATCTTTCTGATGGGTTTGTTTTGTTTTTTCAGCCTAATGATGGCTTGCTTCACTGATAGTGACAGCTCTTTGGATCTCATATTGAGAGTTGACAGCAACAGATTCCAAATGCAAATAGCACACTTGAAATGAACTCTGGACCTTTATCTGCTCCTTGTAAATAGGATAATGAGGGAATAACACACGCCTGGCCATGGAACAGCTGAGCAGCAAATTGTCCCATTATTTTTGGTCCCTTAAAAAGTGAGAGGCACATATACAAACTGTTGTAATTCCTACACCGTTCATCTGATTTGGATGTAAATACCCTCAAATTAAAGCTGTAAGTCTGCAGTTATAACAAATCTTGTTTGTGTCATCTCAAATCCATTGTGGTGGTGTATAGAGCCAAAAAGATTAGAATTGTGTTGATGTCCCAATATTTATGGACCTGACTGTATGTCTAGAACAGTGATGGCGAACCTATGGCACGCGTGCCACAGCTGGCACTCAGGGCCCTCTCTGTGGGCACGCCAAATATACTGGGAAGCTGCCGCCGCTGATGCCTGGGCTCTCTAATCCTCCCTCCCTCTGCATGGCAGCAGCGCTGTGACAAGGGGGGGAAGCGAGCATGGACTGTCGGTGTATTTCCGTACTCGCCCCCCTTCTGTCAAGCAGCGCTGGACAGGGACAGAGCGGCGCTTGCAGAGTTCGCCGCCTGCTCTGATTCCTCCTGCCTCCCCATTGGCTGCAGCCAAGCACCAATGAGGAGGTTGACAAGTGTACTATGGGACATTTAGTCCCGGAAGACTATGGGGAGAGAGAAAGACTGGAGCAGCACACTGTGAGCCAGGGGACAGAGAGGCTGTGAGGATACCCCCTGCAGTGCCAGTTGCGGGCCTTGCCGTGGGCAACCGAGAGTGAGTGGACATCTGTTCGGAGGAAGTGTTGCGCTGTGGGATTGGTGAGAGGCCCTTGCGGTTATTATCTGTGGCTGTTATTAATTGCAGTGTTGGCACTTTGGAAAAAAATAAGTTGATTTTGCATTGCAGATTGGGCACTCGGGCTCAAAAAGGTTTGCCATCACTGGTCTAGAACATTCTCCAATGTCCCAGAAAACAGGGGGAGGCACCAGAGAGGCTGCTAGGATGAGTCATCCAGCCCAGAGTCACTGAAATCTGACCCAGATTTATAGCTCAGGCTTAGCTCTTAGCTAAAACAATTTTTTACCGACACTAACAACAAACTTATCTACACCTAGCACACATAGTAGAGGGTGCTACATCAGCTTGTTCAATTAAAGGATAAGTATACCTTTCATAACATGTTACATCTTACACCCATATTCAGGGTGTAACATGTTATAAATGCACCAGCTCCTGCCCCCTCCCCCCCCCCTCCCGCCCCCGATGTGACAGCAGACCGGGAATCTTCTCCCCGTGTCTGCTGCCACAATTCAAAAAAGATGCTGCCATGTGGGGCTCCTAAAACTCAGACGCGTCACTTATTCCCACAGTCCTCTGTGAATGGAAAACGACAAGGTCTGGCAGCCTTTGCAGCTGTCAGCTTGTAGTTTTCAATGAACTACCACAGCGCTATGGTAGTTCATTAGGTCTTCCCATCAGAATGTATCGACTACCTCCTATGAGGTATGAGCAAGCCAATACACTGACAGTCTGCAGGAGACCTGCATGGGGTCAGCGATCTGCTGATCGCTGGTGCAATACTTTACAGGCTCCCAAAGCAAAAAAATATATAAATGCATATTTTTTATACCTGCAACAAAAATGTGCATTTCTTTATTTTTTTTTTTTTTTAAAGTGAACTTATCCTTTAAGCTTTGAAAAAAAAAAACCTTGAAGCTGATGAAGGTTTTCATGCAGAGCTGGACCAGATTTTGCACTCTCCAGTTGTAGTAAATCAACCCCACTATAACCATTGAGGTTTCCAAAGGGAATCAAAAAGCTACAACACGCTGTAAAAACGTAGATGAGATCTAAATACAAACAGATAAGATCTAAGGTGTATTACACAAAAATACTGCGTAGCTTCACAGCTATTCTAAAAAAAAATATATAAATGAACATATCACTATGTCTGTGCAAATTAAGTTGCAGCATCTAACAAAAAGTATCAGCGCTCTTTGAAAAATAAAAAAAAAAAAAAAACCTTAATGACATTGGAAACACAGGCTGTTCTGTTTATTTTGAAATAGTATAATTATAGGTTCTTTGAGGATAAACCAGGCTAACAACACTACGCAAAAGCAAAAACTGGAGACCTGATCGCATCCTAATTGTTTGGCCTCTTGTTTGATACAGGCTAGATTACTGCATGTTGTCAACACTTTGCAATGTTTACACACAAAAAGCTGATGTTTGTGTTTGTTCTTTATTCTCACCCTTCCTCTTTTGATTCTAGTTAAAGCATCTTAATCAGCAGGGGCTCTGGCAGAGGCCAACCACATGGACACTTAGCATGTATCATCTGAGGGCTTTATCTCTTCCTTACATAAGTGTGCACCCCAAAGCTCAAACACACACATTTTATTTGATATATATATATATATATATATATATATATATATATATATAATATACAGTATCTCACACAAGTGAGTACACCCCTCAGATTTTTGTAAATATTTTATTATATCTTTTCATTTGACAACACTGAAGAAATTACACTTTGCTACAATGTAAAGTAGTGAGTGTACAGCTTTGTATAACAGTGTAAATTTGCTGTCCACTCAAAATAACTCAACACACAGCCATTAATGTCTAAACTGCTGGCAACAAAAGTGAGTACACCCCTAAGTAATAATGTCCAAACTGGACCCAAAGTGTCAATATTCTGTGTGGCCACCATTATTTTCCAGCACTGCCTTAACCCTCTTGGGCATGGTGTTCACCAGAGCTTCACAGATTGCCACTGGAGTCCTCTTCCACTCCTCCATGACGACATCACGGAGCTGGTGGATGTTGGAGACCTTGTGCTCCTCCACCTTCCGTTTGAGGATGCCCCACAGATGCTCAATAGGGTTTAGGTCTGGAGACATGCTTGGCCAGTCCATCACCTTTACCCTCAGCTTCCTTAGCAAGGCAGTGGTCGTCTTAGAGGTGTGTTTGGAGTAAATTCTAAAATAATGGACTTCCCCGAACGAAAACCACATAAACTGTTGGAAATGTGTTCATTTGAGAAACATTTTTCATCTTGCTCCTTCAAATTTTCTTTATTGTGGTTGAAAGAAAATGTTGATTTGACCCCACTAATAGTTAGAAAATCAAATTAATGTTCCTAAAATGAAACATTTTAAATGCAATTTTACTAGTGCATGGTCAGCTTAAAGCGGAGTTCTGGCCATGAAAATGTTTTTTCAATAAAAATACCCCCGGGACAGTCAGGGCTAGTACATTCCACAATGGATAGCCTCTTTACTGACCCGGGTCACACTTACCTTTTAGAAGAAATATTTACCTTGAAAATTTCTTCTCCAGCGCTGCCATCTCGGATGTGGGCAGCTGAAGCCAGCGCGTCTTCTTCTGCGTCCTCTTCCGTGTCTTCTTCTTCCAAAATGCGCCTGCACCGGCCCCGCTCATCACTTCCTGTGGGGGCGCTTCATCCCTCCACAGCTTCTGGGCATGCCCAGAAGCTGTTTAGCAGGGAATGACGTGTCCGCACCGGAACTGACAAGCGGGGCCGGTGCAGGCGCATTGATTCCTGGGAGCGATGACGTTCAGCTCCCAGGAATCAATGCAAAGAGGAAGTGATAGCGCGGGCCGCGGCCGCAGAGGGAGGAAGTGGAAGAAAGGTGAGTATATTTTTCTTCAATAACAAGGTAAGTAAAAAAAAAAAAAAATCGTAACTATCCATTTATTTTTCAGGTGACCAAAAGCAAGCGGATGGCCCAAAATCGACCATGTCGATTTTGTGTCCGGAACTCCGCTTTAAGGCTAGGTTCACATTTTTTTTTGCAAGGCTCAAAAACCTGCAGCCCTTTTGCAGATGCAGAGTGGTGCCATTCATTCTTAATAGCACCACTAATTCCTAATGGCACCCCCCTGTATCTAGTTAACATGCACAGCCATGTATGCCAAAACGTGTGGTAACAGAGTGCCATGTCTTTGGGTGCTGCGCAATATTTCAAAAGGGTTGTGCATTTCTTTGGGGTTTTTAGCACGTAGGGCAGGCTATTGAAATGAATGGGCTGCCCTAAACATGAGGTGCGGAATGCCTCATAGGTTTGATTGGAGCCTAAAGTTGGCCTTGTAGTAGTATTTACTTGCCTTACTTTATTCAAGTGCAGCATGTTGGCAGATATAATCTCAAACAATAAAGGATATCTAAACACAAGAACAAAACTGTAATATATTGTAACAATGCCTGTTGATTTTCTCAGAATACTAGAGTTCTTCTAATTTTATCTGTGTACTAAACTGAAATGTCAATTTTCAAGCGTCCTTCTCTGAACTACAAAATCCTTCCTCCCTTTGTAATAAAGATAAGGGAATAGGGTGGTGTTTGTAGTCCAAATCAAGAAATCAGCCTAGGGTGACAGTGCTTCTCCACATATACATTACAGTGAGGGAGCACTGTCACCCTAGGACAGGAAGCATGTTACTGGCAGGATCACCAGGGGAAAATAAAGGGAAACAAAACCTGAAAAGGGACTGGTGGTAAGCTTTAACCACTTGACCTCTGGAAGGTTTTACCCCCTTCATGACCAGAGCAGGTTTTTGCTGTTCAGCACTGTGCTACTTTAACCACTTAAGCTCCAGCCCTATTTCGAACACTTTTTGTTTACAAGTTAAAACCAGTATTTTTTCCTAGAAAACTACTTAGAACCCCCAAACATTATATATATATTTTTTAGCAAAGACTCTGGAGAATAAAATGTCGGTCATTGCAATATTTTTTGTCACGCGGTATTTGCGCAGCGGTCTTTAAAACGCCATTTTTTTGGAAAAATTTTGAAAAATCACATTTCACCGCATATAAAAAATACTAAACAGTAAAGTTAGCCCATTTTTTTTTTATATTGTGAAAGATGATGTCACACCAAGTAAATAGATACCCAACGTGTTACGGTTTAAAATTGCGCACACCTGTGGGATGGCGACAAACTACGGTCAATAGAGATCTCAATAGGCGACGCTTTAAATTTTTTTTAACGGTTACCAGTTTAGAGTTAGAGTGTAGCTCTTTTTTTTAAATGATTGCTCACACTCTGGCGATCGCTGCGATACTTCACATGTGTGGTTTGAGCAGCGATTTCATTCGCGGCTCGACATCCGTATACATTTTTTTTTTTGTGCGCGAGCTAACGGTGACAGGGGCGGCTAAATTAATTTTTTTTTTCCTATTTATTTTTCTTTTTTTTTTTAACTTTATTACAGTTTTTAACCGCTTGCCGACTGCGCACAGTATATTTACTGCGGCAGTCGGCCCCGGCCAGGCAGAGTGACGTAGGTCTACGTCGCTCGCCTGTCACTCCTTCCAGAGCCAATAGCGGGCGGGCGCGCGCCCGCTGAGGCGCGCGCCCGCCTCGGCTCGTTCACGGAGGAGTGCGGGAGTGTGACTGGCGGACCCGATGTCCGCCGGGCACACTACGATCGCCGCTACAGCGGGAGAAAGACAGAGCGGCTTGTGTAAACAAGCCACCTGTCAGTTCTCCCTGTGTAAAAGTGAAGATCAAACAGTTCTACTATGTAGAACTGTTGATCTTTGTTTTTACACTAGTAGACCTGTCCCTGCACAGTTAGAATCACGCCCCTAGGACACACTTAACCCCTCCCTGTCCAATACTGTTAACCCCTTCCCTGCCAGTGTCATTTTTGCAGTAACAGTGCATATATATAGCACTGATTACTGCAGTAATGTCACTGGTACCCCCAAAAGTGTCAAAAATGTCAGTCAAGGGTCCGATCTGTCTGCCGCAATGTCGCAGTACCGCAAAAAAATCGCAGATCGCCGCCATTACTCGTTAAAAAAAAAAACACCAAAAATGACAAAAATCTTTCCCTTTGTTAGTAAACGCGATAACTTTTGCGCAAACCAATCAAAATACGCTTTTTGCGATTTTTTTTTACCAAACATAGGTAGCGTAAAACAAATTGGCCGAAAATTTTAAAAAATTTTGATTTTTACATTTTTTTTTGGGGGAATTTCATATAAAAAAAAGTGAAAAATATTGTTGTTTTTGCAAAAATTACGCTCTTTTTTTGTTTATAGCGCGTGATCAAAAAATCGCACAGGTGATCAAATACCACCAAAAGAAAGCTCTGTTTGTGGGAAAAAAAGGACGTGAAATTCGTTTAGGTACAGCGTCGCACGACCGCGCGATTGTCCGTTAAAGTCACGCAGTAAAAAATCGCAAAATAACCCCTGGTCTTTTAGCAGGAAAATCCTCCGGTGGTAAAGTGGTTAAAAAAAAATAAAAAATCTGATCACTTTTATTGCTGTCACAAGCAATGTAAACATCACTTGTGACACCAATATGCAGTGACAGGTACTCTTTATGGAGGGATCGAGGGTCTAAAAGACCCTAGACCCCCTCCACTACACTTCCATGTGTGGCGTTTTTGTATACAGCCGTTTTTTAAATTTGCCGCCTTTTGCAGCACAGTAACCCGGAAGTGACGTCATGGACGCCGCCTCCAGGTTACATCATCGGAGACCCGATCGAAGCCGTTTCCGGCTTTGATCGGGACTCCATCCAGCCGGCGGACGTGCCGGCTGGGTGCTCGGGTCTCCCGGTGGGACGGGAGGCCCGTTGAAAGTCACAGAAGGCGGCGGGAGGGGGGGGGGGACGTCCCCTCCCGCTTACCCGGGTAACGATCGAGCGGCTCCCGAGCCGCATCGGTCGTTACTGACAGAAAGCCGACCGTTGGCTGTAAACCACGGTACCGGGATGGTGTCTCTAGCTAGAGGCATCATCCTGGTATAACCCCGCAAAGTTTGCTGACGTAGTCCTATGTCACTTTGTGGTAAGTGGTTAACTGGCAATTACACGGTTGTGAAACACTATACGCAAATTATTATTATTATTTTTTTTCTGTAAGGGAGATTTTTATCGTTTTTTCACACAAATCAAGATTTCTTTTGATAGTATTTGATCACCACCATTTTTTTTTTGTTATATAAACGAAAAAGACCAAATATTTTGAAAATATTTACTACTTTCTGTTATAAAACATATTCAATAAAAAAAAAAATAATTATTGCCAAAAAGTATTCTGCTTCATGTCTTTGGTGAAAAAAAAAAAAAAAAAAAAAGAATATCAATAAGTGTATGTTAATTAGTTTGTGTAAAAGCTATAGTGTCTACAAACTTTGGTATATATACTGAAATGCACGCAGCCATAGATGCTATACTGGTAATGGCGGTGATCAGCGACTTATAGTGTGACTGTGATAGGATGGTGGACAATCTGCCACTAACTGACACTGACCTCGCTAGAGACACTAATATAGTGATCAATGATAATAATGTACACTGACATTGTACTAATGACACTGGCTGGGAAGGGGTTAAAATCTAGGGGCAATCAAGGAGTTAACTGTGTGCCTAACAAGTGTAATGTGTGTTGGTTTTATTTACTAATCTGGCTGTTTTTTCTCCCTGCTTTTAAGGGAGAAGAAACAGCCAGATTGCTGTTCATTGTACACTGAATTTTGTGTTTTTGTAAGCATAGAACTCTGTGTGTGATTGGACGCAGCTGATCAGCAGGTTTCAACTGAAATCATTGGCTGAAATCTTCTGTCAAACCTGTGAAGTGTCCAAACCCAGAAGAAGGCCTGCAACGTACATTGCTGTGCCTGTACCTGCTGGCTGCTTGCAGTGTATTTACTGTGTGCGGTCGGCAGGTGGTTGATATCCACATTTTTTTTGTTGTGAGGTTTAGATACACTTTAAAGTGTTCAACAACCCCAATGTACTTCTCTTATTTGCTCCCTTTTGGTCTGCTGAATATAGTATTGAACATTTTTTTTGTTTTATCTGTTTGATAAGTGTAGAAATATCTTCTGATTTTTCCAGAAATCCTGTGAGCTGATAACTTCCTCTGCTCTCTGCCTGTGTACAAGGATGGGATTTGGGGGGGCTTGTCTGTTTTCTGGTAGGAAAATGAAGTAGGCAGGGCTAAAATATTACTTTAGAATTGAAAGCCAAAAATAAACTATGGGGAATTTATTAAAACTGAAGCAGAAATAATTTGGAGCAGCTGTGCAAAGTAACCAATCAGCTTTTCACTTCAACCTGTTCAGTTATGCTTTGAAAATGAAAGCTAGAAGCTGATTGGCTGCCATGCACAGCTGCTGCGGATTCTGCCTGCTCCAGTCTTGGAAATTCTGTGTTGTCATGTCATAGCATAGAGGAAGAAGGGAGCATACTATATATCTGGCACATCATCAGTTATTTTCCTTCATTTGCAGCATGTTCAAGGGGAGAAAACTGGGGAAAATTTCAAGTATTGCAGAGATGGTTTAATTTTTTCAGTTTTATCTGATGTGTGATATGTGCTTTAAGTAAGCTGCTGTGTATAAATATTATTCTAGGATAGTTATTTGTCCCAACTAATATTTAAGACTTTTTATTCTTGCTTACGGAAAGATGATACGTAGCCACAGATCTCTTTGACAAAAAAATATATTTAAAATTAATAAACAGTGAGATTATCATATCAGTATTTCCATGTGATAAGAATTGTGTTTATCAGATTGTCTAGTTATTACAAGTGACCCATTCAACATTAATTTATAAACCAGAAAAGCCATGAAAAGTTTACAACGCCATCCACAACTCTGCCCCCAGCTACATCACTAACCTGATCTCAAAATATCAACCAAGCCGCTCTCTTCGGTCCTCCCAAGACCTCCTGCTCTCTAGCTTCCTTGTCACCTCTTCCCATGCTCCCTTTCAGGATTTCTCCAGAGCTTCTCCCATTCTTTGGAACTCTCTACCCCAATCTGTCCGACTGTCCCCTAATCTATCCATGTTTAGACGATCCCTGAAAACCCTTCTCTTTAAAGAAACCTACCCTGCTACTAACTAATAACAGTGTTTCACTTGCTCCATCAGCCCATCCCCCACAGCTATTGCCTTTTGTATCAATTGACCCTCCCTTTTAGATTGTAAGCTCTAACGAGCAGGGCCCTCTGGTTCCTTTTGTTCCAAATTGTATTGTAACTGTAATGTCTGCCTTCATTTTGTTAAGCGCTGTGCAAACTGTTGGCGCTATATAAATCCTGTATAATAGTAATAATAATGAAAACAATTCATTTTCTTTAAACAAACTACAAAAATCATGGATGCCTGGGCAAAGTGGGACTCAGAAGTGAAATATGTAATGTAACACAGCATTTCATGGTATCATCCACTTTAAATGAGAAGGGACCATTTACAGTATATGGGAAGATGACACTCCATTCACAAATACGCTGATCACCCTTTTTCCCTATTCTGCGCTGTCTTAGGCCAGCCATACACAGAGCAAATTCACATGATTTCCCTATCAACACAGACAGCGTTGATGCGGGAATCCCTCCTGCAGAGCCATTGTCTTCTCCCTGGGGGGTACATCTAGCCTGCCCATACACGGTTCGAGTCTCGGCCGGTTCAGCAGGAATTCAAACCGTGCATGGCCTGCCTTACTCTTCTCTACTCATCTTCAATCTCTCCCTCTCTACTGGCATCTTCCTCTCCCCTTTAAAAAATTGAACTGGTCATCCCCATACTTAAAAAGCTCTCACTGGACCCTACCGGTCTGAATAACCTAAGGCCCCATTTGCTCCAATCAGCCTTCAAATTTCTAGAACACCCAGTCTACAACCATCTGAGCTGCTGCCTCAGTGATAACAACCATCTCAATCCCCTACAGTCTATCTTTGACCTGCAACACTCCACAGAATATTAATTCTAAAACTCAGTAACAACTTACCAACTGCAAATTCTAATGGCCACTATTCAGTGCTCTTAGTATTAGACTTTTCTGCTGCCTTTGACACAGTTGACCACCCACTCTTCCTCAAGAAACTGCACTTCCCCCAAGACTTTGCTTTTTCCTGGTGCAGCTCGTACCTAAGCACTGCTTCAGTGTGACCTACAACAAATGTCCTTTGGGGTCCCCCAAGGAACTGTCCTTGGAAACCTTCTATCCTCTATCTACACCTCTTCCATTGGTCAGTTGATAGCTTTGCATGGCTTCATATACCAACTCTATGCAGCCAACACCCAAATCTATCTCTCTACTCTTGAGCTCACCTCTTCGACCTCCTGGTACATCAGTAATTTACTAACTGACATATCAGTATTATGGATAAGCCAAGGCACGTTGGGGTCACCAGGAAGCTATCATCACCTATATGGGGCTAATGGTAAGTGGCCGTGGCATTCCCAACTCTACAGCTGCATGTATACATGTCCATTGTATATGTGCTGCAGCAGGGTTGGGGAATGCCACTGCAGCAGATGATTGGCCAAATACAGGTGACAGCTTGCTGATAGGCTCACTCATGTGCATTCAGACTAGGATCTAAACACACCTGAGCTGATCACTAATCAGTAGGGATGCCAAACCATATTGTTGAATTAAATATTTTAAACTTATCTCATAATATCGTCCACTCCCCAGACTTTTCTTCTGAGATAATAACACAGCTATCCTTCCTTCCCCTCATGTCAGGGTGCTAGGTGTAATCTGACCACATCCAGTTACTGTCCAAATCTTGCCGTCTCAACCTCCACAACATCTCCAAAAGGTGAGGTTATCTCTCACCTTCACTACTGCAACTCTCTCCTCATTGGTCCACCTCTTTAATGGCATGCATGCTAGTACCAGACTCATCCACCTTAAAAACCACTTATGTATTCCGCTGCTCTCTGCAAATCCCACTACTGGCTTCTGATTGCCCTATGAATGCAATTAAAAATATTAAAAACATCTCACAAATTCATCCACAACTCAGCTCCTAGTTACATCTCCAACCTCCTGTCAAAATATTAACCAAACTCTCTACTTTGCTCCTCCCAAAACCTTCTGCTTTCTGTCTCCCTGAATGCATCTTCTCATGCTTGTGTCCAGGCCTTCTCCAGAGCATTTCCCATCCTCTGGACCTCCGTACCCCAGTCTGTTCAGCTACTTCCTACTCTGTCCACCTTTAGGTGATCCCTAAAAAGTTATCTCCCTAAGAAAGCATATCCTGCCTCTAGCTAACTTTACTTTGTTGAACAACTCATTCCCACACAGGTGCTACATTTTGCATCACTTGACCTTCCCTTTAGATTGTAAGCTTTACCAACCAAAGACCTCCTAAACTTCTTGTTATGAATTGTATTGTAACTGTACTGTCTCCTTTTTTTGAAAAATGTTGCACAAACTGGCAACTCTATATAAATTCTGTATAATAATAATCATATTAATAATTATAATAATAAAAATAACATTTGTAATAATTCACAGGGCACCTCAGGAAGAACTGCTAATTCTTATAACACAGAGCTTTATTCTTTGTAGACAAGGTGTGTAGGCAGGGCTTACTGCACCCAGGTGGAGACCCAGACAAAGTGCTTACTAGAGCCCCCAAATGCGGGCTGAGGCTGCTGTTTAGCATAGAATACATTAACCCTCCTAGCGGTATCCCCGAGCGTGACTCGGGGTGGATTTTCTATGCTGTTATCGGTATCCCCGAGTCACAGAGTGCGCAGCGGTCTCTTACCTTCTCCTGGCGATCCAGCGATGATCTCCCATTGCTGAGATCGCCAGCCGTCTGAGATCCCCACCGTTCGTCCGTCCTCCGTCAGTGTGATGACTTCCTAGTTCCGTTCCCTGCAGCAGCAATGCTGCATGGGAGCGGAACTAGGGAGGGAAATTCAAACATTGAACGTTGCACAAAACACAAACACACACATAACATTTATATTATACATTATATATATATATATATATATATATATATATATATATTGTGAGGGATTAGCTCGGTAGCAGGTGTGGATAACCCCTTTTGGGGGGTTCGTCACACAGGGAGATAGCCAAGGAGTGATTGAAAAACAACAGTTTATGGTTTATTCTTCCAATTTCGTCAAACAAGTGCATGCAGCAAAAACATCAAAAAAACAAAATAAAACACAAAATAAATCCTGGCCGCTGTGGGCGTCTACCTTCTCACACACCGGAACCTACCTAAGAAGTCTTCCCAACCTACTGTTGGGCAGACCCTGCTGGTCCTACAGCAGACACTCAAATGTCAATGGTTCACATCTTTAGCAGCATTCTTGTTCCTTGGATAGGAAGACCTGGAACTCCCAAGAGGTGGTTCCCACCCTTTTTATGTGTTTGCCCCAGAAGAGGGTGGTACCTCCCCAAAAAGCCCAGGAACACCTGGCCAGAATGAATTCTTACCTTCCAGGGAATAACACCTCAGCAGGGCAAACTACACCAAACAGTGCTACATGATCACGCTAATTATAATTACATACATAACTACAAAACAGTAGAACAATTTGTAACCAACATAAAATGTTTAACATCCATCTACTTACAGGTGTGCCTTTTCCATGATCTTCTGGATAATGTAGTGGGTTTATTTTTGTACAGTGACATTTTAAATCATGTGTGTAATACTTCTTCCTATGATCCCTCAGTGTGCTCAGTACTAAATATACAAATTTAAAAAATATTTTTTGTATATTTAACTCATATACATTAATCACTTGCAGAACATGTAACACAAATACGCAGTGGAAAGAAAGATGGGCTTTATACATACACTATATGTTGACGATAGCAGAAGGTTATTGCTGAGAGCGGTCATAGACAAAGCTTCTAATCAAGAGCCAATGGGATTGGCTACTGGTGATTTTGTGAAAGCAAGTTCCAGTGGTTGTATGATGCAGAAGCCATGCCGCCTCCCAGGCATTAAAGCCCAGTTAAAGGGCTGCTAAGAAGGTGGCATTAAGGGGTTAAAATAAAAATATGTTCAACCGGTTGCCGACCGTCCGCCGCCTTTTTACAGTGTGGCTCTCCTGCACAAACCGACTTAGGTCTACATCAGTCGCGCACCGGCAGCTAGGGGGCAAGCGCGTGCCGCCAGCAGTGCGCTCCCGCCCCCACTCGGCAGCGGGGACTCCGATGCACAGGGCAGGCGGCTCTGATTGCCACCTGGCACCCGCAATTGCTCCCCGCTGAGAGATAAGAACGGTCAGCTATTGTAAACACAGCTGACCGTTCTTCTCCCTGGAATGATCATAGAGCCCCTGTGATCCTTCTATATAGGAACACAGTTCTCTATGATCATTTCACAAGCCACCCCCCCCCCCCACAGTTAGAATAACTCCTCTAGGCTCACATTTAACCCCTTGATCACCCCCAGTGTTAACCCCTTCCCTGCCAGTGTCATTATTACAGTAACAGTCCATATTTTTAAGCACTGATTACTGTAGTAATGTCACTGGTCCCCCCAAAAGTATCAAAAATGTCAGTTAGGGGTCTGATCTGTCCCCCGCAAGGTCGCAGTCCCGCTAAAAATCGCAGATCGCCACCATTACTAGTAAAAAAACAATAAAAATGACATAAATCTATCCCCTAGTTTGTAGACACAATAACTTTTGCGCAAACCAATCAAAATACGCTTATTTCGATTTTCTTTTACCAAAAAATATGTAGCAGAAAACAAATTGGCCTAACATGTTAAAAAATTTTGATTTTTTAATTAATTTTTTTTGAGAATGTCATATAGCAGAAAGTGAAAAATGTTTTGTTTTTTTTTCAGAATTGTCGCTCTTTTTTTTGTTTATAGCGCAAAAAATAAAAACCGCACAGGTGATCAAATACCACCAAAAGAAAGCACTATTTGTGGGGAAAAAGGACATCATTTTTTTTGGGTACAGCGTCACACGACCGTGCAATTGTCCGTTAATGTAATGCAGTGCCGAATCGCAAAATATGGCCTGGTCATTAAGGGGGAAAATCTTCTGGTCCAGAAGTGGTTAATATACATGTCTATCCTGATATGTATGAATTTGTCAAAAAATGATATTTCAAGAAAATATTATCCCAGCATTATAGTACTACCTTTAGTCTCACCTTTTAATAAACCTATAGGTGTACGTTAGAGATGAGATTATCATTTGTTTCCTTTCTGTAGGCTGGCTTGCAGTAAAACGTAATGCTTTATAGATAATAGCCTGTTTGACAGTTATGGGCATCAGGGGAATTTCACATGCACCTCAAAGCAAGTTTATATAAACAAACTGGCTGCAAAGAGTCTGGTGTGTGCAGGGAGATCCCTTCCCAATGGCTGGATGTGCTGACTGTGTACACACTCGGAGCTCTCAGGCCAGTCACATTAACAGTAGGATGCAGCATCTGACAAAACAGCTTTCCTGTGGACTTAGCAGAACATTATAAAAACACTAGTGTGTGTGGGAAAACTGAATATGATGAGTGTTACCTCCGGGGTTCTGTAATATTTGCTGTGTTCTGCACAGCTAAGCTCTACTATGAAGCTTGCTTTCTATAGACAGGTCAATTTTTGGTGATCTCTTTCTGCAAACCTTTTATCAGTGAATGCCTATAAACATGAATAAATATGCTTCTGAAGTATGATTTCTCTGAGTTTATGAACCAATACTTGTATGTTATCAGTAAATGAGCAGAAAGGATTGAATGTTTGAGGAAGTGACACCATTTATTGGCTGACAGGCTGAAAATGTAAGCTTTCGAAAAACATTTGGTTTCTCCATCAGACCCTATACTAAACTGAGTTAGCCGTAAACAGAATTATGTCTTGATAAAAACATGGAAGCTGCAGGTTTTAAAGGTGCAAGCTTCATGGCCGTCATTCTACACTACAAACTGAGAACACTATTTCATTTATTTTTAATATTCATAACAATCTTACCCATCCATCCATGTTTCCGTGCTTTATTTTGTTGGGAAAATACTTTGAAAAACACCCCTTCTAGCTGCAGGCATCTTCCAGTTTACCTTCAGAAGATTTACTCCCCTTAATGACCAGGCCATTTTTTGCGATACAGCACTGCGTTACATTAACCACTTCAGACCAGATTTTGTGGCCGGAACTCCGCTTTAATGACCAGGCCATTTTTTAAGATTCAGCACTGCGTTACTTTAACGGAAAATTGCACGGTTGTGCAACGCTCTACCCACATACAATTGTCCTTTTTTCCCACAAATAGAGCTTTCTTTTGGTGGTATTTGATCAGCTCTGCGGTTTTTAAATTTTGCGCTATAAACAAAAAAATAGCGACAATTTTGAAAAAACTGCCATATTTTTTACTTTCTGCTATAAAACATTCCCAATAATTTTTTTTAAAAATTACATTTTTTTATCACTTTAGGCCAATTTGTATTCTGCTACATATTTTTGGTAAAATGTAAAAGTTTTAATTGGTTTGTGCAAAAGTTATAGCGTTTACAAACTACGGGATAGATTTTTGGACTTTTTATTTAGTAGTAATGGCGGCGATCAGCATTTATTAGCGGGACTGCGACATTGCGGTGGACAGATCGGACCCCTAACTGACATTTTTGACACTTTTTGGGGACCAGTGACATTAATACAGTAATCAGTGCTAAAAAATATGCACTGTTACTGTATAACTGACACTGGCAGGGAAGGGGTTAATACTGGGGGTGATCAAAGGGGTTAAATGTATGCCTAAAGTGCTTGCTCACTGTAGGGGGGGGGGGGCTCTGTGACAGGAACAGAAAGATCGCAGTTTCAGCTTAGCTTAAACTGCTGATCTCTCCCTGCCTGTCTGACAGAAGATTTGCCTGCTTTGTTTACATAAGGAGGTGGGTCTTCAGTCAGTTTCCCTGATGATCACGGGAGGGCAGCGGCAATCGCCGCCGCTCCTCCCGCGGCACGCCTCCTGCTGTGTCTAAACACAGCAGAACCGCGTCTCCGGCATACGGGTGCACCGCCGAAACCTCGTGCAAGAAATCACGTAGTACTACGTGATTTTGCGCAGCCGAGCCGCCCTGCCGCAGTAATACTACGGTGGGCAGTCGGCAAGAGGTTAACTGACAATTGCACGGTCGTGCAACACTGTAACCAAATAAAATTTATGTCTTTTTTTCCCCAAAAATATAAATTTCTTTTGGTGGTATTTGATCACCACTGCAGGGTTTTTGTTTGCGCTATATACAAAAAAAGACAGACAATTTTGAAAAAAAAACCCAAAACAACATTTTTTACTTTCTGCTATAAAGTATATCCAATAAAAAATAAAAACAGAAAATATGTATTCTGCTACATATTTTTGGTATAAAAAAATCCCAATAAGCATATATTGATTAGTTTGCGCAAATGTTATAGTGTCTACAAACTATGGGATATTTTTATTTTTATTTTTTTTTACTAGTAATGGTGGTGATCAGCGACTTATAGCGAAACTACGATATTGCGGTGCACATTTTGACACTAACTGACACTTCTTGGGGATCAGTGACAGTAATACAGTGATCAGTGCTAAAAATATGCACTGTCACTGTACTAATGACTTTGGTTGGGACGGGGTTAACATCCGGGGTGATCAAAGGGTTAACTGTGTGCCTAGCCAGTGATTTACTAAACTGTGGAAGGTGCTTTTACTAGGGGAAGACTTGGATCCTAATCCCTGCTTTGCTGAGACACAGGATCCATTCTGTCCCTCCTGTCAGAACGGCAACCTGACTGATGATTGGTGGGAGTCTGCAGTACCTGCTGATCACCTCCCACTGTGTATAATCATAGCAGGAGCGAGCTGCCAGCAGCACGCATTTGCAACCCCTACCCGGAAACGTGGGATCAGGTATATATACGTTATCCATGGCACAGCTGCCACCATGTAGCAGTAAAACTGCTATAGGGGTGGACGGCAAGTAGTTAAGTAAAGGCAGATAATTAATGTAGCATTTACTTCCTGGAATCCATTTGCCCTTAGCTCAGGCATGCAAGCAGGGGGGTGTGCTTAGCCGAGAAATCCCTTCCTCCAGATGAAAAAAAGAAAAAAAACAAACAGACTCCTGTGATTTATTACATCATTTTGGCCTATGCCAGAAACTGGGAAGCTACTGAAGAAACCTAAACGAAAATGTAAACAACCCTCCATATTATGTCCTTCCTTTTCCTATGATTTACTATTGTCCTTGTCATAATCTGTAAACTATGAACCTGCTTTAGCCTGCTTCAACTGAGGCCTACCCTCTTTGGTCATAAGTATTTTGCTCTGTTCTTTTGTAAATGGTTACCCAATGTGCTTTCTCTTATGACTTGCGATCAGTTGATGACTTGAATTTGAAAAGTTTCCTAATTGTTTTCTCATTCTGTTCGATATTCATGTATCATATTTTGATAAACCTTCATAAAAAATTTTGAACAAGGAAAAAAAAAATGTGAAAAATAAGTAAATGTAATACTCTATCTATTTAATAATGCTAAAAACAATAAAAGGATTAAAAATAGTTAATGTTAATTGAAAAAGTTTTTAGTTCCCCGTTAAAAGGAGGCACAAACTTGACAAAATGTGGCGGTTGCATTTTTTGAGAGAACTACCTAAAACAAGAATGGGGCTTAGGTGTCCAAGTAAGGTGCATATGGACAAGGTAGTTCACAGAAAAGTGTACTACAAAAAAATTCCCAGTGCTTATATGAGCTATCCAGAAATAAAAATATTACACTGTATTCACAACTTGCATTAAAAAGAGAGGTCTTTGTTGCAAACATTTGTAAATATACATGAAAGTCTGGTTTAAGTGCTGGGAAGGGTTTGTACTGTATTTTTCAGTAAAATGTTCTGTCCATGTGCACAGTACTTTTGTAGCGACCCCCTGAGCAGTTCTGGATTGATAAGGGGGCAAAAGAGGCAATGGCTTGCTGATGCCTTTCCAGGTGTTAATGTAGCGCTTAGAATTAATTTGAGCCCCCCCCCTTTTTTTTTTTTTTTACCTTCTCCCCCATCCCTACGTCCAACGTTCTGATTTACTCAAAAGCATTGTTCCTGTCTCATCTTGCCACTTAGCACTTGCCTATATTAATAACTCAGGGGTGGGGGCTTCCATCCTCAGGCGCAATATGTTCCCATTTGGGGCACCCGAATGCACAATAAGTAGGTGGTGCTTCGTGCAGTGTGGCGTGGCTTTAGTGTGGGTGGGGACACAGAGGGGCCCCATGATCTCCTATTATGCGGGGGCCCCATGAGTTGTCAGTCCGCCCCTGTGTGCATCTACTCACTCATCCCCCTGAATCGGACCCCTGTCCCATTTTTTTACAGTACAGGACCAGTGGGTCAGACCAAAAAAAGCCTGCCAAGAAAGAACAGGAAAAACTTTCAAACACTAAGCCGCCCTGGCTGGGGCAGCATAAAACTCAACTTGCTTACATGTGTTCTTACAGTCAATTAAATTGAGAAAAGCTAGCTTATATTTGCTTAGAAAAAAATGTGGTTTATCATTCACTTTTTTATTTATCATATAATTTAATTCCTATGTTGAGGGGTCCCCAAATTTGATGTGCCCCGAGCCCCCCAAGGTCTAAATCTTGAACTGCCCCTGACCCATGGAGGCATCTAAGGAGGCAGGTATGGTCCAGCATTTTTTCCCAGGTCCATGCTAAGGTGGGGGACTGAGAGAGAATATTGGGTGCCAGTTACAAGATTTATTGGAACTTGCAAGGAGGTAAGCATTAGCAGTCCCAGATATCTTAGTAGATCACTGACAGACTCTTCCATGTCCAGCTTCACAGTGTCAGAACCTTTAAGCTGACCCAGCAACACTGAACGTAGTATCCAAGCTGGCTCACAGGTTTTTCTTTCTCCTGGTGGTCCCAATGTCCACAGTCAGTTTCTTAGGCTTCAGTACATCCTGGTCCAAGTGAGCCAGCAGGCCTCTGCGACAACAAGGGTCCTCCCCTGGGTCGCCTTCTTGGCACAGCTTCCCCCATAAACAGACAGGCCAGCTTCAGGCCTATTTTAATTATTGGAGGTGTTTATCAGCCATTGTGCTATGCTATATGCACTATAACGGGCTACCTAAAGGCATATCCTTCTAAATTCATCCAAAGCTATACAGTATATGCCCAAAAGTGGGGACTCTGTTAGATTAGAGTTAGAGCCACACATTACAGTGGAGCCTCAGTTTCCTTTAAATAGAATGTATAGCATTATGTTTAGGTAGCCCAAAATTTGCAAAGCACAGGCTTGTTTACACACTTGAAAAAAGGCAGTGTTGTGCTACAGCTTGCAAATAATCATATAGTAAATCAAACATATATTCCATTACGCTTTACATTTTTTATTTTTTTACATGGTTATACTGTATGCAAGCAAGTGATGGATGCTTCTGCAGTTACCACTTTTACTGGGAAAAGATACAGGCCTCATAATATTTTTCCTAATAATAACATGTGCAACAAATTCCATTTTCATTCCCTGGGTAGTAAATCCCATTCTGCAGCTGATGAGAACCTGGTTAGTGCACCTATTTGTTGCATGGCAGCCTGTTTAGATGTTGGTGCAGATTTTAGTCTTAATAATCAGTTTAGAACAGTCAGAGGAATGCAGCACAATTTCTGACTGATCATTATGAATTCCTGCATTTTGCAGATTCTGTTTTGTGGACAAGGAGCAGCATCCTATAGCAACCAGTCAGCTTTCAGTTCACTGTAGTCTAGTACACATAAAAATCTGATGGCTCCTATCTACACTGGCCCTATTATGTGCATGAATGCATGTGATAGGGATCTTAGATTGTAAACTTCTTGAGGGCATTGAGTGATGTGAATGTACAGTATGTAAAGTAATGTGTAAATTGTCAACACTTTATAATCAGCTGATGCTCGGTACCCTCTGTGTCAGTGGCAACGCAAAGCAGAACAGTAACACGATAGTAGCCTAGAAAAATTTGTACCAGGACCTTTACCAGTGTAGTTATGCCACTATTAACCTTATATACAGTGATACATGTTAAAACTATTCTGCCAAATATGAAATGATCACAGCCTTTATGAGCAAATTGCATTACACTAGAAATGCCTTTTTTATTTCAAAATAGTGCTGCTTAAGTGGAAAAATGCAGTTTGGTTACAAAATCTAAAATTTGGTTTATAAAATCTATTTTAGGCCCCGTGCCAACATCTCACTGTGTATATTGGGACATGAAGCTGCTGGGATACAGCCACTGTGTCCCAATATGACATGTATTGGGACACAGCGGCTATGTCTGTGCAGCCTTGTATTCCAATAGACAACAATGGTAAGCCAACATGAGCATGCACACAACACCTCTGCCGGGAAAAAATGGCCCTGCATGGGGCACAAAAAGAATTGCGTGTGAATGGGACCTAAACATACTATAGCAGGGGGCATGAAGCTTGAAATCTTGATATTGCTACATTTATGAACAAACATAGATAATTTAAAAAGGCTGCACCCAGCATGAATTTTGCGTTACACTGTAATCTTGACAGAGTCGTTTTTCTAGCTAATGAATTCATGTAAATCCATTTCTTAGTGACAGAAATTCTTTGAAAAAGTTTTCATCCTAAAGGGCACACAAAGAAGCAAAAATGATAAAATGAATAACCCTGTGAGAGATATAAAGAGAAACATACACATCTGTCAACCTCCTTATCCCTTTTATTTCACTCCTTTACAATAAATCAGGTCACCTTCTCATACCTAAATTGTTTTAAGATTTAACATGGAAATCCATAACAATTGTACATTTTTGGACTAATGATTTTCTTGTGGTAGAAACATTGAGGGAGAAACATTTGCCTTCTGAGGGAAAACAGTCACTTAGTTTAACTGGCTTGATTGGATTTTCCAAAATTGGAAATTGGAAATTAGCAGGCAACCATATAATTATTATTATTATTATTATTGTTATTATTATTATTATACAGGATTTATATAGCGCCAACAGTTTGTGCAGCGCTTTACAATGTGGATAAGGCAACAGACATACTTTCCATGATGGTAGTACTGACCTGGTTTTACATAATTGTAAAAATGAACAGAAGGATTTTTTTTTTTTAGATCGGACAGTATATGTATAAAGGAAGCCTTTTTTATCTCGTATGTCCAACTTAAAGTAATTGTAAAGTCTCTTTTTTTTTTTTTTTTAATAGCAGTTATACTTACCTAACCTGTGCAGTGGTTTTGCACAGAGTGGCCCGGATGCTCTTCTTCTCGGGCCCCTTTTCGCTTCTCCTGGCCCCTCCTTCCTGTCTAGTGCCCCCACACCAAGCAGCTTGCTATTGGGGGCACCAGAGCTAGACTGCAGCTCCGTGTGTCCATTTAGACATGGAGCTGCCGTTCGGCACCACCACCTCTCTTTCCTGATTGGCTAACTGACTTTGATTGACAGCTGTGGGAGCCAATGGCGCAGTGGCTGTGCCTCAGCCAATCAGGAGACATAGTCCAAGACGGCCGAGGGACTCGTGGACATCGTTGGACAGAGATGGGACTCAGGTAAATGTTAGGGGGGTGCTGGGGAGGCTGCTTCACACAGAAGGCTTTTTATCTTAATGAATAGAATGCATTAAGATAAAAACCTTCTGACTTTACAACTCATTTAATGCAGAAACAGTTGGGTACCTGGCTTTATCTTGAGAGGGGTTTGGTACTATCTTGATAACAGTTTGTAATTTAATTAACTTGAATTAAGAAAGGGAAAAAAATTTCCATCCCAAAAAAAGTAATTGTTACAAAACCTATATCGGGTGGACAAGATCCTTCATGGGCTGTAATGCTAACTGATCAGAATAAAGCACATGCAGATAGTGCAAGAGCTAATAATCTTACAGGATCAACAGGTATTTTAAAACACTTTTAAATAGTATATTTAACTTTTCAAGATTAAATCTAATTGACCAGCTGGACCAAATAAGAGATGTTCATTGTTTGGGTTTCGATACCCTTTAATCATTATCTGAACATACCATAAAAATAAAAAAAAACTACAAGTAGAAAAAAATGATTAACCAAAAATGGGAGCTATTATCCTTCAGGGATCTAATCACTGGAAGAGGCTAATTGAAATAAAAGGAAGACCCACATTGAACAAGGAAAGTGATATGTGTTTAGAAAGCTTGCAGGGACTTCAAGTCTTAACCTTATTGACAAAAGACTCCCAGCAGTTAATGACCATCCGTATAAGGACCTTGAGTATCTCCTGCTACTCCCTCCTTTTATCTGCTACACTAAACAAACTTAAAAAAGAACCGTTTTTCCATTTTGGTCACATCTGAAGCCTGGGGTGTTTTTTTTCCCATTAATTTTGTGTAACACAACTGAGATCTAAGGAAGCTGTTACTTGTGGCTGATGTGTACTTTGACTCTAGGATTTCTGTTGTGCAAAAAAGATTCTGTGTTTGAACATTATGGGGTACATTTACTACTTAATGGCTCAGACAGTAAGGAGAGTATGTTTATCCAAGAGATAAGGAGTTGTAGCTTTTACTTGGCTTTAATAAGAAAAAGACAAAATAAAAAAAGAGAGGAAGACACATTTACAATTTATTCAGATTTTCATCAGCAAATGCCAGCTGGATGGCCACACACTATGGTCCATGCTCCCATGCTACAATTACTGGAGATGAAGTCAAATATGGATGGATTCAAATGTTCTGTTAAAAAAGTGTGCCTATGTCATCTGTCGACAAATCTTTCAAGCCCTTAAATGGTTGGTGCCATATCTGGTCAGTTGTGCAGCACCATAGAAACTGTAGGTCTAAACAGAAGCTAAAATGATGTTGTCCTCAGCAGTAAGGAGGATAGGAGGAATTTACTTCCACTTTAAGGGCTCGTTAACACCAGAACCTGATACAGGTAACCTGCGTTGCTTGTGCGTTTTCCATACCGCATTCAAAATGCACTGGTTGTGTGTTCCGCTGCAGGTGTCAATGTATTCCTTATGACCAGAGTTGTATAAAGTACTCGAAACCCATACTTGAGTAAAAGTACAAGTGCTTGATCAAAAAGTGACTTGAGTAGAAGTGGAAGTGCTCGATCAAAAAGTGACTTGAGTAGAAGTACTAAAGTATTCAACATTTTTTGTACTTAAGTATTGCAAGTAGTTTTTTTTTTTAAATGTTGCTACTCAAGTACTGAAAGTAAAAGTACCAGTAGTTTTGAAAAAAAAATTGCTACTCAAGTACTGAAAGTAAAAGTACAAATACTGTGTTATGTAGTTATTAAAGAAAGAAGTCAAAAGTTTGAACATCATATTGTTTTTTATTATTTCAAATGCAGCTTTTATTTATACATACAGTAGCTTTTATTTTCGTATGCGCTGATAATACACATGTTTTGAGCTTCATGAAACCTGTAATCTACTGTTCTGGCAGTGGTAATTTTTATAATAGTAACGAGTAACTATGCAGCAAAAAAATTTTTTTGGAGTAGAAGTATTGAAATCATTGAAAAAATGTAGTGAAGTAAAAGTGGAAGTAGGAGAAAAAAATGCTACTCTAGGAAAGTACAGATACCGCCTTTCGGTACTTAAGTACAGAAGTGAAGTAGTTCTACTTAGTTACTATACATCTCTGCTTATGACACCCCAAACATAGATCACAAATGCAGTGCATTTGCCTGCTTCAGGTTGCATGGTATCGCAGTGCCCTGTGATCCAGTTGTGGTGCGCTTTTCAAAGTAGTGCATGTACTACTTTTGGTGCGATTCAGTGTGATTTCAGCCTTTTAAAATGAATGGGCTGAAAATCACACCGCATTGAATCACACAGAAAAGCAAAACATGTTTCACTGCGATTCAAGTATGATCTGGCTCTAAAGGTTTAGGGTTAACTATTGAGGTCTGTAAACAACAGGCTTTATTCAAAAAAGCAGGTAACAATTGCCAGGTAAACATGTGAAGCAAGAAGCCCAAAGCTTGACCTGCTGGTATGCAAAATATCACATGTATATGACTAAAAAATATAATTAATAATATTACTAATTATTATTACATCAATAATAATATATGTATCTAATTTTCTGAATATAATACAATACATGCACAAACACTATACATTCCCTTTAAACATGCAAAGGTGCCATTATATTTAGTATTATCAATCGCTATAAAATGTGATCATTTCCCCAAATTCATCAAGTAAAGAAACCTTTCACATGTGGAAATTTTCTCCTGTCTATTCTTAACCTTTATATTTTTTTCCCTTGAAGTGGTAACACTCAATTTACATCAACTTTAACTGACTGAAACAAGATAGGGTTACGTTATTACATCGCTATGAAAATGGTGTATTGCTTAAAGGGTAACTCCACTTTCGTGGGGGGAAAAAATAGCAAATAAAGAACAAACAATATAGCGCATACAATTGCGACACAAATCATATTGTAATTGAATGTTATTAAAATTGACCCTTCCTTTTCAATCTGCAGCTGTTGTCATTTTCTGAAAATGCGATGCAATATGGCTACCTGGAGGTGTTCTGTACACAGAATGTGTACTGACCTCACCCCAGAAACATAATTTCCTGCTTGTGTGATTGGCTCACCAACTTTCCCAGAAGTCTGCCTAAGATAAAAGTCAGATTTCTTGCATCCCCTGCAACAAAAATGTCATCTTTGCTGAGATACTTCCAATAGGAACACGTCTAAGGCTGGCCATACACTATACAATTTTCTTATTCAATTTCCTTTAGATTTACCTTTAAACTATGTAGTGCAAGGGCCTACCTGACTGCATACAAATTAAAAGTGTTTAGGTTTGACCCTATATTACATGGTTTTGGTAAATCTAAAGGAAAGTTGAACAAGAAAATTGTATAGTGTATGGCCAGCCTAAAGGGATGCAGGCCCAGTAGCTTTCCTCGTTAGTGCTCTGCAGCTGCCACAGCTGACAGATAATTATGAAACCACTCCCATTAGACCCACTCAGCACAGAGGAAGAAACAGTGATTTCTTCAGAATAACAAAAGGTAGGAATCTGCAACAAAGTTTGTTACCATTCTTGTAATGTACAAAGATCACCTTGAGGTGGAGTTACGCTTTTGGTCTGGCATACTGCTACCGTATTACTGGAGCAGTGCTGTACCTCAAAAGCATAATGTTAAATTATGCAATTAGGAATGACATTGTTGGAACTGTTATGCGGGTTTCACTTTAACTCCAGTAACTATAATGCATATTTATGACATCCAATGAGACTTTGCCTGGAAGATCAGAATAAAGAAGTAGTGGAGCTTTGACACCATCTCACTGGTTCTGTCCATCTGAAGTTTTCTATGAGCTCCTCTTGCTGCAATCTCCTGCCTGAGTTTGGACTCATGCTGAATGCCACCTACCTTAACTATAGCAGCAAATACAGTACATTGTTTTTCAAACCAAATTACTTATTATAACTACGTCATACAAAATTTCAAACAAAATTTAAAAGATTTCTAGCATGCAAGCAATTTAAATACAATTGTGTTACATGAATAATAATTCACCGACACCATGACTTCTAGATTGTAAGCTATAACAAACAAGACCCTCTAATTTCTCCTGTATTGAATTGTATTGTAACTGTATTGTCTTCCCTCATATTGTAAAGCGCTGCGCAAACTGTATACTAATAATAATGACATAATTATCACAAAAAAGTCCTAAACAAGTACCATAATAGTAAATAAATATATCTTGCTGTTTGTAATTCTAAACACCTCTTTGTGTATCCCTTTTGTGAGCCACACCATGTACTATATCAGGATTTCTCAACCATGGTTTAGTGCATGGGTGTCCAACCTTTTGGCTTCTCTGGGCCACATTGAGTGTAGAGAAATTTTCTCGGGCAGCATATAAAATATATACTATAGTTAAGGTATATAAGTAATAAAACGCTGCTGCGCCCTTCCCGCGCTGCTGCGCCCCCCCAGCACTAATTTAACACAACTAGAGGATGATCCCCTCCGAGGCAGCCTCTGGCTACAGTTAGTTGGAAGCCACTGTGGCTGTGCTACCGACTCGACTTCCTTCCTCCCCAGCAAACAAAAAACAAAAAAATTGGCAGTGGGCCGCATTGCATGTGGTTCCGGGCCGCAGGTTGGACATGCCTGGTTTAGTGGAACCCTAGGGTTTCTCCTGCGGTTGCTAGGGGTTCCTTGAGAAATGGGCAGTTTCTGCCTCTCAGATTAGTTTCCAATGGCACCATTGTTCCTTTTAGCTATCTGTAAGTGGGTAATTCTTCCCAATGAAGACCAGAGTAAGGAGTATTCTTCTCACTGACTGTCACACTAATGTGTCATGATTGGTAGATTTTAGATTTTTAGCAGGGGTTCCCTGAGACCAGAAATATTTTTTTAAGAGTTCCTCTGTGTTGAAAAGGTTGAGAAATGCTGCACTATACGCTCTCAACATATGTTATAAAGGTCAAAAACAGCTTTCCCCATCTTATGCCTTAGATTCACCTTCTCTCTGCTCCCAAGAGTTACTACTTCCCTCCACTGGTCTTCTATTTGTAATGCCTCCCTATTCCTCTTTCACAGAGCTGGTGGCATCATCATGCCAATGAGAGTGCACAGGCGCCAGCGCTGTCTGCCAACCAATTCTACGGGGACATTATCCATGCTGTTTAAAAAAAGTTCACAAGATTGCACATTAAAATTGGACATAACTGGAAAAAGAGAGGAAGAGGACTTGGGAGGCACTCCAAATAGAAGACCTGTGGAGGGAAACAGTAACCATTGGAAACAAAGAGGAAGTGATCTCCCAGATAGCAAGGATAACTTGCCACAAATTTGTGGCAGTGTTGAATTGTAAGTCTGTTAACTTGCTGCAAATTTTCACTGGCAAGTTGTACACTTGCAGAGCACTTGAAGCACAAGTTCTAATTGACACTTTTCTAAATTCAGCCACAGTGACCCCTGTGGTGGGATGACTATTGCACAACATAACTGAACCAGAACTTGAAGCAGACTTGGAGAATCTTTACAAAGAAAATGATTCTGAAGTCATGCAATGCAGACTTGCTGCAGTTGTGCAACAAACGTGTGAAGCCTGGCAAGTCTAACAATAGCTTAGCAAGTCATTTTCAAACTTGCAGCTCAATTGTATGCTATCTGGGCTAATGCATTGTGCCCCCTGGTGGGGAAAGCTGTTTTTGACCTATATGACATGTGGGTCAGTATCCAAGGTGAGAGCATAGAGTGCATGGTGTGGCTCACATAAGTGATACATGGAAGACGTGTTTAGAATTACAAACAACACAACATTGGAGCACTTTTAGCCTCGGTTCACACTAGGGCGAACTGTGAGGCGACCTGGTCGCCTCACAGGTCGCCACAGGTCGCCTCCCATAGGGAAGCTGCGGACCCGTTCTAATAGGAGCAACACAAGTCGCTCCGACCTAGAAAAAGGGTCCGGAGCTTCTTTGGGGCGACCAGGAGGCGACCGCCATAGACTTCAATGTTATGAAGTCCGTGGTGGCCGCTCCGAAGTCGCGGCGCGCTGCTCGCACCGCGATCTCGGAGGTCGCCTCGGGAAGTAGCGTCGCGGTAGTGTGAACCGGCGCTCATGGGACTTGTTTTGGACTTTTTGTGATCATTTTTTCATGATGTCAATGAATTGTTATTAATGTAACACTATTGTATGTAAATTACCTGCATGCTGGAATTTTTGCACTTTTGTTTGAAATTTTTTATGATATAGTTGCATTACATATTTAGGTTTAAATTAACGATGCACTATATTTGGTACTATATATACTGTATGGTCGATGTGGGAATACATGAGAGTGCTAGCAAGCTACTATTCATTATTTTACAAAGGGTGATTATTGTGCAGGAGTATATCACAAATAAATTACCTACCTTAACTAATTTAATATTTTACTGCATCACTTTAAAGGGCTGCCACCTCACTACCTGTGGGTCAGAAGTTAGGTTTGCAACATGTCATGAAACACAAACCTTCATACGGAGAACTGGCCAAGACCAGGCACACTTCAGGGTCTACATCTAGGGGTACCAGAACCTACTACCAGTGACAAAGAGGATTTTAACTATTCTTTGAAAATTCTTTATACTATAGGAGAATTTACCAGTTACCAATTTACCAGTCATCGATAATCTATAACTTTTGTTGTAATAAATGCTATTTGGCAGGTGAAAGGAGAAATATTGGTCAGTTTGCTGGATTTTCATGTGCCTAGTCCTGAATCTCTGTAAACTTGGAACTTTGGTCACCTGAAGAAACAATCAAAACTGACCACTACACTATAGGGTTGTATGAAGGCACATGTTGGTAGTTATGTACTTGGACACTGAACAGTGACAGAGAGTAATTCAAACATAGTGGTGTAGCAGTGTGAATAGCTAGTATATGTGGTAACTTTTAACAATACACAAGCATTTGACAGTTTGTGAGGATAGTACACATCTGGCTAATGTTTAGGACATATAGATCTGTAGCACCAGTGTCATGAGCCTCTTGAATGTCCTAGGCCAGAGACAACCACTTTTCTATGCCCTCTTAATTTATGACATGGCCTTCCTCTTCCACTTTTTTCACATTTATAATATAATCGCAAATTGCCCAGGCAAGCAGAGCAGTAAAGCCAAAGCGTGGGAAAGCAAATAAATGTGGTTTATGGTCATCTCATCTAGTTTTTAAAAGCTTTAAGAATCTAAACACCAAAACCAGTGCAAACAGAATACCACAAGGTAAAATTATGTTTTTATTAAATGTAAACATTTCCCAAGCAAATGTCAGAAATAGATCTTGTTACTATTTTATACTTGCATACTCAGCAGGTTACCCTGTAATAAACAATATTTAACCACTTAAGCCCCGGAGGATTTTCCTGCTAAACGACCAGGGGGTATTTTGCGATTCGGCACTGCGTGACTTTAACAGACAATTGCGCGGTCGTGCGACGCTGTATCTAAACAAATTTGGCGTCCTTTTTTTCCCACAAACAGAGCTTTCTTTTGGTGGTAGTTGATCACCCGTGCGATTTTACTTTTTGCGCTATAAACAAAAAAAGAGCGTACATTTTGCAAAAATAACAATATTTTTCACATTTTTTTATATGAAATTCCCCCCCAAAAAAATGTAAAAATCAAATTTTTTAAAAATTTTCGGCCAATTTGTTTTATGCTACCTATGTTTGGTAAAAAAAATCGCAAAAAGCGTATTTTGATTGGTTTGCGCAAAAGTTATCGCGTTTACTAACAAAGGGAAAGATTTCTGTCATTTTTGGTGTTTTTTTTTTTAACGTGTAATGGCGTCGATCTGCGATTTTTTTTTTGCGGTACTGCGACATTGGGGCGGACAGATCGGACCCTTGACTGACATTTTTGACACTTTTGGGGTTACCAGTGACATTTCTACAGTAATCAGTGCTATATATATGCACTGTTACTGTAAAAATACACTGGTAGTGAAGGGGTTAACTTTATTTGGGAGGGAGAGGCTATGTGTGTCCCTAGAGGCGTGCTTTCTACTGTGATTGGCTGTGGCTTGAGCTGTAAGGACACTGATCAACGGATCTACATACTAGATCCGAGTGATCAGTGTCTTTACAGCTAGGAGAATTACAGGTGGCTTGTTTACACAAGCTGCCTGACATTCTCCCTCTCCCCCGCCGATCGCCGAGTGACCGGCGGACATCGGGTCCGCTGGTCACACGCGCGGGGGGGTCCGTGACCGCGCTGGAGCGGGAGCGCGCCTCCGCGGGCGCGCGCTCGCTCCCCAGAGCCTCACAGGCGAGCGACGTAGACCTACGTCACTCTGCCTGTGAGGGGCTGACTGCCGCAGTAAATATACTGTGAGCAGTCGGCAAGCGGTTAAAACAAAATAGAGCATTTTTTATTCTTTACTTCTTTTTTGCTTTCTTTTTATCACTACAACAAATTTAAATTTAAAGACTCTCTGCAAAGACATGGCTGTGTTCTCAGTCCTTCTGGCTGATTTTTTACAATCAATGTAATGTATCAACCTTTCCCTTTCTTTATAAAATTATTCAGAGTTAAAAAAAAAACCCCAATAATTTGTTTATTTTTATAAACAACAAGTGTTTACTACTTTTTATGTTATGTTACATTAATGTCTCAGCCGCTAGCAACAAAAGTGAGTATAACCCTAACTGAAAATGTCCAAATCAGGCCCAAAGTGTCAATATTTTGTGTGGCCACCATTATTTTCCAGCACTGTCTTTATCCTCTTGGGCATGGAGTTCCCCAGAGCATTACAGGTTGCCCCTGGAGTTCTCCATGACGACATCACGAAGCAAGTGGATGTTAGAGACCTTGTGCTCCTCCACCTTCTGTTTAAGGAGGCCCCACAGATGCTCATTAGGGTTTAGGTCTGGAGACATGCTTGGCCATTCCATCACCCTTACCCTCAGATTCTTTAGCAAGGTAGTGGTCATCTTTGGGATGTGTTTGGGGTCAGTATGTTGGAATACTGCCCTGCGGCACCGTCTCCGAAGGGAGGGGATTGTGCTCTGCCTCATTATGTCACAGTACATATTGGCATTAATGGTTCCCTCAATGAACTGTAGTTCCCCAGTGCCAGCAGCACTCATGCAGCCCCAGACCATGACACTTCCATCATATTGCTTGACTGTAGACAAGACACACTTGTCTTTGTACTCCTCACCACGTTTCGGCCACATGCGCTTGACACCATCCGAACCAAATACGTTTATCTTTGTCTCAGTCCACAGAACATGGTTCCAGTAAGCCATATCCTTAGTCTGCTTGTCTTCAGCAAACTGTTTGTGGGCTTTATTGTGCATCATCTTTGGAAGAGGCTTCCTTCTGGGGAGACAGCCATGCAGACCAATTTGATGCAGTGTACGGCGTATGGTCTGAGCACTGACTCCCCCACCCCTTCAACCTGCGCAGCAATGCTGGCAGCACTCGTGCCTCTATTTCCCAAAGACAACCTCTGGATATGACGCTGAGCACGTGAACTCAACTCCTTTGGTTGACCATGACAAGGCCTGTTCTGAGGGGAACCTGTCCTGTTAAACCGCGGTATGGTCTTGGCCACCGTGCTGCAGCTCAGTTTCAGGGTCTTGGCAATCTTCTTACAGCCTAGGCCAACTTTAAGTTGAGAAACAATTCTTTTTTTTAGATCCTAAGAGAGTTCTTTGCCATGAGGTGCCATGTTGAACATCCAGTGACCAGTATGAAAGAGTGAGAGCGATAACACCAAATTTAACACACCTGCTCCCCATTCACAGCTGAGACCTTATAACACTAATGAATCACATGACACAGAGAAAGGAAAATGGCTAATTGGGCCCAATTTGGTCATTTTCACTTAGTGGTGTACTCACTTTTGTTGCCAGCGGTTTAGACATTAATGGCTGTGTGTTGAGTTATTTTGAGGGGACAGCAAATTTACACTGTTATACAAGCTGTACACTCACTACTTTACATTGTAGCAAAGTGTCATTTCTTCAGTGTTGTCACATGAAAGGATAAAATAAAATATTTACAAAAATGTGAGGGTTGTACTTACTTTTGTGAGATACTGTAGGTCGGCCCATTCAAGTGAATAGGCTGGATCTATATGACATGCAAATCGCTCAAACAAAAAAATTGTGGGCAGTTCGCACTATACTAAAGTGTGAATGCAGCGTAACAGTAAGGCCCCGTTCACATTGCCGCGATCCGACTTGGGGGGGGCGACCTCCGAGGTCGTGGTGCGAGCAGCGCGCCGCGACCTCGGAGCACCCGCCACGGACTTCATAACATTGAAGTCTATGGCGGTCTCCTCCGGGTCGCCCCAAAGAAGCTCCGGACCCTTTTTCTAAATCGGAGCGACTTGTGTCGCTCCTATTAGAACGGGTCCGCAGCTTCCCTATGGAAGGCGACCTACGGCGACCTGTGAGGCGACCAGGTCGCCTCACAGGTCGCCTTAGTGTGAACGGGGACTAAATTGCAAAGTTTTATTAAAGTTAATGTGTTTTATTACACAATGTACAATACATGTTAGTGTGCACTGAATATGCCATGCATTAGTAGCTTATTATCAATAATTAATTACAGAGTTAATACAATTTTCACAAACCTTATTCTTCTGTCTTGAGTTTGCAAGTTGTAATTAAATTCTTGGTCTAATGTTCATCGCACAATGGTGTATTGTACTCTTGACAAGCTTATCCTTTTCATGAATGTGTATATGTGTCTCTGATTTGTGCATTTCAAAAACCTGCATAAATAAAGCTAGCTGAAAATCTGTTTGTATTAGGGTCTCTCTAAAATTGTCAGTAAAAATAAAGGTACCAATGTGGCCATTTTCAAAAGCTGATTCCATGTCAAATGGTCGCTCGCTTTGGAACAATCCATTAGGAAGGACAGGAAGCATGGTCTCATCACCTTGGCTCCCCCTTCAGTTAGAGAATACTGCCCCCTGCTGCCAGCTATACACTTATTTTCTCCAAGGAAAATACTTGTTCAGCTGATCCAGGTTTACAAGTTAACAGAGACCCTGAAGTGGCTTACCCTGAGTGTAGTTGCATAAACACCCACCAAGATATATGGCAAACTTAACCACTTCACCTCTGGAAGATGTACCCCCCTTCCTGACCAGGCTATTTTTTGAGATACAGCACTGTGTTATTTGAATTGAAAATTGCGCGGTCGTGCGACACATTTATGTTATTTTTTTACCCCACAAATATCGCTTTGATTTGGTGGTATTTGATCACCTCTGCGGTTTTTATTTTTTGCCCTGTAAACAAAGAATGACCGACAATTTTGAATAAACAAAATTATATTATTTACCAATAACCATAACCAATAAAAAATGTAAAATAAATTAAATTTCTTCATCAATTTGGCCAATTTGTATGCTGCTACATATTTTTGCTAAAAAAAAATCTCAATAAGCGTATATGGTTTGCGCAAAAGTTATATCGTCTACAAACGATGGGATATTTTTTTTTACAAGTAATGGCGGCGATCAGCGACTTATAGCCAGACTGTGGTACTGCAGCGGACAAATTGAACACCTAACTGACACTTTTTTGGGGGCCAGTGACATTATTACAGTGATCAGTGCTACAAATATGCACTGTCACTGTACTAATGACACTGGCAGGGAGGGGGTTAACATCAGGGGCAATCAAAGGGATAAATGTGTGCCTAGCGAATGTTTCAATGTAGTGGGGGAGGTGCTTTTACTAGTAGAAGACACTGATCGTGTTTCTGCTTTACAGAAACACAGGATTCATGTCATCCGTACTGACAGAACAGCAATTTGCCTTGTTTACATAGGCAGACTGGCATTCTGTCAGTGTACTGAACGATCAGCAGGTGCCGGCAGACATTGGGTGAGTGGGACTTGCTGATCAGCTTCCGCAGTGTAAAATCACAGCAGGAGCGAGCCACAAGCGGAGCGCACTCACGCTCGAAACCTAGAAGTGCACTATCACGTGTATATATGTGATCCTGTGCAGCGCAGCCACCCTGTAGCAGTAAAACTGCTATGGGGTGATCAGGAAATGGTTAAACTGCTCGTTTAAACACAATTCACAATATACATCATCACAAAAGTGATATCTGGAAATTAAATTATGACTTCCAGTTTAGTAATTCCATAGAAGAATTTACTAACTGTTATTTCAAAGCCTTGTTGACCTATACTTGGTGCTAAGTATATGGAATTTATAGGGTTCCTCTATTTTAAAATTCCCCCTATCCCCCACAATCACCATTTCCCACCCCCTCTAGCTGATTACTTGCATTAAAAAATATTTAAATGCCCTTTTTACTTATCTAAAGCCATTAAAATGTCTCTCCAGTCCTCAGTCTTCTGCCTCATCTGAGACAGGGTCCTTCTGGTGTCCACATCACTTCCTGTGTAATGTAGACACTTCCTATTGGCTGTTCAGCAGCAGGGTCTTCTCACGATCCAGAAGAGGTGTGACAACAGTACGAGGGGAATGTCATAAGTAGCTGGATCTGGTGAGGGACCTGGAAAATTAACCTAGGTGGTAATAAAGTGCTTGACAAGTTAAAAAATATATACAGGATGAGGTAGAGAGGATGGAGTGGGAGGAGATTCATGTTTTTCTTAGAGATGGGGCTTAAATGATTCTCTGTTTAGGTGTTCCACACTTATATAAATTGCATGTAATACAAGTACAAGAGAAATAATTGATTTATTCTACAAAACAGTCTCTAAAAACTTCACTTGATTAATCAAATCAAGTGCATATTTTAATGAACACCAATCTTCACAATATTAGAATCATATCCGAGTCGTAGTGAACATTAGTCTTCCCGTGAACTAAAAATGCTTATCACCCTGCTCCTTCCACCATGTCCTGGATCACCACTTCTGTGTAGCACCCTCCTAGGTAGGTGATAGGTAGGGTGACAGCCAGGTAAATCTAGAAGCTGTCTGCTCAACAGAGAGCTGTGATTGTTGGCTAGAACCTGCCCAGTGTGCTCTGAAGCAGCTCATTCTAGCTTGATGTTTCACACTGATCCAATAGTAATACAGGGTATTGGACAGTGGAAGGAAACCATGCAGATGAGAGCAGGGGATATCTATACAGCCCTGGCCAATAGGCATGGGAGCTGCCCTGGTGCATGCTGGGTGACTGTACTTATATCTGAAGTGCACATGTGTCTCATGGTATTCGGCTGGAGAGCAGAGTACAGGTGGGGAGGGGGTTGCTGCCTCTCCCCAGCACAGGCTGCCATGTGGCCTCAGGTGGTCGACCTGAGGGCCAGAAACAGAGAAATAGACTATTTTGAGGGCTGACTGAGGTAGAATATCCATGGATCTTGTCTGATATCATGGAGGAAGGTGACCTGCGGACGGGGCCTTGTGAGTACAGACTTCCCACATGGATTCTAGAGACTGTTGCTGGTAAAATCCCCCTCTGGCTGCTAGAAAGTCAGGGGACTGAGTGTCATCTAAAGGGGACAATAGTTAGTGTCCTGATGATACATAGTTTCCTGTGTATACTGCTAACACAAGGACTTATTCTTCTCTTGAAAGTGCTGTATGGTTCAGCAGAAGATCTGCTATTCAGTTCCACTAAGTGAGGCCAAGTGAGAGTTTTCCTTACCTGTACATATTTGAATTTGGAATATCCCACTAATCCCTTCTCCTATCCAAGTTCTCCAAATAAAACACCAAAAACAAATCCCCTAGACTGGTCATTGGAGACAATGAGCGAAAGTGTGTGTGTGTGCACCTGGCAGTGTGTGAAAATACCCAGTATCTGGCAAAAGGATAATCAGAGGGAGACCCAAGATAGATCCATATTCAGCAGCTCCTACAGGGGTAGTGCTACATCTGTTATAGTCCACAGAAATACACATTCACCAGAGCAAGTGTGAACTCTTATTGATTAGGTAGGCTACTTCTGATAACTGAAGGTGTATGTAATGACATCAGCAAAAAAATAACACATTTGTGGTGACTCCAGAACAGGACTTGTGGTAATGATTTAGCCGTATTTTGAACAGGCATGCCTCAATCAGTCCGAAAATGTATACATTGCCTTACTGTCTGTATGTCATATGAATTAAGATTTTAAACAAGTTATGAAAAGATCAGATTATAAACTTATAAAAGCACTAAAAACGTAAATACATATATAATGCTCCTTATTTCAATAATATCTAAACCTAAAACCAAAATGTAATAAATTGCAGCTTATCATTCCTTAGATGTGATGACTTCCTTAAGGGCCGAATATGGGGCCATATCGGCTGGTTCAATAGAAACTGGCCAACATTCGGCCTGTGTGTGCGGAAGCCGGTCAAATGTCTGGCTACTGTCGAAGGGGCATGACCGAAAAAGTTCTGCTGATCTGTATCCAATCAGCACTCTCAGCCAATGGCCGGTGTGTTCTGGCAGAGGAGCCATTCCCCTGTCAGAACACAATAGATGAGCAGGAAGATCGGTGTACTAACATCAGATTGTTAGTACAGGATATCCTCCTGAGCTCTTCTGTTTTTTTTCTCATTCGAAAAGCTGGGTTGAATGAAAAAAAAAACTGATGGAATGTACTAGGCTTTAGTTTTATTTTTTTCAGGAAATCCCTTATAATTCTCACCTTGTGATCCACCAGTTACACACTTCCTGACAGAGTTCACTTACTGTACTGTATCTATTGAGGAGCAATGCAGTCACCTTGTGGATGTTCTCCTGATTTGGACCTTTGAATTCTCCTCCTCTCCTCATATCTGTTAGGCTCCATGTACAGGGACGTTGTAAGTGGCCGTTTAGGAGAAGTTGGGCGTTTTTTTCAGAAGCCCCTGAACCCACCTGCATGTTTTCTTATCTGTCCATGTACACAGGGTCGGTTACAGTCATTTGCAGGCAGTTGAGTTCAGGGACGTTTTTTGGAACGCAATTATTTGCGTTCGAACGTGTGTTTCCCGGCGTTTCAAACGCAAAAACAGGACCGAACGCAACCGAACGTGATGAAGTACGTTCAGCCACATTATACGTTTTTCTTCCATTCAAAATCAATGGTTCCCTATGGATCAGGATGATCCGACTTGCGGCGCGACTTGCGCTGTGAAAATCTTGAGGGGGAACTCCACGCCAAACATGGGAAAAAAACTGCGTGGGGGTCCCCCCCAGGTTCCAAACCAGGCCCTTCGGGTCTGGTATGGAATCTGAGGGTAGCCCCACGCCGAAAAAACGGCGTGGGGTCCCCCCCAAAATCCATACCAGACCCTTATCCGAGCATACAGCCCGGGAGGGCAGAAAGGGGGAGGGGACGAGCAAGCGCCCCCCCCCCTCGGACCATACCAGGCCACATGCCCTCAACATAGGGGGGAGTTGGTGCTTTGGGGCAGGGGGAGCTCTGCACCCCCCACCTCAAAGCACCTTGCCCCCATGTTGATGAGGACAAGGGCCTCCTCCCCACAACCCTGGCCGGTGGTTGTGGGGGTCTGCGGCCAGGGGGCTCATCGGAATCTGGAAGCCCCCTTTAACAAGGGGCCCCCCCAGGTCCCGGACCCCCTCTCTATGTGAATGGGTATGGGGTACACTGTACCCCTACCCATTCACCCCATAAAAGGCAGTGTATGTAAATAACGACAGGAGATATTTTGGAAAGTTTATGACGTCTGTGACATGAGGGGGCGGGGCCTCCCGATGACGTCATCGGGAGGCCATGCCCCTAATGGCTATATAACAAGCTGCAGAGACTGGAGACCGGCATAATCACCGGGGACAGCCTCGGAGGAGGACCGGAGGAAGAAGAAGAGCCGAGGGCAAAAGAGCAGAAGATTGGACAGCAGAAAAGCGGACAGCAAAAGAGCAGAAGACAAGAAGAGCAGAGAGGAAGAAGACCAGAGCAGAGAAGTCCGGATGAAGATTTTTAATAAACTTTCCAAAACGTCTCCTGTCGTTATTTACATACACTGCCTTTTATGGGGTGAATGGGTAGGGGTACAGTGTACCCCATACCCATTCACATAGGGAGGGGGTCCAGGATCTGGGGGGCCCCCTTGTTAAAGGGGGCTTCCAGATTCCGATGAGCCCCCTGCCCGCAGACCCCCACAACCACCGGCCAGGGTTGTGGGGATGAGGCCCTTGTCCTCATCAACATGGGGGCAAGGTGTTTTGAGGTGGGGGGTGCAGGGCTCCCCCTGCCCCAAAGCACCAACACCCCCCCATGTTGAGGGCATGTGGCCTGGTATGGTCCGGGGGGGGGCTCGTCACCTCCCCCTTCCTGCCCTACCGGGCTGCGTGCTCGGATAAGGGTCTGGTATGGATTTTGCGGGGGACCCCATGCCGTTTTTTGGGCGTGGGGCTACCCTCAGATTCCATACCAGACCCTAAGGGCCTGGTTTGGAACCTGGGGGGGACCCCCACGCAGTTTTTTTCCCATGTTTGGCGTGGAATTCCCCCTCAAGATTCTCACAGCGCAAGTCGGATCATCCTGATCCGACTTGCGGTGCGACTTCCATTCAAATCAATAGGCTCCCATAGGGAACCATTGATTTTGAATGGAGGCAGAAAAATCGCTGCTAAAAGCAACGTGGCCAAACGTGCAATAACGCCAGTGGAAAAAGCTACTGAAAGCACGTTTAACAGCTGCTTTTTCCCGGCGTCAGAACTAGCTTTGCAGCACGTTTTTTCTAACGTCCCGTGTACATGGAGCCTTATGCCCTGTACACACTATCAGATTATCTGAAGACTTTTGTCTTCAGATTTACCTTTTCTATGTAGTGCAAGGGCCTGCCGGATTGCATACAAATTGAAAGTGTTTAGGTTTGACCTCATATTATATGGTTTTGGTAAGTCTGCAGACAAAAGTCTTCAGATAATCTGATAGTGTGTACAGGGCATTACACAGCAAGGAAGGAATGCATAATTTAGAAAAAATAGCTTAACAAGTGTAAAACATTGGTTGAGATCCGAGTTCAATAAACAGAACACTGGATTTCTAGCAAGATAAACAGGCTTTTTTCTGCTAAACTGCAATACTTTTAAAAACATTTTTTTGCATGTAATATCATTCAATCAGTGCAGACAAGAACGGAAAAGGGGAATAACTGATGACCACATTTTACAGACATCCACCAGTCCGGTCCTGATGTGGCTAGCACCAACTCCACGGTTTCTATTGCATTTAATATGTGGGCCAATAGACTTTTCCTATGTGCCCACCTACTTGCTAACATTAACCATTTCCCCCTTTGACCAGGCCATTTTTTGCAATTCGGCACTGCGTTACTTTAACTGACAATTGCCCGTTTGTGCGATGCTGTACCCAAATAAAATCAATGTCCTTTTTTCCCCACAGATAGAGCTTTATTTTGATGGTATGTGATCACATCTGCATTTTTTTTTTTTTTTTTTGCGCTATAAACAAAAAAAAAGCGTAAATTCTGAAAAAAAAAACAATATTTTTCACTTTCTGCTATATAACGTTACCAATTTTTTTCATAATTTTAGGCCAATTTGTATTCTGCTACATATTTTTGGTAAAAAAAAATCCCAATACGCATATTTTGATTGGTGTGCGCAAAAGTTATCGCGTCTACAAACTAGGGGAAAGATTTATGTCATTTTTATTTATTTTTTACTAGTAATGGCGGCAATCTGTGATTTTTAGCGGGACTGCGACATTGCAGCCAACAGATCGGTCACCTAACTGACATTTTTGACACTTTTAGGGGGAAAAGTGACATTACTACAGTAATCAGTGCTAAAAATATGCACTGTTAGTGTACTAATGATACTGGGAGGAAAGGGGTTAACACCAGGGGCGATCAAAGGGTTAAATGTATGCCTAGGGGGTGTTTTCTAACCGTGGGTGGGATGGGCTACTGGAATCAACATAGGGACCTGTGTTCCTAAATATTAGGATCACAGGAGCCCTTTGTTGATTGGTGACAGAACAACGGTCTGCTGTGTTTACAACAGCAGACCGCCGTTCTGTCACCACGGGGAGCGATCGCGGGTGCCCAGCGGCAATTGTGATTGCTTGCCCCGCAGATCAGCTTCCCCACTGGCGATCGGGCGTGTGCGCGCCCCTACAATTGCTCCCGCAAAGCGACGTACGGGTACGGCGTTTTGCAGGAACCTGCCGCTGTATATCTGATATATGGCAGCTGGTCGGCAAGTGGTTAATAGCCCATACACACGATCAGAAAATCACACCAAAAATACCGCTTTCGACGCGATCGTACGATAATTTGATCATTAGTACACATCTTTCGAGAGCCAATTACAATTCATGCAAAATTATCCGATGGGGCAAGCACGAAAATCTCTCATACGATATCAGTTTGATTTTCGTTTGATCAGTACAGTTGTAGTTTGAAAATACAATACAAATACACTACAACACATTACATTACTGCAGAATTTTTTATTCTGTTGTATGAGAATTTTCGTAACTTTAGTAAACTCTTCATTTTTGATATGAGAATAGCATGCAAAAAAACGGATGATCATTCATGCAACACAAATTATGGTAAAGTAAACCTGTCATGTCATTAAGCATAAACTCTCAGTGCACTGCAACAGTAACTGAATAAATATCATTCATTTATTACAGGCATTTATATAGTACTGACACTTTACACCTATTTATTGTACATTCACATCAGTCCCTGCCCTTAAAGCGGAGTTCCACCCAAAAGTGGAACATCCGCTCATTTGCTTCCTCCCCCCTCCAGTGCCACATTTGGCACCTTTCAGGGGGGGAAAGGGTACCTGTTTTTGATAGGTACCCTTCCCCATTTCCCGGAGACGGCCCCGTGGCGCTGTCCCTCGGAAGTTTGGCCCCTTCTCCTTCCCCCACCGCTGAGCCAATTTGAATGCGCAGCACGCTTCGTGCATGCACAGTTGGGACCCGCCCCGTGAAACCGCAAGGCTTCACTGCCGGGTTCCCTTACCGGCAATGGCGGCGGCAGCACCCGATAGCCGATGGAAACTTCGGCTGTGGTGCTGACATCGCTGGACTCCAGGACAGGTAAGTGTCCTAATATTAAAAGTCAGCAGCTACAGTATGTGTAGCTGCTGACTTTTAATTTTTGGAGGGGGAGGCTGGAACACCACTTTAAGGAGTTTACAATCGAAGGTCCCTAACTTACATTCGTACATATGCTTACTAGGGTCAATTTACCTACCACCATGTCTTGTGAAGTATGGAAGGAAACCCAAACAGGAAGAACATGCAAACTCTATAGTGCCATGCAGGGCCGTCTTTAACCGCTTGCCGACCGCCGCAAGTAAATTTACTGCGGCGGTCAGCCCCTCACAGGCAGAGTGACGTTAGTTAACGTCACTAGCCTGGGAGGGTCTGGGGAGCGAGCGCGTGCCGCCGGAGGCGCGCTCCCGCGCGGTCACGGACCCCCCATCCACGCGTGTGACCGGCGGACCCGATGTCCGCCGGTCACTCGGCGATCATCGGGGGAGAGGGAGAAAGTCAGGCGGCTTGTGTAAACAAGCCATCTGTCATTCTCCTCGGTGTAAAAACACTGATCACACGGTTCTAGTATGTAGAAACGTTGATCAGTGTCCTTACACCTCAAGTCACAGCCAATCACAGTAAGAATCACGCCCCTAGGGACACACACAGCCCCTCCCTCTCAAATAAAGTTAACCCCTTCACTACCAGTATATTTTTACAGTAACAGTGCATATATATATAGCACTGATTACTGTAGAAATGTCACTGGTAACCCCAAAAGTGTCAAAAATGTCAGTCAAGGGTCCGATCTGTCCGCCCCAATGTCGCAGTACCGCAAAAAAAATCGCAGATTGCCGCCATTACGCGTTAAAAAAAAACAACAAAAATGACAAAAATCTTTCCCTTTGTTAGTAAACGCGATAACTTTTGCGCAAACCAATAAAAATACGCTTTTTGCGATTTTTTTTACCAAACATATGTAGCATAAAACAAATTGGCCGAAAATGTTAAAAAATTTTGATTTTTACATTTTTTTTTGGGGGGAATTTCATATAAAAAAATGTGAAAAATATTGTTATTTTTGCAAAATTTACGCTCTTTTTTTGTTTATAGCGCAAAAAGTAAAAAGCGCACAGGTGATCAAATACCACCAAAAGAAAGCTCTGTTTGTGGGAAAAAAAGGACGTCAAATTTGTTTAGGTACAGCGTCGCACGACCGCGCAATTGTCCGTTAAAGTCACACAGTGCCGAATCGCAAAATACCCCCTGGTCGTTTAGCAGCCAAATCCTCCGGGGCTTAAGTGGTTAAGGCAGGGCAAAAGGGGCAGCTGCCCCGGGCCCAGTCATTGCTGTGGGGCCCAAAGCAGCTGCCCCTTGAGCCCGCACTACCTGCGAATAGTTGATAAGTGGATTCTCGAGGGTCCAAGAAAATGTTTGCCCAGGGTCCAATCAATAATAAAGACGGCCCTGGTGCCATGGTTGCGATTCAGACTGACAACCCAAGTGCTGCCAGGTGGAAGTGCTAACCACTTAGCTACTGTGCTGTTTCCCTTGAACCTTTATAGCTCTTTTGACCTCTGAACTGTGATTCTTGCAGTTATTCTGATTATGAGCCCAGTTTGTCTTCTGGATTCTGTTGTTTGTCGGCAATCAAACTAGTTTTCCCTGTCAATGTGATATTTGACACTGGGAATCCATAGATGGAAATTGTTGCAGTTCAAAGCTGTTTGATGAAACAATATTTGCTTCCTTTATGGCCAACGTTAGGCTCTGTCCCTTTGCTGATGACCCGCGGAGCTCACAATTCCCGTGACATGGTAATAGAAAGTGTAATAGAAAGTGTGGCCTTGTTCATATGTGTTGGAATGAACTGATAACAAGGATGAGTCAGATCTCCATCTAGTGGTCCAAAAGCAACACCACAGCAATGCAGGGTCTAGAAATATACACTGTTCATTAGCCAAAGATATAGGATAAATGCTAGAAATACAACTGAAAATCAAAAGATTCATGAGCCCCCTTGTCTCTTACTGTAAAAACATACTGCATTCAGATAGAAAGTATTTAATTAAATATACACCAACTGCTCTTTCTGTTATCATTCAGTTTAAACTGTTTCTAACCTAAAAAAAAAGAAAATGTCCACCCCTGGGAGACAGCAAGTGAAGTTGACTAATTGCTTTGAACCCTCTGCTAACGTACAATAGCTATTTTGATTATATTAGTTCCAAACCTGCTAGCGGCACAATGCTTTTTATCACAAAAACAATAAAGCAAATGCACAACATTAATCCTGTATGATAACATGACATGCACAAGAGATATGTCTGTGATCCGGGAAACAAAGATTATTCCAATAATGATAACAGAGCCGGACCATTTATCTCAAACACAGAAATTATGTTTTACATCCATCTGCTAAATAAAAATGTGCATTACCTAATGACTGTTTCAATGATTCATTGGTAATTGAATGTAATTTTAAAGACGTGTTAAACTTTTATTATAAACGCCATAACATATTATTAAATGAAGTTTTATATCGTAATATACTTCTATCACCGTATGGCTATAGCTTCCACATATAGAGTTCCTAGTGTGGGACACTGTAGAAAACCTACTTTACAGTGGGGAAAATAATTATTTGATCCCTTGCAGATTTTGTACATTTGTATCATGTATTTTTTTTCTGGATCTTTGGTTAATATTCCGTCTCTATTATTTAAAATACGTCTATGATAAAAAAAAAAAAATTATAGACTCTTAATTTCATTGTAAGTATGCAAACTTACAAAATCTGCAGGGGATCAAATATTTATTTTCCCCACTGTATGTTCGTGCACATAAATAGAGGAGGTGGACCTTTTATTTATCTGTCCATGCTCCTTCCTAGAGCAATTTTCATTGCAGAAAGCCATAGTACAGGAATAGGCCAGGGCCAGGGCCAGCTGCTTGCATTAACCCTTGCAACACCAGAAAATAACAGCTGTGGGGTTATGAGGGAGAAATGCTGACTTTTAATAAAACACACACTCACCTGTCCCACAATCCAGCAATGCGGCTCCCCGAAGCCTCACTCCTCTCTCTCTCCTCTCGGCGGCGCCGGCATCACTAGTGTAGGCACCCGTTGTGACAGCTTGAAGCTTCACAGCCAGGTATACACTGCGCATGCGCGAGTCGTCCTGAATGACTGGGCAAACTTCTGAGACCTCTGACATGTCCCAGAAGATTGCAGGGAGGGGAGAACTTCCGCTCAGGGGGCCGTGGCGCGCCAAGCGGCAGTGGGTAGGTCAGGGCCGGGACAAGGGGTGGGCAGGAGGGGAGGTTGCCCTGGGCACAATGGTTTATTGCAAGGATGGGGGGGTGCTTTGACCCTAAACCTAAGGGAAGGGGGAGCGCAGTTTGGCATCCTTGCCCTGGGCGCTGGATGACCTTGTCCCGGCACTGGGGTAGGTATTCGACCTGAGGGTCTAGAGAGGAACTGAACCTGGAGGTCCTGTGAAGCTGCCTGAAAGGGGAGACACTGGAGGATCTGATTCTGCTCTACAGTGAGTACAAAACTGTGTCAAGGGGCCTGACCTGAGGGGGGCCACCCCTTCAGCTAGAAGAGTCAGTGGATGAGTGTCAGTAATAGGGATGCTAGTGAGTGCCCTGAAGATAATGTAGATCATCAAGTCTATTGCTGGAGAGAAAGAGCAAGGAGACTTAACCTTTTCCATACGTGTGGCAGTATGGTTTAAGCAGTGCAGCTGCTTCCAGGAGCAACCTGGTGAGGCCAAGTGAGAGTTGTACTTATCCAATGTACATAGTTCCAGTTGGAGAATCCTACTATTCCCTTCTCCCATCCAAGTTCCAAAATAAACACTAAAAACTAAAACCCCTGGACTGTTTATTGAGCAACAAGCCATTGGGAGTAAGGATGAATGTGTGAACTATACCCTAAGTCAGTGGTCCTCAACTCCGGTCCTCAGGGCCCACTAACAGGCCAGATTTTAAGTATTACCTTGGGGAGATGCAGACTAGAGTACTGCAATCACTGAGCAGCAAATTATATCACCTGGGATGTATTTCCGTTATCTTGCAAAGCTGGCCTGTTAGTGGGCCCTGTAGGCCAGGGTTGAGGACCACTGCCCTAAGTGACTGTGTGCTGGTAATCAGAGGAGGCCCAACAAGTCATCATAGAGCAAGCCCTACGGGGACAGTGCTACAACTCAATGGAACCCTAGTCAAGAAACCCTGGTGTAAGCAGATACACAATGTGAAGTACACACTCAAAGCTCAGGAACTTTCAATAAACTTACAGTTGGCTTTAGGAGTTGTATTAACCATGACCATATACAGTATCTCACTAAAGTGAATACACCCCTGACATTTATGTAAATATTTTATTATACCTTTTCATGTGACAACATTGAAGAAATGACACTTTGCTACAATGTAAAGTAGTGAGTGTACGGCTTGTATAACAGTGAAAATTTGCTGTCCCCTTAAATAACTCAACACACAACCATTCATTTCTAAACCACCGGCAACAAAAGTGAGTACACCCCTAAGGGAAAATGTCCAAATTGGGTCCAATTAACCACTTTCCCTCCCCGGTGTCATGTGACTCATTAGTGTTACAAGGTCTCAGGTGTGAATGGGGAGCAGGTGTGTTAAATTTGATGTTATCGCTCTCACTCTGTCATACTGGTCATACTCGTTACTAGAAGTTCAACGTGGCACCTCATGGCACAGAACTCTCTGAGGATCTGAAAAAAGAACTGTTGCTCTACATAAAGAGGGCCTAGGCTATAAGAAGTTTGCCAAGACCCTGAAACTGAGCTGCAGCATGGTGGCCAAGACCATACAGTATTTTAACAGGACAGGTTCCACTCAGAACAGGCCTCGCCATGGTTGACCAAAGAAGTTGAGTGCATGTTCTCAGCGTCAAATACAGAGGTTGTCTTTGGGAAATAGAGATATGAGTGCTGTCAGCACTGCTACAGAGGTTGAAGGGGTGGGGGGCGGTCAGCCTGTCAGTGCTCAGACCATACACCACACACTGCATCAAATTGGTCTGCATGGCTGTCATCCCAGAAGGAAGCCTCTTCTAAAGATGATGCACAAGAAAGCCCGGAAACAGTTTGCTGAAGACAAGCAGACTAAGGACATGGATTACTGGAACCATGTCCTGTGGTCTGATGAGACCAAGCAAAACTTATTTGGTTCAGATGGTGTCAAGCGTGTGTGGTGGCTACCAGGTGAAGAGTACAAAGACAAGTGTGTCTTGCCTAAAGTCAAGCATGGTGGTGGGAGTGTCATGGTCTGGGGCTGCATGAGTGCTGCCAGCACTGGGGAGCTACAGTTCATTGAGGGAACCATGAATCCCAACATATCCTGTGACATACTAAAGCAGAGCATGATCCCCTCCCTTGGGAGAATGGGCCGCAGGGCAGTACTCCAACATGATAATGACCCCAAACACACCTCCAAGATGCCCACTGCCTTGCTAAAGAAACTGAGGGTAAAGGTGATGGACTGGCAAATAATATCTCCAGACCTAAACCCTATTGAGCATCTGTGGGGCATCCTCAAATGGAAGGTGGAGGAGCACAAGGTCTGCAACATCAACCAGCTCCGTGATGTCGTCATGGAGGAGTGGAAGAGGATTACAGTGACGACCTGTGAAGCTCTGGTGAACTCCATGCCAAAGAAGGTTAAGGCAGTGCTGGAAAATAATGGTGGCCACACAAAATATTTACACTTTGGGCCCAATTTGGACATTTTCACTTAGGGGTGTTCTCACTTTTGTTACCAGCACTTTGGACATTAATGGCTGTGTGTTGAGTTATTTTGAGTGGACAGCAAATTTACACTGTTATACAAGCTGTACACTCACTATTTTTCATTGTAGCAAAGTGTCATTTCTTCAATGTTGTCACATGAAAAGATATAATAAAATATTTACAAAAATGTGAGGGGTGTACTCACTTTTGTGAGATACTGTATGTTCATAGCTGTTTAACCTGAATAATGTTTTGGAATAAGAAAAATAACCTACAGGGGATTGTGGAAAAATAACATTGCACACTTTTAGGTATGTATCTTATAGTCTCTAGAAAAAGTACAAAGTAGGCTATATGTAACTTTGAACAACATCTGTTTTTGTGGGATCCATATGGATTCTTTTGAGGGTTATCTTGAGAATTACCGAGAAACTTACTAAACCATCTGCTCGTAACTCCTACTCAATAGATTTTGTGATTGCAGCATGACGTTAGAACTCTCTCATAGGTTACAGTCTTACAGATGTTCAGAACATAGTGAACTATAAAGTTCTGTGTTCTTTCATTCCTTTGTAGCGCACCCCCTAAGGAGCTGCAAGTAACTGGCATCCCCCACAGCCAGGCACACCAAATTTTCACAGGCACTCTTGACACAGGGAACAGTGCACAGCTTTGTTTTTGTGGTTTATTGAGGGTTAAGAACTTGGATGGGGATGGGGATGGGGATGGGGATGGGAATGGGAAGTTATGGGATACCCACTTGACTTTAGCAACAAACTTAACTTCAGAGACATCTATACACAGTCCATATGCAGTCTATATACACCCCTCGAGCACTTCATTTGCTTACAGTTCCCAGCTGAAACACTGTTTGTGAATGTGACAGACACAGTCAGATTTTTAGCAATGGCCCTTTGCAGGCAGGAACTCAAAGCCCCTTGTTGTGTAGAAATTACAGTGATCAGCTTGCATTACTCCTCCTGTGGCTACTGGTTCCTGCACCACCTTTTCAGGCACTGTCAACCTACCTGGCTGCAACTTTCCCTTTCACTAGCCCTCCAGGCTAACATTCCTCCACAGCCCTCCTGAGTCCTGACTGTCTCTCACCAGCCCACCTGGCTGACTCTTCACCAGCCCACCCAGCTAACTCTCAGGAGATCTTGCAGGGAAGGGATTGAAGACCTGGCACAATGTGATCTTCGCGGTGAACTGGCTACACGTGTCTCCCCCCTTAGAAGGTCCCCAGTAGTGCTGCTGTATTTACACTGTCCTCACACTTGCTCTCATGCATCCAGGGGGTGCTTCCTCCATTTGTTTTGGCAGGATCCCTCCAGCACTCAAGCCCCAGCCCAAGATCACCCCCCCCCCCCACATACCAGAGAGCTGCCCCCAGGGCCACCGGCAGCCCCCCGCAGCACTTATCTCAATCCTCCACCCCACTGCCCCTGCTGGCATGATTCATGCCTACCAATGAGGTGTCCTGCTCCCTGCCAGCCCTTCCCTGGGAATTGGCTTAGGATGTCATAAATATGCCAAACAGCTCCTCCTAACCTCCACCCACTATATCTAGAACATTCTCCAATGTCCCAGAAAACAGGGGAAGGAACTGTAGAGGCTGCTAGGATGAGTCATCCGAGTCACTGAACCTTGACCCAGATTCATAGCTCGGGCTTAGCCCCGAGCTAAAACTCATTTCTACCAACACTAACAACAAACCTATCTACATCTAGCACACATACTAGAGGGTGTTTGTTTGCAAGACATAGAAAACATAGCTTCTATGTAGTGGACTTGGAGGGTTGAAACTTATAACCATAACCATAGCCATAATCTAACTTTATAACTTATTATAACCATAATCTAATTTTGAGGATTGGAACTTATAACCATAACCTAACTGGTAAACGGCAGACTGATGCAACTACATTATCTTCAGGACACTCTCTAGCATCCCCTTGACTGACACCCATCCACTGACTCTTCTAACAGAAGGGGTGGCCCTCTCAGGACAGGCCCCATCACACAGATCTGTACTCACTGTAGCTAGAAAGAGATACTTTTCCAGTGTCTCCCTTCCAGTCAGCTCTGCAGGACATCCGGGTTTAGCTCCTCTCTAACTCTCAGGCCCTCAGGTAGACCACCTGAGGCCGCATGGCAACTTCTACAGAGGAGGGGCAGCCGCCCCCTCCCTCCGGGACCCCACTCTGCAGCTGAAATACCCGGAGCATGTGTGCCCTTGGCATTTATACAGTATCCCTGCAAGCACTGATGCACTTTTCTCTGCCAATCCCCAGGGCTGTACTAAATGCCTGTGCACTCATTTGTCAGGTTTCCTCCCACTGTCCAATATGCCTCCCTATTGGACCAGTGTGGGTGATGGATCGATGAAAAGGGGTATTGATGAAGATGTTAATATTTTAAATAATATGCCTGGAATTCTGCTTTAAGACACAGCAATTCCTAGGCACAGGAAGTGCACTCCTATTTTCCAAGGGGGTTCTGATGTCTCAACAACCATCATCCAGCAATGACACATACTGTACCTGGCATTACACAGTCTTACATAATGCTATTGGTAAAGCGTAACTCCACTTTTGTTGAGACAAAAAAAAAAACACTCCCCTCTGGGTGATCTATGTACATTGCAAGGATTTTAAAAAACTTTGTTGCAGATTCCTACCTTTTGTTATTCTGAAGAATTCCCTGTGTGTCTCTCTGTGTCCAAGTGGGAAAATGAGTCTAATGGGAGTGGTTTCGTAATTATCAATCAGCTGTGCACCTACAGAGCACTAATGAGGAAAGCTGCTGGGCCTGCATCCCTTTAGACGTGATTCCCTATTTGGAGTATCTCACCAAAAATGACATTTTTTGTTACAGGGGATGCCAGAAATCTGACTTGTATCCTAATGTAGACCTCTGGGAAATTTGGTGAGCCAATCACACAAGCAGGAAATTATGTTTCTAGGGTGTGGTTAGTACACATTCTGTGTACAGAACAACTCCAGGTAACCATGTTGCATTGCATTTTACAGAAAATTACAGCGGCTGCAGATTGAAAAGGAAAGGTCATTTTTTATAATATTCATTTACAATATGACTCAATTGTATACGCTATATTATCTTTTTCTTTATTTGCTATTTTTTTCCCCACAAAAGTGGAGTTAACCTTTAAATTAGGACATTTCCTGCACTCTGACTTCCTCTTCAGTTTGGCATCCACCAGATATAATAAAACCATCTAATTTTCCTGGCAACTTCAAAACTGCAGCCTGCTCAGACTACAAGGTGGAATCATTTTTTTGGAGGATCTAAAACTAGAACCCCTAAAGGCCACAGTGGATTCCTACAATGACAGTTCTTATACTGCTGGTTAGTGTTACCACACATCATTGTTTTTCACTATTCTTGTGCATGTCCAACCAAAAAATAAATTTTTTCGTTTTGGAAAAAGAAGGGAAGGATTAGAACCCTCGTTGGGTTTTTCTGCTTTCTGGGGATCCATTAGGAATCTTTCCTCTCACTCCCTGTCCCAGTGACCATGGCTTTACCAGACAGAAAGTGCTGGAAAATCTCTAACAGTAACACAGACAGAGTGAACAGTGAAATCCTGTCAGCTTTTTATTTCTGCCTATGTCCTTGTTGTTGATTTTCTCTCAGTTTCTCTCTCTCTCATTGTCACTGTGGCAGGAGGAAATCAGTTTAGGGATCCCCAGATTACATAACAAATAGAGGTTCTAACTAGGGATCAAGCGATTATCAGCAATGCCGATATATCGGGGGCCAATATGCACTTTCCCCGATATATGGGAATCGGCCCCTGAGGTTACCGATATTGCCGATATTTCGGGAAAGTGCTGTATCAGAGTGATGCCTGCAGCTAGAGGCATCACCCCGGTACCGGCATCCATAGCCGACGGTTGACTGTCTTGTAATGACAACCGATGCGACTGAGAAGCTGCTCGGCTGTCATTACAAGGTGCGGGAGGGGACGTCTCCCCCCTCCCCCCTCCCGCCACCTTCCGCGACTCGCCTGGGTTTCTCGTCCCACTGGGAGACCCGGGCATCCTACCTGCACGGCCGCCGAAGAGAAGACCCGATCAAAGCCGCATTCGGCTCTGATCGGGTCTCCATGTAAAAAACCTGGAAGTGAATTCATGACATCACTTCCGGGTACTCTGAGCAAATTCAAAAAAATTACAGCATTTAAAACAGCCAAACTTGGCGTTTTGAATGCTTTTAAGTACAGAGGAGGGGTTCGGGGTCTTTTAGACACCCAGATCCCTCCAAAGTACCTGTGGAAAAAAAAAAAATATAATAATAATTTTTTTTAAAATGTCCGAAAATATCGGCCAATACCGATATCCAATGACCAAAATATCGGTATCGGTCGATCACTAGTTCTAACCCTTCCTCGCTCTCTCCTAAACTAAAACAAAACATTTTGGCTGGATGTATCTCCCTATGGAATACATCAGCAACAGAAGGTGTGGAAATAGTGAAGGTACCCATATTCTGAAGCCTGCAGATGATGGCCACATGATAATAATAAAATAACTCATGTTTACAGAGAACACTGCTTTAATCGGGTTCAATTATTCTGCACCTCCTTGCATAAAGAAGTCCTGCGGTTGCTGTGCACACCCCATCAGATTAGAGAGGATGTGTTTCATATTAGTGACTTTCAGAAGGGTCATACCCTCTGGGAAAGCCTCATTCTATAAACAGGCAGCGTGATTAATGGTTTATTTACAGCACTGACATCCAGACTGTCAGAAGCCTTCAGTGCTCTTTGATGTAAAACACACTCAGTGGCACAGGGTCATCCTTATCAGAGAGCTGGGCTGAAATCAGACATGAGCAATGACATGTTAGCATGAACTTTCTGATGCTGTGATTCTGCCTGGACATCAAGACAACAATGCACTCACTATGAGTCTATCACATTCATAATATACACAATGTCATCCACAGTCACTGTATCCTGCACTCTTTATTGTCAATCAGTCAACATCCAGCCTCCATAAAGACTAATGGGATCTCCTAATGCTATCACTAGATTTCATCTAATAATGGGGCTCTAGCATACCTCATAACTTTTAAACTTCAGAACGAGGAACACCAGAGGAGCGCTAAGACCTGTGACGCACGTAGCGCAGCAAAATGTGGGCATAGCCAATTGTTTATCAGTGGGAGGGGCTTTAGGGATGTGGTTAAACAAAACCTGTGCTTCCTTGTACCTATAAAATAAGCTTTGATTGCTTTGTCTAAACCTACCTTAACCACTTCTGGACCGGAAGATTTTCCCTCCTAATGACCAGGGCCATTTTTTTGCGATTCGGCACTGCGTTACTTTAACAGACAATTGTGTGGTCATGCAAAGCTGTACCCAAGTAAAATTGATGTCCTTTTCCCTCACAAATAGAGCTTTCTTTTGGTGGTATTTGATCACCTCTGCGATTTTTATTTTTCACGCTATAAACAAAAAAAGAGCGTCAATTCTGAAAAAAAAAACAATATTTTTCACATTCTGTTATATAATGTAGCACTACTCCCATGGGAGCTGCTGGTTACGGGTTCCCCTGGATTACCCATAACAACAACATCACAGTTTAGCATTTTCAAAGTGCTTGGCTCAGTCAGAAAACAGTCTAGGAGTTTTGTTTTTTTGTGGTTTTATTTGAGAGCTTGAATAGAAGAAGGGATGAGTGGGGTATTCCAACGTGAATAACTATGCACAATTTGCTGGGTCTGCGGAATAACTGAATGTGGCAAGGCCGCTGCTTCACCTTGACTATGCAGTGAAGAAGTATTTAGATAAGCTGTACTGTACTGTAGAACACTCTTCATGGCCCTTCCTGGTACCCCCTTTGTCCCTATTCTTTAGGGTTCTCTACACGGCACCCCTTTTACTGTAACTCTCTGTGTGAGCTGGCTCTCTTATCCCCTGACTCCATTGGTCCCCCTGCCTGGGCAGACCCTTTGGCAAATCTCCTGGTACTCATGGACATTGTTTTTCCCGAGAGACTCTGCAGGCAGCTCCACTGTCAGCTTCACTGGATCCTCTGCAGCTCAGCTCCACACCTGGTTCACTAGGCCAACTGCCTGAAACCACCTTCCTTATACTCAACAGGAGGAGAGAGAGCCGTCAGCCTCCTCCTGGGATGCTGCTTCCCGCCAAAGACACCCTGTCACATGTCCCTCCAGCTTTTATGGGCAATCCCAGGAGGCATTGAAAGAATGCCCTCCCACTGGGACTCCCACAAAAGCCAATGTGTCACTGGCTGGGTTTCCTCCACTGTCCAACAAGCCCCCTCTTTGGATACAGTGGGGACACTCCCTCAGACCCAGTGAATCACACCTGGAAACATAAAATTCAGAAGATGTGTACTGCGCTATGGACAAAATAAATGAAATAAGTCTTAAACCTCAATGCAGCTGTTCAAAAATGGTGATAACCAAATTACTAAAGTGCAGTGCCAAATACCAGCGCAAAAAGGTAAGTAATAAATAACAAGTGAATAAATAGCGAAATAGATAGCAAATGGAAAAAGTCACTCATAAATTATACTAAAGTGCATTGTGCAATCAACGTGCATGACATAAAAATATAAAAATACATATAAATATAAATATATACGTGAAAATATAAGCAGTGTCCCCCTCCAAGGGGTGAAATAACAAGAGTGGACCAAAGTCGGTCCAATATGCGTGCTAATATTCAAGTGAAAAGTCCAAATAAGTCTATATCTAAAAAATTCCACAAAAGTCCCAATAAAAAGTGCTTATGTGCTAAAGTCACAGTGCAAAAGCATGCCTTCAATCCAGTGCAGTGATAATGGTGACAGTCCACCCCCTCTGGATGTTCCACTTACCGGACTAAATTGACCCCATAAGCCATATAGCCTAAGAGGTCAGATAGGGCTTGTGTCCCAGTAAGGAACTTGATGGAATCCTTGGGGTTAGGTGTCAATAGTCCCTATGGTCCTTAATACTCCAAGGCACATATATGGAGAAAAGAGACCCCACAATAGTGTAACTCCGATATAACTTTAATGGTATCAAAAATAGACGGTTGCACTCACATTTCTTGAAGAAAGTAAAAGCCAATATAAATCGGGCAAGTCTGGAGATCTTCCATGGCCGTGGATACTGCTCGGGATGGTGCCTGGTCCCAGCGTGCATTCCACCGTACCGGAAGTGACGTGCCGATGTCCGTAGACCGGAAATTGTGTCAACGCGTTTCGCCCTCCCCTTCCGGGCGTTTTCAAAGACGTATTTGGAAACGACCGGAAGGGGAGGGCGAAACGCATCGACGCAATTTCCGGTCTACGGACATCGGCACGTCACTCCCAGGACGGTGGAACGCACGCCGGGACCAGGCACCATCCCGAGCAGTATCCACGGCCACGGAAGATCTCCAGACTTGCCCGATTTATATTGGCTTTTACTTTCTTCAAGAAATGTGAGTGTAACCGTCTATTTTTGATACCATTAAAGTTATATCGGAGTTACACTATTGTGGGGTCTCTTTTCTCCATATATGTGCCTCGGAGTATTAAGGACCATAGGGACTATTGCCACCTAACCCCAAGGATTCCATTAAGTTCCTTACTGGGACACAAGCTCTATCTGACCTCTTAGGCTATATGGCTTATGGGGTCAATTTAGTCCGGTAAGTGGAACATCCAGAGGGGGTGGACTGTCACCATTGTCACTGCACTGGATTGAAGGCATGCTTTTGCACTGTGACTTTAGCACATAAGCACTTTTTATTGGGACTTTTGTGGAATTTTTTAGACATAGACTTATTTGGACTTTTCACTTGAATATTAGCACGCATATTGGACCGATTTTGGTCCACTCTTGTTATTTCACCCCTTGGAGGGGGACACTGCTTATATTTTCACGTATATATTTATATATATTTTTATATTTTTATGTCATGCACGCTGATTGCACAATGCACTTTAGTATAATTTATGAGTGACTTTTTCCATTTGCTATCTATTTCGCTATTTATTCACTTGTTATTTATTACTTACCTTTTGCGCTGGTATTTGGCACTACACCTGGAAACATGCAACAGGCAACCTCATAGATCAGGCTCCTCTGATAAGCAGAAGGAGCGATAGATGCATTTGCCTAGCACCTATCTACCTAGGAGGGTACTACAATAACATTCCCAAAAAAAGGAAAAATGTAAAAATCGCAATTTTTCATCATGTTAGGCCAATTTGTATCCTGCTATATATTTTTTGGTAAAAAATAAATATATCGCAATAGGCGTATATTGCTTGGTTTGCGCAAGAGTTATCACATATACAAACTAGGGGAAAGATTTATGTCATTTTTATTTATTTATTTTTTTACTAGTAATGGTGGCGATCAGCAATTTTCAGCAGGACTGTGACATTTCGGCAAACAGATCAGACCCCTGTAAGAAAAAGACAGGCGCCACTCTAAGTGCAGTAGGACACGTTTTAATGATAAATTTCAAAACACCATATACTCACAAATGAGTAAGTATGGACAGCAGTGGGCAATAAGAACAGTGTTGGGGGTAACTAGTTACAAAGTAACTGATTACAGTAACTACATTACTTTTTTTGGTAACTAAGAAAAGTAACTAGTTACAATACTAATATTGGTAACTAACTACACTACTTTACTAGACTATAGGAGGTAACTACACTACTTTACTAGACTATAGGAGGTAACTACACTACTTTACTAGGCTATAGGAACGCGCTTTCCTGCGTTACCCAAGCCGTGCAATGCAATTGTTATTTCGAAGAATAGAGAGGGATGAAGTGACTTGTTATGACTTTTTGTTGCACTTTATGTTTTATTCTGTTTTTTTATGGTTTTGTTCTCATGTTTCCCAAAGCCGGTGTTTATACAATAAACTCTATGCAGAAAGAGTGTCATGTATCTTCTTCTACACGGTCAGTTAAGAAAGAGGAAAGTAAAGTAATAAGTAGTGAAGTTACTTTTCAAATGCAGTAACTAATAAAGTAATCTCATTACAATTTACAGAAGTAACTAGTAACTAGTTACATTTTTTGAGTAACTACCCCAACACTGAATAAGAAATAGGTTCCGTCCAGGGGGTAGGTGCATCCGGATGCCTGTGAAAGACTCGAACGGTCCACTGAGTGGTCCGCTATGGCCGGTGGAAGTCGGCGTTTCCCGAACACTGGGGGCACTGTAGGAGCTTCTGGCAGCGCACTTCCGGCTGGAACGTAGGAACGTGATGAGGTGGCAGGCGACGCATTGTCGGAGCATGCGCTCCCTGAGGCCTGAGGAAGGAGCGCATGCTCCGACAACGCGTCGCCTGCCACGTCATCACGTCCCTACGTTCCAGCCGGAAGTGCGCCGCCGGAAGCTCCTACAGTGTCCCCAGTGTTCGGGAAACGCTGACTTCCACCGGCCATAGCGGACCACTCAGCGGACCGTTCGAGTCTTTCACAGGCATCCGGATGCACCTAACCCCTGGACGGAACCTATTTCTTATTGCCCACTGCTGTCCATACTTACTCGTTTGTGAGTATATGGTGTTTTGAAATTTATCATTAAAACGTGTCCTACTGCACTTAGAGTGGCGCCTGTCTTTTTCTTACAGTACTCTGCAAGTTTTCCTTCTCGCTTGTGACAGAGCAGCCTTCAAGTGTACATAGACTTGTTTTACACATACTTATGGACCCTATGGACTCTATACATGTAATAGCATTATAGAATTTCCATTTGACCCCAGACGGTAGTAATCATTGGTATCCCTCTATTTTTTGCACCAGTACATTTATTGTGTTGTAGATCAGACCCCTAACTGACATTTTTTACACTTTTGGGGGGACCAGGGACATTACTACAGTAATCAGTGCTAAAAATATGCACTGTTTCTGTAATAATGACACTGGCAGAGAATGAGTTAAAGAGGAAGTAAACCCTCCTCTACAACTTGTACCTATAGGTAAGCCTATGATAAGGCTTACCTATAGGTACTGTAAATATCTCCTAAACATGTACCGTTTAGGAGATATTTACATTACATGCAGCCAGTGACGTCACTGGTGCATGCGCTCTGAAGGAACGGCCGATCGTGCCGTTCCTTCAGAGTCCCGTGCCGTGACTGTCGGCTCTTGCGCACGTGCGCGGGAGTGACATCACCGCGGCTCCGGCCAATCAGATGGCCGGATGACGCGATCCCGGAAGACGGGCGACTGGACATGTCGCCTGTCATAGAGGTGAGTGAGCGGCACGGCGGGGGCTCGTTCTAGCTCATTATGGCTTTCTCTTGCAGGGTGGAAAAAAAAAAAATGCACGGGTTTACAACCTCTTTAACCCAGGGGCGATCAAAGGGTTAAATGTGAGCCTAGGGGGTGTTTTCTAACTGTGGGAGGGATGGGCTTACAACAGCAAACCGCGGTTCTCTCATAACGGGGATCGATCGCAGGTACCTGGCGGCAATTGGGGCTGCCGGCCCCGTGGATCAGCTTCCCCGCTGGTAGGCACGCACGCAAGCCCCCAGGATCGCTCCTGTGGACCGCCGTACAGGTACGGTGGTTTGCGGGAACCTGCCAACCTGCCGCCGTATAACTGCGGTGGCTGGTCGGCAAGTGGTTAAAGAATAACTTCATTAAAATAGTCAGGGACTGCATAGCAACCAGCAACTGTTGAGACAATAAACCATTTGGTGAGAAGTATATAATGTACAGTATCGTGTATATAGTGCAGGAGTCTGTAAAGCTGAGCACAGGGGTTTGTAACGCACAGTGTAGGGAGAGTGCAAAATCACCCCCCATCCCTCCCACCCTTCACAAGCAATACTCTTCCCCACTTTACCCCTTCAGTAAAAAATCATACCCCCTCCCCTCCAAAAAAAAACAAAAAAACAAAAAAACACAGCACTAATTTGCACACTCACCCCCCCCCCCCCAGCCCCAGCACAATTCCCCCTTCTTCCCTATCCTAGCATTTATCCCCATGCCCTTAGGTTCCCCCTCACAGCGCAAATGCTTTTTTCCCCCAATACCTATTCAGAGCACAAGAAATACCCCCAAATTTAATCTCCCAGCAAAAATTCTCTCCCCCCTCAAACACAAATCCCCCCCCCCCACAATTTCCTCATCTGGCACAGATCCTTCTCCTCCCAGCATAAATCCTTTTCCCTCTTCACAGCACAAATCTTACACCCCACCCCAAAATCCCCCATCCCTCTGCGTTCCATGCTCGTTTCCCACACTGCATTAAAAAGACAGTGCAGTTGTGCTCTGCAGTGGGTGTCGATGTTAGCTTAACAGTACCCCAAACGCCGGTCACGGATGCAGTGGGTTTGCTTGCATGGTACAGTAATACCATGCAATCCAGTTGCTGTGCATTTCTTAAAGTAGTGCATGCACTACTTTGGTGCAGTCTGGCGTGATTTCAGTCCATTCAAATTAATGAATTGCGGGGATATGTGTTAGGGGGCATCGTGGGAGGGGAGAAGACTTCTGCTGGGGGGGGGGGGGGGGCGGTGATAAGTTCTCTCAAATCCTAAAGTGCCCCTAGCACATATACCCCCCCCCCAATCACTCCAAGTTAACTTTGTAGGCTAGAAGCCTCAAGTAATTAATTATAAATTACAAATAAATACGAATACTGTCGTTACAAATAATTAATTACAGACCTCAGATCAGAGCTGTTCAGGCAGAGCTCTGTGCCTCCTCCTTGCCTCCTCCTCTTTGTAAAGGAAAACGTCACAGCAGGAGGAGGAGGGGGTGGGCTCAGTGCTCTCTGCTCTGCACTGAGTGTGTATGCCAGAGTCAGCCAGTGGGGAGAGATGCCGGCTGCCACAAAAATTACTTACGGCGTGCGGTACCCAGACACCCTGCACAAGCTGCCGGTGTTCTGGGACTCAGTCCTGATTCACCGGGACAGTTCCGGCGAATCTGGGACGGTTGGGAGGTATGATCTAGGTATGTTCACAGTTGGTGCGATTATTCGCAAATGGAAGAGAAACAAAAAAACTGTCAATCTCCCTTGGTCTGGGGCTCCATGCAAGATCAAGATCTCACATTTTGGAGTTTCAGTGATCATGAGAACAGTGAGGAATCAGCCCAGAACTACCCAGGAGAATCTCATCAATGATCTCAAGGCAGCTGAGACCATAGTCACCAAGAAAACAATTGGTTACACACTACTCTGTGAAGGACTGAAATCCTGCAGCGCCCGCAAGGTCCCCCTGCTCGAGAAAGCACATGTGTGTGTATATATATCTGAATATATATTAAGAGAAGATTAAGTAAAACTGTTTATGAAAACTGTCTGGTACTGTATAGTGTTAAAAATCTGGACTCCTGTTTTTCCTGTCCTTGTTCTATATCAAACCCTTAGGAGATGTATTTATTTAAAAAGGTTGGACATACACATACAGATCACATTTTGAGATATATATGTATATATATATATATATATATATATATATATATATATATACATATACATATACATAGTCATGGCCAAAAATATTGGCACCCCTTCATTTCTGTCAGATAATGCACCACTTCGCCCAGAATATTGTTGCAATTACAACAATATTGCACCCCAGAATTCTTTGGTAGTCTTTAGGTTCATAATGCTATGCACACAGTCAAGACATCTAGTGCCTGAAGCAGCAAAACAACGCCAAAACATCAGTGAACCTTCACCATGTTTGACTGTAGGGACTGTATACTTTTCTTTAAAGGCCTCGTTTCTTTTAATGAAAACAGTAGAATGATGGGCCTTACCAAAATGCTCTTATTTTGCTTCGTCTGTCCACAGCGCATTCTCCTAAAGGCTCTTTAGGCTTCCTCGGGTAAGCTTTGGCAAACTCCAATAGGGCTTTTTTATGTTTCTGTGTCAGCAGTGGGGTCCTCATGGGTCTCCTACCATAGCCTTCCTTCTCATTTAGTTCTGTGCCCGAAGGTCAGCTTGAATTTGTATAGAAGTCCATCAAGGTTCTTTATCCACCATTCAAACAATTCTTCGTTGCAATCTTTGATAAACTTTTCTCTTTCGTCCACGTCCAGGCAGATTAGATACAGTGACATGGGTTGTAAACTTATTGACAAAGTTGTGCACAGTGGACACAGGAATATTAAAATCTCTGGAGATAAACTTGTAACCTTAAGATTGTCCATGCTTTCCACAATTTCTGTTCTCAAATCCTCAGACAATTATTTTCCGCTCTTTCTCTTCTCGAAGGACTGTTTGGCACATAGAGACACACCAAAAAGGTTAAGTCAATTTTTCACTATTTTAACTGGTTGCTGGTGTGATTTCTATATTGTCAGCACCTGTTAATTGATACAGTTGAGGCAAATTTCAAATTACAGGAGCATTACAAACTTGGAATGCAATTATTTCTTAGAAATTTGAGAAGGTGCCAATAAATTTGTCCATTCCATTTTTTGCAGGTTTTGCATTGAATGTGTCAGATTTGGCTTTTTGTTTCTCCACTTTTTTGTGTCATACCAATACAGACAAAAGAAATAAACACAAGAATGCCTAAACATTTGTAATTGCAACAATTTTCTGGGCAAAGTGGTGCATTATCTGACAGAAATGCAGGGGTGCCAATATTTTTGGCCATGACTGTATACATATATAGTATCATCTCTGCTGCCATTTACATTGGTGACCAATCACCATATGATATATATATACATATATACATATGACATATATACCATATTTCCCCTCCCAGGCAAAGTGATGTACCGGTACGTCTCTAGCCTGGGATGCGAATAGGGGGCGAGCGCGCGCCGCCGGAGGCGCGCTCCCGCTCGTACCCAACGAAGCCGGCACGTGTGACCGGCGGACCCGATGTCCGCCGGTCACTCGCGATCGTCGGGCAGAGAGGGAGAAAGGCAGGCGGCTAGTGTAAACAAAGCCACCTGTCATTCTCCCCTGTGTAAAAGAACTGATCTAACGGTCCTGCTATGTAGGACCGTTGATCTGTACTATTAAACCACTAGCCACATCCAATGACAGTTAGAAACACGCCCCTCGGGACACACTTAACCCCTCCCTCTCCAATAAAGTTAACCCCTTCCCTCCCAGTGTCATTTTTACAGTAACAGTGCATATGTATAGCACTGATTACTGTAGTAATGTCACTGGTACCCCCAAAAGTGTAAAAAATGTCAGTCAATGGTCCGATCTGTCCGCCGCAATGTCGCAGAACCGCAAAACAAATCGAAGATCGCCGCCATTACGCGTTACAAAAAAAAACACAACGAAAATGACAAAAATCTTTCCCTTAGTTAGTAAACACAATAACTTTTGCGCAAACCAATCAAAATACGCTTATTGTGATTTTTTTTTACCAAACATAGGTAGCAGAAAACAAATTGGCCAAAAATTTAAAAAAATTTAGATTTTTAAATTTTTTTGGGGGGGAATTTCATATAAAAAAATGTCAGTGAAGGGTCCGATCTGTCCGCCCCATTTAAAAAAAAAACAACAAAAATGACAAAAATCTTTCCCTTTGTTAGTAAACGTGATAACTTTTGCGCAAACCAATCAAAATATGCTTTTTGCGATTTTTTTTTTACCAATCATATGTAGCATAAAACAAATTGGCCGAAAATGTTAAAAAATTTTGATTTTTACATTTTTTTGGGGGGAAAATTTCATATAAAAAAATGTGAAAAATATTGTTATTTTTGCAAAATTGTCGCTCTTTTTTTGTTTATAGCACATGATCAAAAAATCGCACAGGTGATCAAATACCACCAAAAGAAAGCTCTGTTTGTGGGAAAAAAGGACGTCAAATTCGTTTAGGTACAGCATCGCACGACCGCGCAATTTTCCGTTAAAGTCACGCAGTGCCGAATCGCAAAATACCCCCTGGTCAAGAAGGGGGTAAAATCTTCCGGGGCTTAAGTGGTTAAAAAAGACAAACACTCAGTTTAGAAAGTGAGACTGTGTATTGTATAGCTTCAAGTAGCCAGCACATTGGCTTAACCCCTATACATGTTTTGAGCTGAGGCTGTAAATCTGCCTCTAACCAGTTATAGAAACAGATGTGAGGTCAAAGTGCAACACAAGACATCTCTTCCTGTGAATCTCATGTCAAAGTTTTTTTTATAAGTCTTGGTGCAAAGGTCATTATGGGTCCATTCAATGTCAAATCTGTCCATCTGAGTATATGTTGGTTTGTAATCTTACTGAAAACACTTACAGTTTAACAGCCAATAATATTGCCAATGTTTGAAACTGGGGCAATAGGTGCTAAAGGGCAATTTCAAAACTGATATAGTTCTAAAGACCTGCATAATGGATCACTGGACCCCACAAAGAGACACATGGCATTAAACATAGCATACAAAGACAAATATTTAGAGAAAACATAAAATATTTCATCTTGTTTTGAGCTCTGTGGAAAATTGTGACAGATCACCTTAGTACCAAATATGTTATTGGGTTTACAGCTGTCTTTGCAATTCCAACCCTCTGTGTTGGTGGGGGGCAAAGGTGGAGACCAGGAAATCTGCAAGCTCCGCACATTGGTGAAGAATTTAACAAGGTATAATAAAATCAGAAAAATAAACAAGAAAAAAAATGCAGTGTGAACATAACAGATGCCACATCAACAGTAGCATATCCCATAAACCCATAACTCTTACTCTTAGTAATGGAAGTCTGACTGCTTGTAGACCAGGAGAAGATATTCATTTAATCGCCTGAATCTGTTGTACAAAACTTTAATCAAACCAAAGCCATGGTTGTTAAAATCCACCAGTGGGATCAATGAAATAAATACATTATTGTGCTTTGCACACTGATCAAGCACTGTTTGTGTTAGCAAGCACATAAGTTGTTTGTCATCCATCTAGTGCCAGCCTAGATTGCAAAATCAAGAATGACCCAGAGGACATTCTGCTACCTTTTCTGCCCTTGCAGCATTTCATATTTAAAAATAACGACTAAAAACCTTTTTATCTATTATTTTTTATTTGTTACTACCTCAATCTTCTAGGTTGTAAGCCCTAACGAGCAGAGCCCTCTGATTCCTCCTGTATTGAATTGTACTGTTACTGTATTTTCTTCCCCCACATTGTAAAGCGCTGCGCAAACTGTTGGCGCTATATAAATCCTGTATAATAAGAATAATAATAATAATCACCTGTCATGACAAAAATAAGTGAACTTTTGTGTGCCCCTACCTATATGTTGACATATATCAGCTGCAGATGTAGTGGGCAGATCTTAGTGGAATGGGTAAGCTTGTCATACATAGCCTGATGATGGAGCAGTGTAGGGGCATCTGGGCAACAGTAGGCTAATATTAGAAAAACTCTAACAGATGAGAAGTTGTTTCCATATTTTTCACTGCTCTTGCGTCCAGGGCCGCCAAAGGAGGGTACCACCGGTCCTCCTTTAGGGGGCCCGGGCACACAGGGGGGTTGTGCGGTGGGGAAGAGGGAGTGGCAATGACAGAACAAAGCCCTGTGCAGTTTTCTACAGCATCATAAAGTTTCTCTCCCTCCCCCCTTGCTGCTTTCAGCTGCTGCAAGGAGAGACACAGACAAAAGGCATCATTATGTAATTGCCCCCCCCCCCTGTTGCACCGATCCCCCTCCCTGTGCTGCTCACACCTGACTCCCCACTGTGCTCCTAGCCCAGACCACCCACCCACCCATTGCCACCGGCTTAGTTCTCCCTCTGGCTGCTGCAGGTACACAGAGGGATGGAGAGTAGGGGAAGAAGCCAATAAATATGTCATTTACCGGCCCCTTCCTTTTCTGAATGGACACAGTGAGCGATTGGTACCAAATATTTGAAGTATAGTAAACTGTGTTTACTATGATAGAGTTCACAAATGAACAGGAGCCTCTGTCTCCTCTTCACTCATCTTCAGTGCAGCTGAGGCTGCAGAGAAAGGAATTAAAGGTGAGATGTCAGGGGGCTGATATTTCACCCAAGCCCCTCAACAGTATTATAGAAAAAATAAAAAATAATTTAAAAGTGTAAAAAATAACAAATTGTAAAAAACAATAAAAAAAAAAAATTGTAAGAAATAATAGGCTCATTCACGTGGGTTCTCTGGCCCATACAGTGTGAATGAGTGGTTTGTTTGTTCAGCTGGAGATGTCTGTTACTCTATGAGGATGCAGCGGCTGTATGAACACAACCGCAGGTCCTAATTTAATAAATGCGCAGGTGCTGATGAGTGGCCCCAAATGCACACTGTCTATGTTTAGGGCCATACACCTGCACCCACACATCTGTGAAATTAGGACCTGAAGCTGTGTTCATACAGCTGCTGCATCCCCATAGGATAACAAAGGCTGCCTGCACACAGCAACACTGATTCATACTGCAGAGGCCTCAGCACCTAAGTGAATGAACCCCACAACCTCATTTACCCACAGAACATTTTTATGAGCTTAATACAGTTCTATCCTTTAGATTTAGCAGGGATTTAGCAAGTTATGTTAGGTTTGTGTCGACTACATCACATGTAACCCTGTTTTGGGTGTGGGGGTGTCATGTGAGAGAACCCTTTCCTGGCAGTTTACATCCGTTTTCTCCCTGTAGTACTTGAGTATAAGTAGGAAACAGGGAACTTTCCTGAATTCTCTCTAGTAAAGTGCCTTGGTCGTTGCAAACGGGACCACCTTCTGAGAGCACCCTGTTCTTAGGTGGTTCACTCATGGCGCTTTTCCACTGCATGGAACCGAACGGTTCGGCTCGCTTTTGTGCTTTTCCACTGCATGGTACCACATGGTACGGTGTGAGAATGGTTCGGTACGGTACGGTACGGCGGCACTTTTCCACTATATGGAACCGGACAGTACAGCTCGCTTAAACAGTACCACCTCAGTTGTGGTTTCAAGAGGGCTGTACCAGTACCATGTCCCACAATCCTTTGCATGCAGCCTTGACTGTTTGTCACTACTAGCCACTGATTGGTCAGAGAATCATTGTTATCCCACCCACTTTACTGTAGTGGAAAAGCAAACCGTACCAAACCGTACCGAACCGTTCCAACACCGTGCCTTGCGGTACCATGCAGTGGAAAACCAAACAGAGCCAAGCAGGGCCAAGTGGAGCCGAGTCGGTACTTGCAATGGAAAAGTGCGATTACTTTCTTTCTTGCAGTAATACAGGTCCAGTTTTCAGACATCTTTTCAAAGGCCCTAATCTCCAGCCCAGCAGCTTCCTGCCAGGCACACAGCCTGCTGATCTAGAACATCTCCTCAAAGGGAGGAAGGGCTAAGGTACACGAACAGAAGAGTTCTCAACTTTTCTCACCAGTGATTGGCCAGCTAACAGAGACAAAGCTCACTATGGTGCACCCCTGTCACAGAATACTGAAGCCTACATGTATGGTGGATTGTATAATATGGAGAACTTCTGAACACAGCATTCTGAAGGAAACCTTGCAAAACAGCAAAAACGCAACAGGGCTGAGGGAACACATCTCTTAGACCTACAAACATTCCAAATTTTGAAAATGTGGAATGTGGAATTAAGATGAAGTAAGAAGTTATCAATTGTTGTTCTTGGTGGAAATATCTATGGACAACCATAGCGCCGGGTGTCAAAGGGCTCATCTACCACAAGTATAACGTTTGGCTCAGCTTAACATTCCTATTTCATGTAAATGGAGTTAGCAAGACATCCCAGTTGTGTGGCTGAACTAATACTTACATTTCTCAGCTGCACCATTTGCATTCATGTGAATATCTGCAAACATCCAAATAACTTGCCTCCCAAAATAATATGAACAAAGTTTTCTTTCCTGTTTTACACCACAAGTCTTGATCCTAAAGGATATCACAGGAAATATGCTTTATCGGGAGCATCTTTAATTAAACAGTTTTATAAAAACAAGTTCACCATCTGGACTGTAGTGTCACTATGATGACTCTGCATTAAACCTAAAGACCTCCTGACGAAAGATCATTTTTAATTGAGCAGGTGGGCTGACCGAGTACAAATATTTGTCAGATTCCTGTTTATGTGCAGAGTAAATTGTTGAAAGTGTTCGTTAATGAAGCATCTCCTGTTATTTATACTAAATACAAACTGTGTATTTTGGTAGCTGAACATTTATTCTCTGTACCAGGAAGGAAGAGCACCAATACATTATATAGTAAAACATTTTTTTCTGTGTAGTTAGAATTGAAAAAAGTATTACCAATTCCTTCCACCAGAATAACATTTTTGATTTCTCTATTTAATCAATGTAGAAGTCCCTTAATACAAATTTAAACTTTTTTTTTTTTTGTTTTAGATTGAGTGGGTAACGTCTAGAGTGGGTAACGTCTAGAAGCTCTGCAACGGGGACACAGCCAGAAATAAAAAGTTCTAACTTTTTCTCTACAAAACAAGCAAATTTTTTAGTTTAGTCTGTGTTGCTGTTGGAGAGTTACCCTGGTAAAACATCCACAGGCCATATAGTGAGGCTAATGTTTCTAACTGGGCCCCAAATAGCAGGAAAAAAAAAAATCTGCCAGGGGTTTTGACCCATTCCCCACAAGTTTTGGCTGGGCATACACTTTATCAAAGGTTGTCACTTGCACATGCCTTTAGAAAAAATTTGAAATTAAAGAAAAAAAAAAATTTAAAACTGAACTCTAGCAAGATATAGAAAACACAAATTAGTGCAACTCAATATTCATCAATATATTATTACCTTTTTCTTTTTTTTGTTAATGCAAGTGGCATACTTGCTTGAATGTCTTGGTGTCCATAGCTCCCAACTGTCCCTGATTTCAAGGGACTGTCTCTGATTTGAAACAAAGTCCCTCTGTTCTTCTTTCCTCATCATTTGTCCCTCATTTGGGTCTGAACTATATCGTTGTATAAAAATGCATAATTTATCTTTCAAAAAGTGTTTCCCAGTGCTAAACCTTTCATCCATTTTCTAAATTGTTACATTTGAAATTTCAACTTGTGGGTTTAACTTATCTTTTTTTTTTGTATAATTCTCCTTTAACCACTTTCCGACCGGCCCATGGTCGAAAGACGGCTGCAGAGTGGTTGTATAGTTCTGGGAGGGCGTATATGGACGTCCTCCCAGAATCGCGCTCCCGCGCGCCCCCTGGGGCACGCACACGGGAGTGTCCACGCTCTCCGGGTCCCGGGGACCCGACGCGGGTCCAATGACGGAGCGATCACGTCACAACAAACCGGCGCATGTCCGGTTAATTTCTCTCCTCTCCTCGGACGCTGTACACAGCAATCGGTACAGCGTGCGAGGAGAGGAGAGAAACTGCAGCTGCACGCCTCCTCTGCCTCAACTGTGCCCAATTAGTGCCCCATCCGTGCCCCATCCATGCATCATCCGTGCCTCATCCATGCATCATCCGTGCCTCATCCATGCATCATCCGTGCCTCATCCATGCATCATCCATAACTCATCCATGCATCATCCGTGTCACATCCGTGCCCACCCATGCCACCTCAGTGCTCATCAATGCCACATCCGTGCCCACCCATGCCACCTCAGTGCTCATCCATGTCACATCCGTGCTCATCCATGCCTCATCTGTGCTCATCCGTGCCTCATCTGTGTGACATCTGTGCCTGCCCATGCCATCTCAGTGCTCATCCATCCCACATCTGTGCCCGCCCATGCCACCTCAGTGCTCATCCATGCCACATCCATGCTCATCCATCCCACATCTGTGCTCATCCATGCCACATCAGTGCTCATCCGTGCCACATCCATGCCACCTCAGTGCTCATCCGTGCCACATCCATGCCACGTCAGTGCTCATCCGTGCCACACCCATGCCACTTCAGTGGTCATCCGTGCCACGTCAGTGGTCATCCGTGCCACATCAATGCCACGTCAGTGCTCATCCATGCCATGTCAGTGCTCATCCATGCCACATCAGTGCACATCCGTGCCACATCAAAGCCACGTCAGTGCTCATCTGTGCCACATCCATGCCACGTCAGTGCTCATCCGTGCCACATGAATACCACGTCAGTGCTCATTCGTGCCACATCCATGCCAGGTCAGTGCTCATCCGTGCCACATCCATGCCACGTCAGTGCCACATCCGTGCCACATCAATGCCATGTCAGTGCTCATCTGTGTCCCATACATGCCATGTCAGTGCTCATCCGTGCCACATCAATGCCACATCCATGCCATGTCACTGCTCATCTGTGCCACATCCATGCCACATCAGGGTGCTCATCTGTGCCTCATCCATGCCACGTCAGTGCTCATCCGTGCCACATCAATGCCATGTCAGGGCTAATCCATGCCACATCAATGCTCATCAGTGCCACATCCATCCCACGTCAGTGCTCATCAGTGCCACATCCATGCCACGTCAGTGCTCATCCGTGCCACATCAGTGCTCATCAGTGCAACATCCGTGCCACGTCAGTGCTCATCAGTGCCGCATCCATGCCACATCAGTGCTCATCAGTGCCACACCCATTCCACGTCAGTGCTCATCAGTGCTACATCCATGCCACGTCAGTGCTCATCCAGGCCACATCCATGCCACATCAGTGCCACTACAATGCTCATCAGTGCTCTACAGTGTCTCACAAAATTGTAATGGGAAGTCAGGAAATGACGATGATCCCTGCATGTTGGGCCTCTGTATGTGGTCAGGCCATGTGGTATCGCCATACTCAGGAGGAATGGCATAATGTATTTTGGGATGTCATTTTTGCTATGTACATGCTATGTGTTAGAAATGTCTTATAATTGGACAACTTTGTGTAAAAAAAAAAAATGCGTTTTGGTTTTCTTTCCACATTTTCCAAAAATTTGTGGAAGAAAATGACATGTTCAAAAGACTCATTATGCCTCCTAGATCATGTGTTGGGGTGTTTTCTTTCCCATTTTGTGGGTAATTCCATTGTCCTGGTGCTCCAGAGCTTTCAAAAGTGTGATAGGTGGTCAGAAAATTATATGTGTAATTTTTGCTTCTAGTGCTCCTTGGATGTTGGGCCTCTGTATGTGGTCAGGCTGTGGAAAAGTCCCATACTTGTGGTATCGCCATACTCCGCAGTAGCAGAATGTATTTTGGGGTGTAGTTGCAAGTATGCCTATACAGTGTGTAAGAAATAACTTCGTAATATGACCATTTTGTGAAAAATATATATATTTTTTTAAATCTTAATTTTGCAAAGAATTGTGGGAAAAAATTACAACTTCAAAAAAAACTCACCATGCCTCTTACTAAATACTTTGGAATGTTTATTTTCTAAAAAGGGGTCATTTGGGGGGTATTTGTACTTTCCTGACTTGTTAGGGTCTCAAGAAATGAGACATCAGGTGTGATCAATTTTCAATGATTGGTACCATAGCTTGTAGACTCTATAACCTTCACAAACACAAAAAAATTTATACTTATTTGGGTTATTTTTAGTAAAGCTATGCAGCAGTATAAATTTTGGTCAAAATTTATGAAGAAAAATGACTAAATTTGCAAAATTTAAAACCAAAACGAAGAAAAATTCATTTTTTTACAAAATTTTCGGTCTTTTTTCAATTATAGTGCAAAAACTAAAAAACCCAATTATGATTAAATACCACCAAAAGAAAGCTCTGTTTGTGTGAAAAAAAGGATGAACATTTCATATGGGGACAGTGTTGCATGACTGAGTAATTGTCATTCAAAATGTGAGAGCACTGAAAGCTGAAAATTGGTCTGGTTAGAAAGGGGGTTTAACCGCCTTAGCGGTAAACCCGAGCGTGACTCGGGGTAGGAATTTTCTGGTATTAGCGGTATCCCCGAGTCACGCTCGGGGTCAATGGGCAGAGCGTGCAGACAGCGCAGCGGAGCTTCTCTTACCTTATCCTGGCGATCCAGCGATGATCTTCCATTGCTGTGACCGCCAGCGAGATCTCCGCCGCTCGTCTGTCGGTAGGAGGACTTCCTAGTTCCGTTCCCTGCAGCAGCAATGCTGCATGGGAGCGGAACTAGGGAGGGAAATTCAAAAAAAAAAAAAAAAAAACGTTGCACAAAACACATAACACATTTTATATTATATATATGCATATATATATGCATATATATATATATATATATATATATATATATATATATATATATATATATATGTATATATATATGCAAATATATATATATATATATATATATATATGCAAATATATATATATATATACATATATACACACACACACACACATATATATATATATATATATATATATATATAAAATTATATTATTGATTCGATTATAATTCATGCGTTATATATATATATATATATATATACACACACACACATATATATATATATATATATATATATATATATATATATATATATATCTATATACACACATATATATATAATATATAGCGCATGAATTATAATCTAATCAATAATATAATTTTATTATATATATTATATATTAAATAATAAAATAATATTATTGATTCAATTATAATTCACTTGTTTGTGTTTCAAATTTATCACATCTGGGATGTCTACTAGACTCTTGTTTTGGTCAGGTTTAAGTCAGTAATTACTAAGAATTGTAGGCCTATAATACATAACGCCAAATTTCCATGAAAAGAATTGTACCGCTTTTGGAACAGAATTCCTGACAGAATCATACCGCCAGGGAGGTTAAGTGCCCAGTGGGTAAGTGGTTAAGGGGGTCTGGCAGGGGGTGTGTCTTATGCCTTCATACTTTTGCTATTAGATGTCCCTCATTCCCATCTCAAAAAATTGGGAGGTAGATGTCAGATGTGATGATAATAAGGTGGGATGATACCCAAACAGAGAGGGGAGAATAGGGAGTCATACTGATCACAGAGCCACCTTTTCCATTAACTCCTCTATAGCAATCATGTCATAAAATGCCCTGTATGGTATGACTCCAAAATACACATTTGTAAATCTGGTTTTTAAACTACAAAGTGCTAAGTTACAAACATACATAAATAGTTCCTCCACAATACATTTTTGCAAATTTGTTTTTTAACCACTTGCCTACCACCCCCTTCCTGCCCAGGCCAATTTTCAGCTTTCAAAGCTGTCACACTTTGAATGACAATTGTGCGGTCATGCAACACTGTACCCAAATTAAATTTATATCATTTTTTTCAAACAAATAGAGCTTTCTTTTGGTGGTATTTAATCACTACTGGAATTTTAATTTTTTTGCTGAACGAAAAAAGGCCCGAAAAAAAAAAAAATCTGTTTTTATAGTTTGTTAAAAAATTTAGCAAACAGGTAATTTTTCTCCTTCATTGATGTGTGCTGATGAGGCAGCACTGAGTGACCCTGATAGGCACTGATAGGCTGCACTGATGGGCACTGATAGGCGACACTGATGGGCACTGATAAAGCGGCACTGAGGGGCACTGATAAGGTAGGACTGGTGGGCCCTGATGGGTGGCACTGATAGGTAGCAATGATGGGCACTGATGGGCAGCACTGAAGGGCACTGGTAGATGGCACTGAAGGGCACTAATAGGTGGCACTCACGGGCACTGATTGGCACTAATAGGTGGCAGTGATGGGCACTTATAGGTGGCACTGGTGGGTGGCACTTATGGGCAATGATAGGCACTGGTAGGGGACACTGATAGGCAGCACTGATGATGGGGCACTGATTGGTACTGATAGGTGGCACTGGTGGGCACTGATAGATGGCACTGGTGGGCACTGGTAGGTGGCACTGGTAGGCACAAATGCTCTTCCTCTTCGGGACCAATCTCCCTCTGACAGCAGCCGGCGATCTGCTTTTTTTTCTCCTCACACTGAAAAAAAGCTGATCTCTAGCTGCTGTTTACAACACGTGATCAGCTGTCATTAGATAACAGTTGATCACATGGTAAGGGGTCGGGACCGGGGCATGGACTTGCTGATCACAGAGCGAGCGGAGGGCACTCTGCAGGGAGCGCGCAGGCAGCTTCTGCACGGGAGGACGTACATGGACACCCTCCCGGCAATTATGGTCCGGCTAAATCGCGAAGGGGAAGAAGTTAAACTAAATAGAGCTAAGTCACATACAATATCCATTAGTGCTATGATGGAATTGCATAAAATGTGGCTACACTATTGTACAGTGAGAGAAAAAAGTATTTGATCCCCTGCTGATTTTGAACGTTTGCTCACTGACAAAGAAATGATCCGTCTATAATTTTATTGGTAGGTTTAATTTAACAGTGAGTGACAGAATAACAATAAAAATATCCAGAAAACCACATTTCAAAAAAGTTATAAATTGATTTGCATTTTAATGAAAAAATATTTGACCCCTTCGCAAAACATTACTTAGTACTTGGTGGCAAAACTCTTGTAGGCAATCACAGGGGTGAGACACTTCTTGTGGTTGGCCACCAGGCTTGCACACATCTCAGGAGGGATTTTGTCCCACTCCTCTGAAGACTAGGTCTGGAGACTAGCTAGGCCACTCCAGGACCTTAATGTGCTTATTCTTGAGCTACCCCTTTGTTGCCTTGGCTGTGTGTTTTTGGTTATTGTCATGCTGGAATACCCATTTTCAATGCCCTGGCTGAGGGAAGGAGGGTCTCACCCAAGATTTGATGGTACATGGCCCTGTCCATGGTCCCTTTAATGTGGTGAAGTTGTCATGTCCCCTTAGCAGAAAAACACCCCCAAAGCATAATATTTACACCTCCATGTTTGATGGTGGGGATGCTGTTCTTGGGGTCATAGGCAAATAGGGTCCTCCTCCAAATACAGTGAGTAAGCAAAAAGCTTATGCAGTAATAGTGCCAGGTTATACAGTAATAGCCCCTAGTATTGGTGCCAGGTTATACAGTAATAGCCCCTAGTATTGGTGCCAGTTTACGCTGTAATAACCCCTAGTATTGGTGCCAGTTTATGCATTAATTATCCCTAATATTGGTGCCAGTTTACACAGTAATAACCCCAGTATTGGTGCCAGTTTATGCAGTATTACCCATAGTAATGGTGCCAGTTTACGCAGTAAAAACTCCTAGAATTGGTGCCAATTTCCACAGGAATAAAGCCTAGTATTGGTGCCAGTTTGCGCAGTAATAACCCCTAGTATTGGTGCCAGGTTACACAGTAGTAAAGCCTAGTACGGTTGCCAGTTTAAGCAGTAATAAAGCCTAGTATTGGTGCCAGTTTACGCAGTGATAAAGCCTAGTACTGATGCCATGCTCTCAGCGTGGAGGAGGTAGGGAAGAATAGTGAGACCTACCAACCACAGTGATGAAAGTGTTAAGGCAAGCCACGACCACCATGGAAGATCTTTATGATTTCCCCACAGGTCTCCTGACCCTAAATTACAGCACACCTCTCCATCCGGGACTCCTTTCCTCTGCCACACACCATGGCAAAACTAAGGGGGAAGGCTGCTACAGCGCACCTCTCCATCCGAAGACTCATGCCCCTACAGCAGGAGAACCCAAACTTTTGAGGAGGGAGAGCCACTTTAGCGACTTGGTAAACCGGTTGCGGGCCACAATAAGAGGGAAGATGACAGGTCCATGTCCACTCAGCATATGCAGAGCAGACATGGACACAGCCCCCTCTACTCTATGGGCTCTCCAATCCGATCGGCCCAGACAGAAGGGTACAGATTGGAGATAGGCGGGTGTTAACGGACACGAGTTCATTTACATCTTCCGCTCTATAGAGATGAATGGAGGTGCCAACTGGGTCCACCTGAAAAACAGACAGGCGGACCCGATCGGGCCAATCACGTGAAAGGGGCCTAAGGCTGCTTTCATACGGATGTACTGAGGTTTACCTGCATCTCAACTGACCTCAATCTTCACTTCTTCCTGCAGGATTCCTGCAGGTATCGCGGGCTGCTGCTGTCCCCCAGGCAGGTATGGCTGGTGACTGAGGCTGGCTGTCCTCCAGTGCTGGTACTGCTGGTGGATACTGCTGGCTGGTACTGCTTGCTGGTATTGCTTGTGGGTACTGCTGGTGGGTACTGCTGGCTGGTACTGTTAGTGGGTACTGCTGGCTGGCTCCCAACCCACCATCCCTCAGCATAAGTGTAACAGGAAGCATGTAGCTGCAGTAGAGAGCAGAGCCAAGGCTTCCTGTATGGTTCCTGTGACTGTCACAGGCGGAGTGCATTTGGTATCACTTCGCCAGTGATAGGAGCTGGTGCTATACAGAAAGCATCGGCTATGCTTCCTCTAGTGCCGGCCTGGCTCCATTCTTCACAATGATGCTCAGAGATGGTGAGTCGGGAACCCGCAATCTGCCATCCCAGAGCAGGAGTTGGCCGGGGTCCTGTTGGAGGGGCACATGGGAGGGCACAGCATAATGTTGGGGGCCATGGGCCACTCTGGCCCCCCCGAATGACGTCACTGGCCGGCGGGTTGGACATTTGATCTTCTTGGCCCAAAAGTGCCTCTCCTGTGGACTGTCATGTCTGTTATTGTATATGTTTAAAAAAAAAAAAAAACATATATAATATATATATTTTTTTTCCTGATGGTTGGAATGGGGGGGGGGGGGCTGTGTGCCTTCCATGCTTCCCACCTTAGGGTATACAGAGCTATTTTTGGCTCTGAGTTATATATCTAACATAGTTTTGCTAGACGGGCTTTCGACATTCCCTACCCAGGGCTCTGGTGGGAACGGTTGCTCTCAATTTTATTTTTTATGTTTTTTGTTCCTTTTTGTTATGTCATTACTGACCTGAACCCTCATTGTGCCCGACCCAGGGATTTCTATCCTTGCCATACATTCTCCAGGTTTGGCCCAGCTTACAAACTTTTTGTATCTACTTTTGTATCTACTCACATGTCTATATACTTCTTCATCGTTTTTCTTTTCTTTGCTTCTTTCCACTTCACCCTTCCTTCTATGGCTTATCTTCTCTACTCAACCTATGCCTCTTCAAGGTGTAGGTTACTCTGGCTTGCACATCTCTACCCCATTCAGCATGGCATCCTCCTTAGAATTGTGAATAGCATCCCTAAATTGTATGGGGTTTAACACTCCTGAAAATAGGAGACAAACTTTATACCACTTTCATAAGTCTAGGACATATCTTAATATTGCAGGAAACGCATTTCGGCTCAGATATTGTCCCCTCTATACCCCACAAGTATTTTAACAAGTGATTTCATAGCATTAACCCAAGAGCCAGATCTAAAGGAGTGTCAGTTGCATTTCACTGCTCCTTCACCCCCGAAGTACTAGATTGCTATATTGACCCTTCAGCCCTTCAGGTCGCTACATATTTTTAAAGCTAAAATACGTGCAAACAATCTTTACAGTGACTAATGTTCATTCTCCCAACCAGAAACAATTGCGCTTCCTCTCGTCTGTGGCAGCCCGACTAGAACTCTTTGGTACCACCAATTTAATCTTTGGGGGGCGATCTCAACGTGCCGTTGATCCACAGAGTGGACTCCTCAATGGGTAAGTCATCCCTCACTCCATCCACGCTAACTAAGATATGTTATCTTCTCACACAATTGAACTTGGTAGACGTATGGCGAGTGCTTCTCCCTACAGAACAAGACTACAATTTTTCCTCTGCAGCCCATAAATCATATAGAAGGATCAATTATATACTAATTTCTCAATCCCTCTTAAAATCTGACCCGGCAACTTCGATTGGCTTAAGGTTATGGTCTGTCCACGCACCAGTACGCTTATCGCTTGGTCGTTTTCACAGAACTTCTAAGGGATGGCGGCTAAACGAAAATCTTTGTTTCATATAGCTTGCAAAAGGTCTGTCTCTAAGACCATTACAGTAGTTTGTCCACAATCACATGAGTGACCAGACACATCCCATGACACAGTGGAAAGTGTTGAAATACGTTGTCTGCGGAGTGTTCATAGAGCATGGCTCTAGATTGAAACGGGAAAGCAGGCCGGACATCCACAATCTACTCACCCTTGTTTCATCTTTAGAAGCTACCCACAAATGAACACTAGAACCCACAGTGTTAGCAGGCCTCTCGAATGCACATAGTGACCTACTTCGTCTATTTGCAGATCTGTCCCTTATCGCAAGAGATAGAATGAGACATATACGTTACACTAAGGCCAACAAATTCTTCATGGATCCTACACCTGAGACAAACCAGACAACCTATCCCATATCTTAATACGTCTTCTAACCGCAAAATACATAAGAGTTCGGAGATAGTCTCGGAGTTCAGCCGTTTTTATTCTACTCCCTATAACTTACCCCCCCCCCCCCCCCAGCTCTATTATCACTCCTGTTAGAGATGTAATAGACGTCCCTACCTATATTCAAGAGACTGCCCTACCTGCCTTATCGGAACGTGAGGTGGAGGACTTAGAATCCCTGCTCAAAGAGGTGGAGTTCCTACATGCAATCAAGGTTCTTAAAAACAGGAAGAGCTGTGGCCCGAATAGTTTTACCTCCCGCTTTTATAAAACATTTGCACCCTTGCGAGCCACAATTATTATTTTGAAGCCATAGAGGAATCCCACCTCATCTCCCCTTCAATTCTTCAAGCACAAATAGCAGTAATACCCAAAACAGGAAAAGATCCCTCTAATTGTGGAAGTTACAGACCCATCTCTTTGTTAAGTTATATTCTAAGATACTTGCAAACCGCATAGCCCCCTCGCTACCTACCATAATCCATGGAGACCAGGTCAGTTTCCTTCCCGGTCTAGAAGCAAGTGACAGTAAGACCAAAACCCTACACCTTATATCCTATGCCCACCAACATCGTATCCCCGCTTGCCTCCTGGCTTGTGACGCCGAGAAGGCATTTTTTAATGGGGTCAATTGGTCATTTCTCCGACTGTCATTGCAACAGATTAGCTTATGCCCTAAGTTGCTCACCAAAATAATGTCATTGTATTCCTCCCCTTTGGCTATGGTCCTTGCCAATGGGACAAAATCTGATGCCTTCTCCATAGCTAATGGCACTAGGCAGGGCTGCCCCCTCTGCCCCTTGGTATTTGCAATAGTGATTAAACATCTTGCACAAGCCATTAGACAAAATCCCTCCATACATTGAATGTCCACATCTTCTGCTCACCACAAATTATCCCCCTTTTGCTGACGATTTGTTGACATATTAGGCCCCTTTAGAAACTTCAAACTGAGTATCAATAAAACCGAAGCTCTGAATGTTTCCCTCTCTAAACATGTCCTGGACACCCTCCAAAGTAACTTCCCATTCAATTGGCAAGCACACTCCAATAAATACTTAGGCACAGAGATCCCACACCACTTACAGAACCTTTACTCCCTCAATTATAGCCTTTTATTAACAAAGATCAGAAGATCACTGAAGAATCCTGGCACTATTTGAAGATCCCCCGGTTTGGTCGTATAAATTCATTAAAGATGGACATTCTACCCAAACTGCTATGCCTATTCCAGGCAATACCTATTGCCCTCCCAGGGGCATTTTTTTGCATGTTACGCTCCTTGCTGATCCGGTATTTGTGGCAACAACACCCTTTTCGGCTGAAACATAAACTTCTGTGCACTCACAAATCTTCTGGTGGTATGAGACTACCTGATTTCGAGATGTACCACACTTCAGCTCTTTTCTCCCGAGTCCTGGAATGGTTTCCGCGACCTTTTACAAAGGCCACTATAGCTATAGAACAGGATATGTCCCCAGTGTATCTACGAGCCCTCTTATGGGGACATACCGCTTCATATAGATCCATGTCCTCACTATCACCGTTGACTCACGTGGCCCTATGGATATGGTTTCGACGCTGAGACTCTTTTTAGTTTTTCTTGGAGCCCGGCCAGTGTTACCAGCTAGTAGACATACTCCAATTTATGCCTGAGGACTTCTTGGCCTACTGCATGTAAATTCATGCATCCTACCTCTGGCCTCTTTCAGCCACGTACATCCTTACAATTACTTCCCATCGACTGGCTCACCAATATAAGTCTGACAAAGTATTGTAACATTTTACATGCTTCAGGACAAATACACAGGCCCTTGACTGTGTTTGAGGGACTGTTACACTTCTGAGGGTTCCTCGTCATACAATATCCATAATATATAAAGAGATCATGTCTCACACTCCTTGTTCATTGCTTATATATACCAAGGTGTGGAAAAGGGAACTGGATATGGAGATATCCCCTGAGGAATGACATACAGTGTTCGCGTGTACACACAAATCCTCGATATCCTCCTAAACCCAGGAGAAAAATTTCAAGGTATTATCTAGATCAGGGGTGGGGAACCTTTTTTCTGCCAAGGGCCATTTGGATATTTCTAACATCATTCGGGGGCCATACAAAATTATAAACTTAAAAATTAGCCTGTTATATTTGGCCAAACGTTTAATTTACTCACCCCTAATGTGATGGCTGGAACTGCGTCTCTTTGGTGAGGTATGTGATGTTAGCTGGTATTAATGATGTTGCTATTTGCAACTGGTTTTCCAGGTTTTCTGTCAGTCTGGAGTTTTGAAAATAACTGCTGTGCGTGCTGCTGGCTGATACTGCTGTGGGTACTGCTGGCTCAGGCTGGTAGTGCTGGCTGGTACTGCTGTGGGTACTGCTGGTGGGAAATGCTGGCTAAAGACTCAGGAGCGGCGCCACGCTGGAGGAAAATAGATGTTCCTGTATCTTGGTCAGTCTCCTCACAGGCGAAGTGCATTTGATATCACTCCACCTGTGACTCACTCAGACAGAAAGGAGCCGGAGCTATACAAGAAACATCAACTCCGTTCTAACAGCTCAGCTGCGACAGACAGACCAAGCGGCACAGGGGGCCAGACCAAATGATTTCGGGGGGCTGCATACGGCCCACGGGCCGTAGGTTCCCCACCCCTGATCTAGATGGTACCGAGACCCAGTTGCACTAAACCAGATATTTCCCTTACTCATTCGATTCGTGTTGGTGCTGCCACAGGGTGAGAGGCACTTATATGCATATATCGTGGGAGTGTAACCATATCCGACCTTTTTGGAAACGTATCTTCCACATATACATTGAGATGTATGATAAATCACTCTCTCCCTCACCTAAGATAGCACTTCTGTCTATTCTCCCAGAGTCCGTTAAATCACAAAAGTTCAGTCTTCTCCGCTTTTTCTTATCAGCTGCCCGTTAGCTCATCCCCCGATTTTGGAAATCATCCTGTCTCCCCCCCCTTCACTATGAATGATTATATGCTAATGGAGGAGAAGCAAGCCAGAGAAAACAACACCTGGGAAAAGAGCATGAAGCTATAGTACATATGGATACATTATTCTAGTACAGATAAGTTTCATAGGAACTTTGTGACCTGATCAAATATGTTCTCCATGTATATCTTTATTGCTCTCCAACAGGACTCCTTACTGACCTTTTTACTTAGACTAGCAATCTAGAGATATATAATACCCGTGATTTACACAGTATTAACTTAACTTTAGATCCATATATGCAAGGTTACCCTATAATGCCTTTTCTCTTTGTTGTCTTATTCTTTACTCCCATTGTCTCTAACTGTAGAGTTAATATTGAGCCCTTTCTGTTGGGCCACTAATGTTCCACTACCTGTACAGATGTTTTGGATTTTGTTGGAAATCTCCATTTATTGTTATTATTTCCTCTCCCTTTTCTTCTTTTCTGTATCCTGATTTAGCTTGATTTACTCTTTTTGCTTTATCATTTTATGATGAAACTCAATAAAAATACATTCAACCTAAAACATATACTTTGGTTATCATAGAAGGACATGCTGAATCATTTGGTATCTCTGACGAGTAGTACATCCACCCCATCCAGATATCTCTACATTTTTCTTGTTGGTCCCTAGCAGTGTGTATAACGTTCAGCCTCCATAATGGTATCTACATCCCTCTTCCAATAAAATAGTGTAGGTTAAGTAAATTGCTTCCAGAATCTAGGAATTGGGATTTTTTGCGGTATTTAGGAGATGGGGGATTACGCTTCTCTTGTAAGCCTTCGTTGAGGATGGTATTCCATGGAAGAGGAGGTAAAACAGAGAATTTGTGATTGGCCTAAGGAATTATTTTTTTTAATTCAAGGAGTGATAGCTTCTCAAAATACACAAATTTCAGGACAGGACCACCAGATGATCACATCCCCTCCAACAGTGGTTGCTGGCATAAGGGAATATCTGGGGCAGGTGGGAGGGAGTCTTGTACCATCTGGTGAGAAATTAATATGAGGATTTTTGTGTTCGGGAACTAATAGAAGAGGTATGGGTAATTTTAATGATCCATTGTACCTTGGGGGGGGGGGGGTAAAATCCAGTCCAAGTTCCTTCTCCCATTCCCTGATGTAATAAGGAACCATCAGTGAGCAAGTGCCTAATACCAATTTATACATTTGGGACAGTAAACGTCTGGAGTCAGGGAGTTGTCTGCACATAGATTAAAATGCTGTAAGGTTGGTCACCAGATGCAGTTTGTATTCTAATTTGGAAAGAAAAGTAATTTAATTGGCAACGCCTCCAATTTCTTAATGGAAAGGTACCATAGGGGATTTTAGAACCCAAAAGGGTAATGGAATTCCTTGAGGAGCCATTTTCGCACATGATGTATCCCTGCCTGCCCCCATGAGTGAATAAATCCATGTTCCTCACCTGGCAAGAACCATGGATACCCCCAAAATGTAAACTATTAATAAACTAGATACATTTTTTACTTTGCTTCTGTGCCTCCTTTATGGATTTGTTTAAACGGGGTCTGTCATGGAGATTTTATAAGGTTGATCTGGGTTATAGAATATATGAAGTTATATACTGGAATCCAAAACCTTTTAACCTTTGGCCATGTCCACCAGATGTGATATGTTAGGCCTTCCTGCCTACATACTCTAAAGAAATTAGGGAAGGTATTTGAGACATAGGAGGCAATCCTAGGTACCGTGTACCATCTTAAAAGCACTTTATTGTTGGCTTCTATAACTTAAGCATTAATATTTGATTAGAGGAATTGAGAGCCAGTCCATGTCAGTCTCACAAATCACGAGGCCTGCCCAAGTCTCGCTCCCACCAAATCATGAAAGGTAGCTTTTCAGATTTTATATATGTGACTCAATATCTTTGATGTTTCTACAAAAGTCCTCTATGGACGTCATAGTCGTCAATTCAGATTGCCTACCTAATGAATATAGGAAATGCATTATTTGGGCATAGTGATAGTGTTTATTATTTATTTTCTTGTAGATATTGTTTCAACAAGGTACCCTGGTCGTTGCAGAGGTCAGCTATTTACAAAAAAAACCTGTGGTCAAAGCTGAATTGTAAAATTAGGGGCTAGCGTAGCTAGTTATGATGGGATTTGTACTTGTGTGTTGCCTGTTAAAACAATCTCACATATTCAATGAAAATGACAAGGATGGATATAAGATCAGGGGCTGTTCTTTAACTGGCAGCCACATAAGGTAATTGACTGGTCTAAGGCTGCAAGACAATAATTCAATAGACATCCAATCTGAATGTGTCGAGTAGAATCAAAAAGGATGGGATAATTGTGCAGCCTGGAAGTATGTCAACAAATCAGGGATCCCCAGGCCTCCCTTCTGTTTGGGGGTATATACTCTTTGTTTATTCACCCCGGGTCTTTTGTTCCCCCATATGAATTTAAGAAGTTTGTTTTGAAAAAAATCTGAGATCTATTGACAATGTTCTAAACAGATACATTATTACATAGTTACATAGTAGATGAAGTTAAATAATCCATCCAGTTCATCCTGTGTAGGTGTGTGTGGACGTAATCATTTCTCATACCCCTGAAGGTTTCGATCCTTGAGATGTACATGCAAGAGTCTTTTAAAAGTAGCCATACTCCCCGCAGTTACTACTATTTGTGGCAGGGAATTCCACAGTCTTGTAGCCCTTACAGTAAAGAACCCCCTGCGTTGCCTGAGGTTAAATCTCTTCTCCTCTAAACGCATTGTATGACCTCATGTCCTCATGCATTCCTTGCGACTGAATCATTTTTTTTCTATGCTCAGATCACAGTTGAGGTATTTTTAAATCGCTACCATGTCCCCTCTCAGGCGTCTCTTCTCCAGGGAGAATAAATAAAGCGCTTCTAAACGCTCTTCATAATTAAGGTCCTCTAATCCCCTTATAAGTGTTGTTGCCCTTCTCTGTACTCTCTCAAGCTCCAATACATCCCTTCTGAGGACTGGCGACCAGAATTGGACAGAATACTCCAGATGTGGTCAGACCAGAGTTTTATAAAGTGGTAGGATTATAGTTTTATCTCTGGAATACATTCCCTTCCTTATGCATGCCAATATTCTGTAGGCTTTGGCAGCTGCAGCTTGACATTGCATGCTATTGCCAAGTCTATCTTCCACTAAGACCCCCAGATCTTTCTCCATTTTTGATTCCCCCAGAGGTTCCCCCCTAGCGTGTATATTGCTTTTATGCTATTGGTCCCTAAGTGCAATACCTTGCACTTATCCACATTAAACCTCATTTGCCATGTAGTTGCCCATTTTGCTCAGGTCATTCTGTAAAATATCTGCCTCCCGATGTGAAGTTATTGCCCTGCTCAATTTTGTGTCATCTGCAAAAACTGAGATCGAGCTACTGACCTCGTTCTCAATGCTATTTATGAATAAATTGAACAAAATTGGTCCCAGAACTGAGCCTTGGGGGACCCCACTTACCACCCCAGACCAGTCAGAGTATGCGTTGTTTATTACCACCCTTTGGACACGCCCCTTTAACCAGTTCCGCATCCAAGAGCAAACCTTGTGGTTGATGCCTGTCGCCCTTAATTTATAAATCAAGCGTTTGTGGGGAACTGTGGGATTCTCTTTCCACCTATCTAAATCATCTGCTGCTTGAATAATGGAGGATCATTTTTTTGGTACAGAGTGCGTAGCACAGGTGTTAAACGTATTCTTAGATAAGGTAAGGCATCCAGTTGCTATTTAAATTGAAAGCTGTTTTTGACATTTTGAAGAGTTTGGGCTGGTTGTTTCTTAGGTCTGAAATAATACAGAACTTTTGTAGGGTGTGTAGCAAATTGGGTATGGAGAAGTTGGGAGAAGAGAGCAGCATTAAAATATCATTTATGAAAAGTGCACTTTTATGCTCCTGTCCTCAACATCGAAGGCCTCTGATATCTGGATTTTCTCTCATTTTCAATGCCAATGTGAACAGAATAGGACACAGAGGACATCCTTGGTGAGTGCCGTAGAAAATTCAAAAGGTCTGTGATTTAAAGCCCTTGATCATAAGAGATGCTAAGGTTTTTTATATAAGGTTCGAAAAATGGATATAAACGTTGGACCAAACCCATATTTTTTCAAAGTAAAAAATATATACTCTCAGTATAAAGACTCAAAGGCCTTCTGTAGATCTAGGGAGAGTAACATACCATCTCCTTTTCCCATCTTTGTCCCAGTTAGAATGAATGGCTGATCTACACTATCTAGTACCCTTCACGTTTGACTGTATGCTTTGTCTCATAGGGAGCTAGAATTTCCATCATTATTTTAAGGTCTAGGTTAATTTCACACAGTCGCTATGGTCCTTTCCCAATTTCAGAATAACATGAATAAAGGCAGTATTTTTGTGGAGAGATATTATTGAAACTGTTTCTGATACTATTAAAGAGAATAGTGTCCTGAAAACCCATCTGGGCCCAGGGCTTTTGATGGTTTGATTTTTTTAAAAGCCTGCTTGTTTTCTCCCTTAGAAAAATCGGCCTTTAACATTTTGGGAAGGAAGATCATTAAAAAACATATCCACCTGTTCCTTGGAAAAGGATTCAGGAGTTGAATAAAACTTGACAAAAAAATGCAAGAACTCTCTGGAGATCAGTCGTGGATTAAGAAGAGCATCAGAATAGGCTTTGGGTGATAGTTTTCTCGCTAATATAGAACTTGGCTTATCACCTAGTGTATATCTACAGTGGGGATTGAAAGTTTGGGCACCCCAGGTAAAAATGTGTATTAATGTGCATAAAGAAGCCAAGAAAAGATGGAAAAATCTCCAAAAGGCATCAAATTACAGATTAGACATTCTTATAATATGTCAACAAAAGTTAGATTTTATTTCCATCATTGACACTTTCAAAATTACAGAAAACAAAACAATGGCATCTGCAAAAGTTTGGGCACCCTGCAGAATTTATAGCATGCACTGCCCCCTTTGCAAGGCTGAGACCTGGCAGTTTCATTGATTGTTCTCAATCATCGTCTGGGAAGACCAGGTGATGTCAATTTCAAAGGTTTTAAATGCCCAGACTCATCTGACCTTGCCCCAACAATCAGCACCATGGGATCTTCTAAGCAGTTGTCTAGAAAACTGAAACTGAAAATAGTTGATGCTCACAAAGCTGGAGAAAGCTATAAGAAGATAGCAAAGCGTTTTCAGATGTCAGTATCCTCTTTTCGGAATGTAATTAATAAATGGCAGTCATCAGGAACAATGGAAGTTAAAGCAAGATCTGGAAGATCAAGAGAAATATATCAGACAGAACAGCTCACAGGATTGTGAGAAAAATAATTAAAAACCCACGTTTGACTGCACGATCCCTCCAGAAAGATCTGGCAGACACTGGAGTTGTGGTACACTATTCCACTATAAAGAGATACTTGTACAAATATGGTCTTCATGGAAGAGTCATCAGAAGAAAACCTCTTCTACGTCCTCACCACAAAAATCAGCATTTGAACTTTGCAAATGAACATATAGACAAGCCTGATGCATTTTGGAAACAAGTTCTGTGGACCGATGAGGTTAAAATTGAACTTTTTGGTCGGAATGAGCAAAAGTAAGTTTGGAGAAGAAGGGGCACAGAATTTAATGAAAAGAACCTCTGTCCAACTGTTAAGCATGGGGGTGGATCAATCATGCTTTGGGGTTGTATTGCAGCAAGTGGCACAGGGAACATCTCCCGAGTAGAAGGAAAAATGGATTCAATAAAATGTCAGCAAATTTTGGATGGAAACTTGATGCTATCTGTGAAAAAGCTGAAGTTAAAGAGAGGGTGGCTTCTACAAATGGATAATGATCCTAAACACACCTTGATTTCACGGGGGATTACATCAAGAAGCGTAAACTGAAGGTTTTGCCGTGGCCTTCACAATCTCCTGACCTCAACATAATTGAAAATCTATGGATAGACCTTAAAAGAGCAGTGCGTCACAGACAGCCCAGAAATCTCAAAAACTGGAAGACTTTTGTAAGGAGGAATGGGCAAAGATACCTCAAACAAGAATTGAAAGACTCTTGGCTGGCTACAAAAAGTGTTTTACAAGCTGTGATACTTGCCAAAGGGGGCAGTACAAGATATTAACTCTGCAGGGTGCCCAAACTTTTGCAGACGCCATTTTTTTGTTTTCTGTTATTTTGAAAGTGTAAATGATGGAAATAAAATCTAACTTTTGTTGACATATTATAAGAATGTCTAATCTGTAATTTGAAGTCTTTTGGAGATTTTTCCATCTTTCCTTGGCTTCTTTATGCACATGAATACAAATTTTTACCTGGGGTGCCTAAACTTTCGATCCCCACTTATATGTTCCTTTCTTCTTACTGTCTTTTCCACTTTTATAGTTAAACTCAAATTTAAAGCTGTAAGGCAGTTTGTATGTGAGATCACAAGTCTGCATGTGGGTCCCTCCTTTGTTCAAAAGTAGTGTAAACTCTTTTTCTTGTCCCTCGATATGGGATCCGCATTTCCTGGAATGGACTGCCCAGTTGGTGATGGAGGAGGTATCCTCTGGTTTGTTATTCAGAAAAAAATTACACATTTCCTTTTCTATTTCCTTGTAAAGAATGGGATTGTTCATTAAAGAGGCATTGAGATGCCACGTGGGTGCCTAAAGATTAGAGATAGATATTTGCACCTGAGAATAATTTGACCAGGGTAAAGTTAAAATCTTTGCTCCAGTAATACATGGAAGTACTAGAAAAACCAGAGGAGGTGATCTATACGGGAAAATGTTTTATGGACACGGGAGTAGAAGGTAAAATCTAATTCTCTGCATATACAGTATCTCACAAAAATAAGTACACCCCTTACATTTTTGTAAATATTTTATTATATCTTTTCATGTGACAACACTGAAGAAATTACACTTTGTTACAATGTAAAGACTGACAATTCTGCTGACCAAAGGGGTCTCCAGTGGTGTGGAGACACCCTAAGATAGGAAGTGTGTTACTGGTGGCATCACTGGTGGGATCTCTAGGTGAAAAAAGGGAAAGAAAAGCCAAAAAAATGAATGCAGCAATCACATTTAAAGTATAACTAAAGGCAAAACTTGAGAGGGTTTAGAAAACCTGTCAGGTTTTTGTTGTTATCTCCCCGTCAGAGAGATTTACCTTCTCCAGTCTTGTGTTGCCCTGTTCTATTTGTCCTGGAATTTTTTTTTGCCTTTAGTATTACTTTACATATCGGTAAGCTGCAATAAATAACAGTTTTGCATTTGGGTTCATCATCCCTTTAAACTCCCCTTCCCCTGTTTTGGGTTGCTGTTTGTTTGTTTTTTTAGTTATTTCACTTTATTTATTTTACTCTTGGTTTTTCTGCCCCGTTCACATAGGGGCGACGCTACTTCGCACCGCGACCTCGGATCGGCCGCCACGGACTTCATAACATTGAAGTCTATGGCGGTCGCCTCCTGGTCGCCGCAAAGAAGCTCCGGACCCTTTTTCTAAGTCGGAGCGACTTGTGTCGCTCCTATTAGAACGGGTCCGCAGCTTCCCTATGGGAGGCGACCTACGGCGACCTGGGAGGCGACCAGGTCGCCTCACAGGTCGCCTTAGTGTGAACGGGGGCTTACTTTACTTTTGTTTTCCTCCAGCTCTATTTTATTTGTGTTTAATTTTTTTTTTACTTTTTTTAAATTAAAATGTTGTATGTTTACAAAATCAAATACAGTATGTTATGGCATAGCATAGCCTAATACACTCATGGAGTCATGAGCAGAAGAAAAAAAGCATATCACAGTGACATAAAAATAAATAATAATAATTATTCCAGACTGAGATTCCATGAGAACGAACACAATTTAATTTTAATTTTGTTTAGGTCTTTTATTATCATTACTCTATATATGCAATAGCAGCATGACATTGTTGGTGACACCACAAAAGCTGTGCTCTGCTTGCAGTGGAGCACTACATATTATTGTGGTGCAGATTAGTTGATAAAACACCACAGTTTCCGGTACACCCAAGCACCACATCCCCACATACTGCTCTTTCCATAGCAGTTAAAAAGCCCCATATTAAAACATCAGTTATTATGTGTTCAAGAAAATATATGTAGCACTGCCCCCTTGGGAGCTGCTGAGAATGGATTCCCCTGGGTTACCCATAGCAACAGTCCATGAAATCTTAGTAGTTTAATATTTGGCTCAGTCAATGAACAGTGCAGGGGAGTTTTTGTATTTTATTTGGAACTGGGATGGGAGAAGGGATGAGTGGGATACTCCAACTTAGTAACTATGCACAAACTTGAGGACATCTAACTGTGGTGTGTGCGGCAAGGCCGCTGCTTCACTTTGCCACTGAGGTAAATATTTAAAGAATGGACTTTACTTTAGGTTTCCCTTCAGGGTCTAACTTGGCACCCTCTTTCTTACTCGCTGCATGGGCTGGCCCCTGTCCACTGACTCTCCCTGGAGTGGTCCCCTTCCTGGGCAGACCCCTGGCAAGCTCCCTGGTACTCCCGGACACTGTTTTTCCTCAGGTGGTTCTGCCACTTGCTCCACAGTCAGTATCCTGGACTTCCTGGCTCAGCACCCCACTTCTGGTCCACTAGGCCGACTGCCTGTGGCCACTTTCCACACTGACAGGAGGAGAAACAGCCGTCACCCTCCTCCTGGGACTCTGCTTCCTGCCCAAAGATGCCCTGTCACATGTGCCCTTGGCTTTTATGACCAATCCTAGGATGCACTGCGATTGTGCCCTCCCACTTGGACAGCCACAAAAGCCTGTTTGTCACTGGCTGGGTTTCCTCCACTGTCCAACAGGCTCCCCTATTGGATACAGTGGGGACACTCTCTCAGACCAAGTGAATCCCACCTGGACACATGTAACAGGCAAAACTAGAAATCCTGCTCCTGGATAAGCAGAAGAGCAAACAAATCCCTTTACCTAGCACCTGACTAGGAGGGTGCTACATATACAAAAGGGTATTAACCTGTTCAGTACTCACCTCCATCGTACTCACCTCCATCTTCATTTGTTCCTAACTGTTGCCTTTATGGAGTGAAGACCAGGACTTGGCACATCACATTATCATTTCAGGGGATATTTTGGGCATTTAACTTAGTTTTTTTTTTCAATAACATGGCAATGAGTTAGGGGGAGAATGTGGTGGGTGGACTGATGCCTAGAGAACAATTTTAAACTTTACAAAGAAAGAACCTTACATTGCCGTAATAAACAAACATAACAGAAAATAATCACCAGCATGCCCATTGGTCTGCTTCTTCTGCCCATGGAAAGTTTATTGAAATTTAAACATTTTTTTCAGGGATCCTGTATCACCTGGATAGGAAATTAATAGAGCAGTTGGAAGCTTTCCTCTACAATACCTCTTCAGCTCTAATAATCTTGTAAATATTTAGTTAATACTAATGTCAGTGAAATGGTTTAGAGAACTGCTGCAGTGTTTACTCAGGAAAGCTCTTGGTACATATCATTCTATCCACGAGAAGCATTGCCTTTTAGCACCTAATCTAAATATTTATTACATGCGTAAACGTAAGATAAATCTGTCTTCCTTTAAAGATGTACCACTTCCTACAGTTCTTTTATTTGTCATTTCTGGAGACCATTAAGCTTTCATGTAAATTATTTTTAACTAATCAGGTATAATAGAAAGCTAAATCTGGGAACAGAGCAAACTTTTTAATAGACATCCTAAAATCTTGACATATAATCCAAATATTTCATTAAAATGTGATAGGGCCCCCAGTGAATACACATTATGTGATATAAATCACAGTTGCAATCAAACCATTCCCAGCACTGCTCCTAGAAATCTGTCCTAATATAAAATAATTATGGATTGTTAATATTATGTGCAAATGTGCATGGGCATTTTTGTTTATACTGTAATGCACAGTAAAGCGTTTGAACCAAAGGCAAGATTATCACTATACCAAGGTGTGCTGGTAGGCCCTGTAGAGCCTATCTGACAACCCCACTTTCCAAAATAGTAAAATTATATTTTCATTAAAAATACACAAAAATTAGCTCTGGATCAATAAATGTTTACCCCCTAAACTGATGAAACCATGACCCCGCTACTGTTTAGGTAAGCATGTGGATGTGGTGTATCTGGACTTTGCAAAGGCTTTTGACACCGTTCCCCACAAACGCTTACTGTACAAACTAAGGAAGGTAGGTATGGACCATAAGGTGAGTACCTGGATAGAGAACTGGCTCCAGGGGAGAGTCCAGAGGGTGGTGATTAATGGGGAGTACTCAGATTGGGCGGGTGTGGAAAGTGGGGTCCCCCAGGGTTCGGTCCTGAGACCAATCCTGTTTAATTTATTCATAAATGATCTAGAGGAGGGGATATCTAGTACAATCTCAGTATTTGCGGATGATACTAAACTAAGCATGCCAATATCTTCTATGCAGGATATGGAAACCTTACAAGCGGACCTGAACAAAATAACGGGGTGGGCAACTACATGGCAGATGAGGTTTAATGTTGAAAAATGTAAAGTAATGCACTTGGGGGCCAGAAACCAGAAAGCAAGCTACTCACTAGGGGGTTCTTCACTGTCAGAGCGGTAAGGATGTGGAATTCTCTTCCACAAGCAGTCGTATCAGCAGGGAGCATTGATAGTTTCAAAAAACTATTAGATGGGCACCTTAGAGACCACAACATACAGGGGTATACAATGTACGGTTAACAGCAAACACACACGCACATCATAGGTTGAACTGGATGGACTGGTGTCTTTTTTCAACCTCGCTAACTATGTAACAATGTAACTATGTACTGTCTACATCTTTCACTAACGCCCCCCTGAGTACTCCTGGAGGACTACTAGCTCATCACCCTCCTTTCCCCCTCTTCCCCCTGTCTTCTTTTTCTTCTCTTTCCTCTTCATTGTACTCATGACATTCTCATGGCATGGATTGGCTTCACATTAGCCCCTGAGCTATGGCTAGAGTAAACCAAGTGAACTACGTCTTCTCTTACTGAACGCTGTGGGTGTCATCTACAAGTAGACTGTCTATACAATTTTACGTTGTGCTTTATTTAGCTGATCAAGCAGTAAGGCCTGCATTTCTAGCTGTCTACTCTTTATTAGTTACCCCTTGTGATGAGATTTGTTTTTGACACCTTATTACATTATGGCTACATGTTTAAAACCTAATAAAATTTTTAACTAAGATCATTATTAGCGGGCACAAACAAAACAAAATTCCTGCATAATCTAAAAGCTAATACTGTAATGCATTAATAAATAAAGCTCTGTGTGTGTATGAGGTCTCTTGGGGCTCATTTATATGGACGCTGTGGCCTGTGCAGTGTAAATCAGCAGTTTTTTCATGTGGCTGGAGCTTCCTGGAGCTGTGTGTTGGCAGCCTATGTTATGCATGGGGATTTTTAACTACCCTGTTGGGGGGGTGCTCTGGTGAAATATCAAGGGTCTAAACAGACCCCTAATGTCTCACATTTGAGACAGAGAAGTGTGGTAAAATGGTTTATTGGCACACACAGTAATAGTGACTCACAGGAGGATTGTAGAGATGTACCAAGAAGTAATGTTGTTCCTCTGCTCTGTGGATGTGGAGTGGCGTGTAGGTGTGCAGCTTCAGGGCCCCGGCTGTGTCGGTGGGTTCCGGCACTTCCTGGATCTCCGGAGCTTCCGTCTCACTCAATGTCTTCATGTCCAATCAGAGCAGGGGAATGCACGCTTTCAGAGCATGCGTGCATTCCCCTGCTCTAACCGGACGTGATGACATTGAGTGAGACGGAAGCTCCAGAGATCCAATTAGTGCCGGAACCCACCGACACAGCCGGGGCCCTGAAGCTGCACACCTACACGCCACTCCACATCCACAGAGCAGAGGAACAACATTACTTCTTGGTGCATCTCTACAATCCTCCTGTGGGTCACTATTTCTGTGTGTGCCAATAAACTGTTTTACCACACTGCCCTCTTTCTCTATCCTGACCCGGCTTGTCTGACTACTCTCTGAACTCCATCTGCACCAACCCGGTTTGTCCTTGACCTTCGCTTCTGTTTGTTCCATTGGCTTCTACTTAACTGATTGGCTCCTGACCTGGCTTGTACCCAGGCCATGCTATTGCCTGCTCCTCTGCACCTGATCTGTCCTGCCAGTATAGTATATGACCCGGTTTGCCTGACCCTGCTTCCTCTGTTCACACTACCAGAGGCCCCAAGTCAGAGGTATAATAAGAGAGGCTTTCCTTATCATTTCAGCCTCTGCTACCAGGTACGTAATAGGTTGCAATTGCGATCCTACCAAACTCTGCAGGGGGCCTGTGTAGCCCCCCTGTACGCCTGGATTGGAAGAGCAATGGGGACGGCTGCATAAAGAGGAGAAAATGGAGAGATCAAATCCTGTATATGCAGCTGCCCCCACTGCTCCTCCCACCCAGCTTCCTTCTGTTGCCCTGTGTGTGCCCTCCAGCCCCCCTGTGCTCTTTCCAGGAACCCCCCATCCCACAGTTTACTATGTTTCAGTTATGAATGGACAGAGTCAGTGATCGGTATGGATCACTGACTCTCCAATCAGAAAAGGAATGGGCCGGTAAATTACACATTCCCCATCTTTACACATCCCCTGCAACAGCCATAGGGAGAGGGGCAGGGGGAACCTTGCAGAGCTGCAGGGGATGTGTCAGGACATTCTAATTCAGAGCCTTCACCTTAAATTCTACTTGGGTGATTTTCCTATGCAGCATACAACTTGAATTTACATGAGTCAGTCAGGAGACTGGCTGAACTAGTTATATTTGTTGTTCTGAAGAGTCTTTCAATTGATGGGCTGGACTGATGGGTGGAGCATTTTTTATTTTTTATTTTTAACCAGTGATACACTAAAAGTATCCACCTACTACAGTAATACCAGGCAGTGAGCCCTATCAGTTATTGAGTGGTTACTGCTTGTCTTAGTCCACTTAGTAAACCTAAGCATTAGATAATTTATATTCGTCCCTTGTTCTGGTTTTGACATGTGGCAATGGTTACCTCCAGCAAAAACCTTTTGTAACACTCTCTGACTATACTTCCGTCTCATCCTTTGGCATTGATTCCACCTGGCTGCATATGACCTTTAGGGCAAGCTCACACTATTGATATGTGAAAATATGGGTATTACAGCACCACACTATGCACTTGTTAGTCAATTGTGCTGATAATTTCAAATGGTATCCCAACGCACTAAAGCAAGGCACCTGCACTGCAACACTCTGCAATTCACGCCAACTCACTACTGCTGCTCTAATTGCTGTGTGTTCCTGAAACTGGGTCAGGTGCAATTTTGGCCACACTGAGGTGCATTCAAAATAAATGGACTGCCTTAATGACGTGCACTATGCTCCCTATGCCTCCTGGTATATGTGGCATGCATATCCCAGTATGCACAGCAAGCATAGTCCTTCAGGAGGCACAGCCGACATAGTACTGCCAGCTAAACCGGGAGGAGGCAGCAGCCTCCCAATGATGTCACTCAGGAAGATGGAGGCATAGGACCCAGGCGGTGGCGGAAGAGAAGAGGATTCTGTAGGACAATGCTGGATCCACTGGTCAGGGTTAAAAAAAAAAAAAAAAAATGGGGGGTTGAAGATCTGCTTTAAAACCTATTAAAGGATAAGTTCATCTTTTGGGAACATATTACTTGTTCCATCCATTTTTAGGGTGGAAAATGTAACATGTTCCCAATGCTGCAGCCGCTGCCTGATCTCTACGGTCCCTGTGGCAGCAGTATGGAAAGAAGTTTCTCATACTACTGGTCACTTTTTAAATTCAGCACTGCCGTGCAGGGCTCTACCCATGTGGCTGGAAGGGCAGAGCAGAAAGCCCGTGACTGCTAGTCACTGCTCTGTGCTCAGTGCTTAGAGCTGACCCAAGAACTGAGCGATCAGCGGTCTTTTATCACTCAGTTCTTGGTGTAGAGGTGGCGGGAGACAGCTGCAGCATCGGATCACTGCTGCAGCCATCTAGATGAGTATGAATCCTGATAAAAAAGGACTCTCTGGAGCCACATATCTATGCTGGATGTATGAATGGTAACCTCAGGCCACGCCCCCAGGCCCCACGCCCCTGAGCGTGTCTCGCAAGGGCAGCACGGTCATGTGTGGGAGAAAAATTGGGCGCAAAAAATTCTTGCTATGGTGGGTAATTCCGCACATTTTTTTAGGAGTATGGGGTTTAGAAGTGAGTGTAAACCAGAAAACTCATTTATTCTAGCCACTGGAATAAATGTAAGCACATATGCGCTAATTTAGGCGTGTTTATGTTCATTTATTTGTGTATCTGCTTAAATTATGGCAGTAAGCTCCTTTCTGAACATGTTTGGGGCATTTATTTATGCTCCGAACCCTACTTTAAATTATAAATCTAATCACCACAATGTGCATGGACAAGTTTGCTAAAAATGGATTTGCATTTAGAGTCATTTAAAAAAATGAACAATGGCTTTAAAAGCTGCAATTTTTCTGCCAGCGTGCATGAGGCCCTACTTTGTGTGTGTGCGTGCGGGCGGGCGCGTGTGTGAGCGTGCATGCGCGCGCGTGTTGGGGGGGTTTGCAAGGGTGGATTTTTTTAAATTCTCAGAGTTAGGCTTTAAGAAAGGGAGTTAAGCAGATGTTATTTATCAAATGTTTAGATTATTCTGACATCTTTAACAGTTCATACAAAGTGACTAAGACAAAAAAATATGTAATTTTATATTAAATGGACTAAGTTTGCATCATCCTGTAAGAAGTGTCACTCACAGCAGACCTTGGCTGACATTTCTCTAAATGACCAGGGCTCCAATCTAAGCCTGAACATGTGTTTCTCTTCCCCTGTAGACAGACATGCTGGATGTTGTAGTACTGTGGTTTAGCTTTCCTAAAAAAAAAAAAAAAAAAACTTAATAAATGACAATTTTCACAAAAATGGAAAGGCACCAGGTTTTAATAGCATAATAAGTCAGGCCAGATTGATTTCACCATGTGTCCCTCCCACCCTATGACGCATTGCTCCACTCTTTATGGCATTTCCGATTTATAAATTGCATACAGATGGATACATTTTTGGAGGCTGCAGGAATGGTGTGCCATCTGGTTAGAATTCTAGTGCTGTTTTCCACAAAGATCACTGCTGAGGAATGTCACTTTTAGGATTTAGCTGCTGTTCCTCTAGTAACAGTTTCTATTTTAATTTTTTTCCCAAATACTGTGTAATAGCAGAAAATTATACAGCAAGGGATGAGGAGGTGTTCATTTAATGCTTTGCACAGGTGTCATGTAGGATGTTTCACGAAATTCTGAACTGCATGCTGTGCCTGTTTGTACATATTTGTAATCATTGCATAAGATATCAAACATTCATATACAGGCAGTCCCCGAGTTACAAACATCCAATAGATTGTACTTAAGAATGGAGGCAGCGTGACGTCACGCTTGTCCCAGGAACCGCCGGGCGTTCATAATTCTGCTCACCGCATGCTGCCACCTATTGTCCGGCAGACCTGTCAGCAATCCCACATCACTGCAGGGCCAAGTTGAACCTTCTCTATGCTATCAAAACCTAAAAATATTTTTTTGGATGGAGTTACACTTAACCACTTTACCACCGGAGGATTTTGCTGTCTTACGTCTGGGCCACTTTTTGCGATTCGACACTGTGCGACTTTAACTGACAATTGCGCGGTCATGCAACGTGTACCCAAACGAAATTTACGTCCTTTTTTCCCACAAACAGAGCTTTCTTTTGGTGATATTTGATCATCTCTGCGATTTTTATTTTTTGCGATATTAATAAAAAAATGCGACAATTTTTAAAAAATAACAATATTTTTCTACTTTGACAGTTAAAAAATATCCAATACATTAAATTTTTGTCATATATTTAGGCCAAAATGTATTTAGCTACATGTCTTTGACAAAAAAATTTTCAATGAGCGTATTTTTAACCGCTTTAAGACTGGAAGATTTTACCCCATTCCTGACCAGGCCATACAATTCGGCACTGCATTAATTTAAAGGACAATTGCGCGGTCGTGCGATGCTGTACCTAAATTAAATTGAAGGCTTTTTTCCCCACAAACAGAGCTTTCTTTTGGTGGTATTTGATCACCTGTGCGATTTTTACTTTTTGCGCTATAAACAAAAAAAGAGCGTCAATTTTGGAAAAATAACAATATTTTTCACATTTTTTTATATGAAATTCCCCCCCAAAAAAATGTAAAAATCAACATTTTTTAACATTTTAGGCCAATTTGTTTTCTGCTACATATTTTTGGTAAAAAAAATCACAATAAGCGTATTTTGATTGGTTTGCGCAAAAGTTATTGCGTTTACTAACTAAGGGAAAGATTTCTGTCATTTTTGGTGTTTTTGTTTTTTAACGAGTAATGGCTGCGATCTGCAATTTTTTTTGCAGAACTGCGACATTGCGGCCGACAGATCGGACCCTTTACTGACATTTTTGACACTTTTGGGGGTACCAGTGACATTACTACAGTAATCCGTGCTATACATATGCACTGTTACTGTAAAAATGACACTGGCAGGGAAGGGGTTAATTTTTATTGGAGAGGGAGGGGTTAATGTATGCCTGGTGCTTACTAACGTGTGTGGGGGGAGGTGCCTGAGTGACACAGAGACAGATCGCAGGTTCAGCTATGCTGAATCCAGCAATCTGTCACTGTCTGTCACTTAGGAGATCCGCCGCTTTGTTTACACAAGCGGGCGGATCTCCACACTCGATCCCCGACGATCGGGGAAGAGCAGCGGGGTTCACCGCCGCTCCTCCCCTGGCCCGACTCCCGCTGTAACTGAATACAGCGGGAGCGAGAGAGGGGAATGTCTGGTGACGTAGACCTACGTCGCCAGACAATAACGAGCCACTGTGCCGCAGTAGCAGCACAGTGAGCAGTGCGGAAGTGGTTAAAAAATGTACTCGTTCCAACTTACATACAAATTCAACTTAAGAACAAACCTACAGAACCTATCTTGTTTGTAACCCGGGGACTGCCTGTACAGTGTTTGCACATGATAAATAAACTATACACTGTGAAGGCAGCTGTGTCAGGAAAGAGAAAATATATTTTCTATTTGACAAGAAATTATATGCATCATTATTCTCTTCTTTGAAGGACAATTCTAGGGGAAAAAAAATCACTTGCTCAACTCCTAGGCCCGGGTCCTCAATAGTCGGACTCCGGGCCACGTCCAGACCCAGATGCGCCTAAATCTGGACCGCAGCAGCTGTCCCCCCCCTCCCCCCCCCGCATGCACCCACCCGACCATGCCGCTGTTGAAGTCACAGAAACAGTGGCGTACCAACAGGGGGTGCGGGGGGCGCCCGTCCCGGGTGCCACGCACTGGGGGGTGGTCAGCCGATGTCCTGCCCGGTGTTCTGTCAGATCCCGCATCTCAGTGTGAAGGCAGCTGCAGTGGCAGCTCCTTCAGTCCACGCTGCCCATGCGGGGGGCGGAGCTGCGGCTGGAAGAAGGTGAGTGCCCGAGTGTGTGTACTGGATAGGAGGGGGATGGGGCAGCTGCATATAGAGGAATTTATCTTTCCCTATTCCTCCAGCAGCCGCTGAATGCCTGATGATCCTCCTCTCCCTTCTGCAGGCATTCAGCTGCAGAAAGAATAGAGAAAGATCAATTCCTCTATATGCAGCTGCCCCATCCCCCGCCTATACAACTTCTTTTGCTGGCTCCCCAGTGCTCTCCAGCCACCCCCCCAGTGCTTTTAACCCCCCCTCAATGCTCTTAACCCCCCCTGTGCTCTTAACCCCCCCTCAGTGCTCTTAACCCCCCCAGTTCTCTGAACCCCCCATGCTCCTAACCCCCCCTCAGAGCTCCTAACCCCCCCAGTGCTCTAAACCCCCCAGTGCTCATAACCCCCCCTCAGTGCTCTTAACCCCCCCAGTGCTCTTAGCCCCCCCGGCACTCTTTACCCCCATGCTCTTTAGCCCCCCCATGCTCCTCAGCTCCCCACAGTACTTTTCATCTCCCCCTCCCCCTATGCTCTCTGGCTATGATATGGGGGGGGCTGTGATGCGAGAGGGGGCTGTCATATGGGGGAGCTGTGATATTGGGGGCTATGATATGGGGGGCTGTGATATGAGAAGGGGGCTGTGATATGAAGGGTTTGTGATGTGAGGTGAAGGGCTGTGATGTAATGTGGGGGGTTGTGATTGCAAGGGGGGCTGTGATGTAAGCGGGTCGCTAATGTTGGGGGCTCTAATGTGAAAGGGGGTTGTGATGCAAGGGGGGCTGTGATAGGAAAAGGGGGACTGAGGACATTAATTTAAAGGGGGCTGTGACGTGAAAGAACTAAGTCATAGCAGAAAAATTAGATTCGGACCTCTGCAGAAAGAAGATGTTACCAACCGGACCTCCGTGAATTTTAATTGAGTACCCCTGTCTTAGGCTCTCATCCATTCACAATTAAAAAACAAATTCCCCAAACACCATTTTTTGGATAATAAAACGCTGATAATATCGTTTTTGTGCCAGCTTGTAGCAATATTTTAGTATCTTTTAGAAACTTTTAGGAGCGTTCACGTTTTATTAGCGTTTTTACAGTACATGAAAAAAAAAAAAAAAAAAAAAAAGCTAAAAAAAAAATGCTCATAGTAGCTTCTGGAAGCTTAAAAAACGCTAGTGTGCATGGAGCATACTTGTCTGGGGCAATTCTGCAACAGATTCACATACATTTTACTGACAGTTACATGAATCTGTTGCAAGTTGCACAGACAAGAAAGAAAGTTCTGCAAGTGTCAAGTGTCTACAACACTCTTTAGGAATTCCAGGGTGTATCTTTATAAAGATCATTCCAGATTTGTGTCAACTTTCATTCCTTTTATAAGTTCCCATGGTTTTCTTTCAGTCTTTATTATGTGGATGAGACAATATAATGTCTGTAAACCTCTGAAATGAAAAATGAACAAAGCAGATACTTTTATAGTGTATACATGCCTCAATCCAAAGCACCTAGTGTCATTTATTTCTTATGTCTCTTTTCTTTCCTATCTGCCTGAGTCACTTCAAAATATGTAAACACCAATCTTGGGAGACAGCCCGCCTCCCTCCAGCATACAGCAGGTGATTGACAGCCTCAGCCCTCTATGTTTTCGAATCTGTAGCGGGGGGGGGGTGTCCATTCCCTTCACTCAGTTCTCAAATTATACTGAGCTCTCCTCTTCTATTCTGTACAGTGTCATCAGACATCTGGAGCTGCAAACATTCCTTTGATCGTTGTGTTTTAGAAGGCTGTAGAGGAGAGGGGGCTGCAGATAAGCAGGTATAACTTATGTAGGATGATTTGCTTCATCTTTGTGTATCATCTGAGGCTAGTCACTTCACTGGGTATATGTAGGGGTTTAAAACTATTTTCAACCACAGACTTCAAAGTGTCCCTCTCCTGAATGTTGTTGTAGTGTAGCTGCCAATGCCTGGCATTTATAGTTAGGCTATGGTTGTTCCAGCAGTTATTTTTTGTACACACAGGATATCTTTGGTGTGCCAATTTACTCATGGCAGATAACTAAAATTGAAAAGGTAGTTTGATGGGATATTAACCACTTGCCGACCGCCGCACGACTATCTACGGCGGCGGTCAGCCCCCCACAGGCAAAGTGACGTAGGGCTACGTCACTAGCTTGTGAGGGTCTAGGGAGCGAGCGTGCGCCGCCGGAGGCGCGCTCCCGCTCCCGCGTGGTCACGGACCCCCCCCGCGCGTGTGACCGGCGGATGCGATCGGCGGGGGAGAGGGAGAAAGTCAGGCAGCTTGTGTAAACAAGCTGCCTGTCATTCTCCCCTCTGTATGAGAGATGATCATATGGATCTACTATGTAGATCCGTTGATCACTCTGCATACAGCTGAAGCCACAGCCAATCACAGTTAGAATCACGCCCCTAGGGACACACACAGCCCCTCCCTCTCAAATAAAGTTAACCCCTTCACTACCAGTGTATTTTTACAGTAACAGTGCATATGTATAGCACTGATTACTGTAGAAATGTCACTGGTAACCCCAAAAGTGTCAAAAATGTCAGTCAAGGGTCCGATCTGTCCGCCGCAATGTCGCAGTACCGCAAAAAAAAATTGCAGATCGCCGCCATTACGCGTTAAAAAAAAAAACAACAAAAATGACAAAAATCTTTCCCTTAGTTAGTAAACGCAATAACTTTTGCGCAAACCAATCAAAATACGCTTTTTGCGATTTTTTTTTACCAAACATAGGTAGCATAAAACAAATTGGCCGAAAATTTAAAAAAATTTTGATTTTTACATTTTTTTTGGGGGAATTTCATATAAAAAAAAGGGAAAAATATTGCTATTTTTGCAAAATTTACACTCTTTTTTTGTTTATAGCGAGTGATCAAAAAATCGCACAGGTGATCAAATAACGCCAAAAGGAAGCTCTGTTTGTGGGAAAAAAAGGACGCCAAATTTGTTTAGGTACAGTGTCGCACGACCGCGCAATTGTCCGTTAAAGTCACGCAGTGCCGAATCGCAAAATACCCCCTGGTCAGGAAGGGGGTAAAATCTTCCCGGGCTTAAGTGGTTAATATCAAATATAAGTTATTTTGGGCGTTAAAGGCTAAGTCCACCCAAGACTGATTCTTAACTTTTTTCCAACATTCTGTTCCCCTGAACCATGGTGAGACCACAATAAAAAACTGCCCCCACCCTAACCACACTCTCTCCTCTTCAGCTATTTATAGGGGAGGTATTTATAAGCCATGCAGTAAACTGACCAGATCTATTTATGTCACCCCTAGAGGGTGACAGTTAACAAAATTCTCAACTTGCCTCAATACAGGAACAACGTTGATTAGCTGGGGACTGGCAAGATTCAGTCAACTAGTGGCTTGATCTAGCTCCAAGATTATTGCTATACATGCCAGTGCTGACATATTAGATCTTTGTTGGCTTTATATTTAGAACTTGTGTCACCCAGGTCACTCAGCCCCACCTGTATTCTCCAAAGAGTCCAGCAAAGTTAATCTGCTGCTCATCATAAAGCTACGTATGGTCTGTGACATGACAATGAAACTGAGACTTGAAGACCTCCTCACCAGGGTCCCAGAGTTCAGAAACCTTTAATTAACACATGGGTGATTAAATGCTTCCCCTCCTATCCAAAGCAACCATTTATTCATAAAACCTTTCATGTTTACTAATTCTGCCACCTGCCACAATTTGAAGCTCAATTCTAACCTTTATTAAGTGGATCCATGTGTCCCAGACCATGTGTCCCAAGCATACAGCTGGCACTACTATAGATAGAACTCTATCTTGCCTATCTATTTACTTTAGCTTGAATTTCAATCAGATCTGGAAAAGGGGCCAGAAACTATGCTTTACCCCCTTGAAGCACAATGGGCTATTGTTAAGGTGTTTGGTGGGGAGGCATTGGTTAGATGGCTATCTGCCACCTAACCCTGTAAATATTGAAGTCCTTAGGGCCCCTCACTTATTCAAAAAGGGGAAGTGAAATCCATGGAAGCTTATCTTTAATTCAATGGATCTTTATTGTTTTTTTAAAGTATAAAGATGGAAAAAAACAAGAACATGGATACAGAAAAGCAGACATACAGTGATGCCTCACCGGTTATGATAGGTAGTAAAAAAAATTACAAAATTCTAGAACGGTTCCAGAAAAAGCAGTGCATAGAACAAGAAAGCATTGCATGTCAGTATATGTTGTTAAGGAAACAGGGTACACAATATGCTTCTAGCCATGTGTGCCATGGGCTCCGCTGGTGGTCAAATACAGATAGAGAGTCATAGTCAGATAGAGAGCTACATCTACTAGCCAATAAATGCTTTTATGAGTAATATTATTATATTTATCTCAACAGCCTCTGACAGGTTGGTAGCCAGGTCATGCTTCCAGTGTCTGGTAATGGTTATCTGGTAATAGGTAATCTGGTAATCTGGTGTGTGGAGAATAGAGCGCTCTGGATAAAAAGGAAAGTTTAACAGACTGTATATGAGCAGCACTTCAGAAGAGGGAAGCACACCCTATAGGAAAAACAAAGCAGAGAAGAAGGCTGTTAGGAATGCTTCCTGAGCATGTGCTGTCATGAGCAGACTAATTGCAATAATTGGCAAACAGGCTGCCTTATTTAAACAGCTCAGCAGCACTGCACTTTGCTGTGTTGTCTTCAGCTCTCCTGTATTCTGAACCTGCTTCCTGTTGATTTCCTGTCTGATACCTGTTGACCCTTGGCTCGTGCCTGACTTCGCTTGTTTGCTGCCTGTCCTGATCCCGGCTCGTTTTGACTACTCTTCTGGATTCTCCTTGTCGGCTCATCCACCTTCGGACCTTGACCGGTTACCCTCTGGTGGGGCGACCCTGGGGACCGCGACCAGGTATCCACCTGCAGCCAAATCCATCCTCCCCATCAGAGGCTCTGATGAAGACCGGTGGATGCTTAGACCCCGCACCTCAGGTTAGCCTGTGCTACTCACCTTTCCAACCAAGCTCCGCCCACCGGCAACGGTAAGCCTTCTCTGCATGACAGGCTTCCACCTGCATTATAACAAAGGCGCTTCTGAGTGCAGTAATAAAACACTTTAATGACAAGGAAGGGTTAAAACCACTTACAAGATGGAAGTGAAAAACAGGCATATTAATGAATCCATAATGTCCAATTGAATGCCTCCTAGGAGTAAAGACAGCTGCAGGTGGAAATTCCAGCCGACCAGTGGTTGGAAACACAGTGTCTCTGGTCCAGGAAAGACAGCCGTGCTGTCAGGGCCACCATGGAATCCAGGCATCTGGAAGTGATGTCAGAGTGAGTAGGACGTGTTTCAGAGCATGCCCAGTCGCTCCAATCTTCAAACCAAAGAAGAGAGTTTGAAGACAGAGGGCTCTCTTTCCTGGATCAGTGACACAGTGTTCCACCGCTAATCTGGTAATAGGAAAAAAACAAGAAAAGCAGGCATACAGTGATGCCTCACAGGACATAAATGACAAATTTATAGAATGGTTCCGGAAAATAGAACAAGAATGCATTGCATGCCAGTATATGTTAAGGAAACAGGGTACACAATATGCTCCAAGCAATGTGCGCCATGGGCTCCACTGGTGGTCAAATACAGATAGGGAGTCACATTTAGGCGCCCCCCGCCTCTCCTCTTCAACTTTTGGACACTGATTTTATTTTTGGGTATGAGCGAGTTCTTGGTTTTGACTGATTTTTTGACAACATCAACAGGTGAAAAATCTAAAAAAAAAAGAGAAAAACGAATGCAGCCATTATATCTAAGAATTTTGGAATCTGCAATGTTATAAATATTTGTTTTGGTATGTAATACTGCTTACTGCTTTAGGTTCTTCACTTCTAGATTAGGTGATAAATAGCCTAGGGCTAGTTTAAATAACAGTGTGGCCTGGCATTATTTGGGGAACTGGAGAAAGTGCAGAAAAGGGCAACCAAACTGATAAGAGGCATGGATGAGCTCAGTTATTAAAGAAAGATCAGCTAAACTGAGTTTATTCACTCTTGAGAAGACGAGATTAAGTGGGGATATGATCAATACATAAATACATAAATGGTCCATATAGTGAACTTGGTGTTGAGTTTTTCACTTTGAGGTCATCACAGAGGACAAGGGGGCACTTTTGACCAGAGTAGATCAGCGCTCACCTCCATACTTGACCTCTTACCCAAAACTGTACATAACTATACCTTCCTATAAACCCTAGGAGAAACCACAACCACAAGTAATTGGAGTTAAATCGACCTTTTATTAAACATAAGCTTATAAATAACAAAACATAACAAAATATGATTCCAGGTAACAATGGTTGCAGGTTGTTGATGGTACCATATAACTAAAACTTCATGTCTGTGGCACTAGTTAGCCAAGTTATGACCCCAGTCACTAAACACAGCTTCGGGGACTAACCCAGCTGACTTTAGAAACCCAGTCACTATAAATTGAACTGTACCAACTAGAGGATGCCACACCTAAGATGGGTCTCCACCATTTTTTCAATAACACCAGGTTTAGACCCCCGTCAAGGACCCCAAACCACCAAAGAACAACAAAAGAAGTATACCAGTACTACCCAAAAAAATAGGGCAGGAGGGAGGGACATTCTTCTGACAATTTCTTCTCTGCCAGTAAACCTAAACCACTCCTCCCATCACCTCATCTACTTGACCAATCAGGTAAGCGTCAGTACTGACCATACCAATTAATATAGTTAACCCCTTCAGCCTGGTTCTCTTCCACCCAGGCAGTGCTGTATTTTGGCCTAGGCCAACAAGGCCCAGGCCTAGGGAAGCATTTGCAGGGGGGCAGCAAAATAGCTGCCCCCACCTCCACCTGAGGGTCTATTGGCCACTGTTTGATAGAGCATCTAGCAACCAGTGACATCACGGCCGTGACTCCCTGGCCCTGGCCATGATTCAAAGTGGAGGAGGATTTAACTTCCTCCTCCTCCGCACCTAGTGCTCATGGGGCCCAAAGAGTCCTGCCAGTCAGGTGACAGTGGGGTGCAGGGCAACAAAACAGAATCCACCAATCCATCGCCGACAGCAGCTGCTGAGCTGCGGCATCTTCACACAGTAAATGGGCAGCTGGCCGGCCCTGGAAGCTGGCTAGAACTGAGAGCCTGCGGGGGAGAAGACCTCAACTGCCACAGAGCCACCCTGTCCTAAACAGCGGCGGGTGCAGCATCCCTGGCGCCTCCAAGAGCCTGCACTCCTTCTCAAACCTCCTCTTCGCTCCCAGCTGGGACATCAAAAGGCTGGCCAAGGGCCCAAAAGACGAGGACGGGCGGGAGGTAGGTGCATCACACACACCTACCCACAGACAGGGGGGAACAGGAGGGAATGCAGGCAGGGCTAGGGGTCTCTCACCCCCCTCTCTCTCTCTCTCCCGCCTCTCTCTCTCTCCCCCCGGCTCTCTCTCTCACCCCCCTCTCTCTCTCTCATCCCCCCTCTCTCACCCCCCCACTCTCTCTCATCCCCCCTCTCTCACACCATCCCTCACCCATCCCCCTCTCTCTATCCCACCCCCCTCACCCATCCCCCTCTCTCTCTCTCACCCCCCCCCCCTTATGAGAACTCAGTGGCTCTTGCTGGGACTTGCAGTCCTTCAATTTTGGAGGGCATTGCATCCGTTAAACAGGAAGGGGGTGGGCAAATTTAAATAGGAGGGGAGGAGCGCCCAATTTTCATCTTGCCTACGGCAGCACAAAAACAAAATACACCATGGGCATGTATGCCCTTTGCCTATTTTGTTCTTTCTCAGCTCTGGGCATACCTTTACATCTGGAGGAAAAGAGATTTAATCTCTAAATATAGAAAGGCTTCTTCACAGTAGGAGCTGTGAAAATGTGGAATTGTTTCAGCATGGATGTGTGCACATTTTAGAAAGTTTTATGGCTTGCTTGTTTTTAAGACAAAACTGTTATAGCATGAATAAAAATTAAGAGGTTATAATTGCTTACAATGTTTTTTTTTTTTTTTTTTTCCCTATCTCTTTGCAGTCTCTAAAGAGGTATTAAACCAAAAACCTAAAATATATTGTATTGCAGTTTACCAATCATTAGTTTTCTTTCTTACTTAGGGTTTTTTACCTGATTGTTTTACCTGGTGATCTAGCCAGTAACACGCCTTCTGTATTAGAGTGCCCCCACAAGGAGCACAGGGGAACTTTTGGACAGCAGCATTGTTAATCTGGGGGAGGGAAGTGTTAGATGTACTAGCAGATTTGGATACACTAAACAAATTGAAGCTGAACTCCAACTAACAGTTTATAAGCAGTTACAGAAAACTGTTTTTTTTTTTTTTTTTTTTCATTTTACCTCATTCCTCTAAATGAGGGATCTACAGAACAGCTTATTCTGTTGAAAAACAACTAGCCAGATCACCAGGTGAAAATAAATGAAAGAGAGTCTTAAAAAGCAAAATAATGCAGCCATCACATCTAAGAATTGGTAAGCTGCAATAACAGAAATGTTTGCTTTTGTGTTTAATACAGCTTTAATGTTTTAAAAGAGGAGCATAGTTATGGTTTTTCAATTTAATATTGGACAGGCAAATGGACACACCCTTACATAATAATGCTCTAGTTAAGCTGGAAAATCGGCAGAGATGAATTTGAGTATTAATATTTTTTCCTTTGCAGTGTAGAAAAATAATCATGTAAATTACACCACATTTTCTCTGCTTGATTTCTCAGTAAGCTAAATAATTCTCATCCCTGAGCTGGTGAATTTTATCCTAGGGCTACATTCAAGCCAAAGAAATACAATATAAATATATTTTCCCTGGAACAAGAACCTAATTACAATATTTTGAAGTGGTCCATAGCACAGCTGCTTATTTTTTAAAACATTTTAGTCATTGATGTATTAGATGAAAAGAAAACCACAATTACTTAAAATAATTATTATATTGTACCAGTAAAAATGGGCTTTTGCGCTTGAGAGAACTATCCTACTCAAAAAGAACTGTACAGTCAAAGCCACATTTGTCTCTGATAATTATATGTATCAATTTGTGCTATGCTCTTAGGGCTCTTTCACACGGGCGATCCGATCAGATCCGCCTGTCAGTTTTTTAGGCGGATCTGATCGGATCCTCCATGCAGCTCTATGGGGCAGCGGGTGTCAGCGGAGACACCTCCGCTGACACCCGCTGCCATCCGCATCCGATCCTGTGCGTGAAATCTGGACGGATGGAAACCCTATTTTTCCATCCGTTCAGTAATCGGAGCGGAGCGGATCTGATGAGAGCGGACAAGCGGTCCGCTCTCATCCGATTCCCCATAGAGGGCAGCGGGTGCTGAGACACCTCCCTCTCCGCTCTGCAAGCGGAGACGGAGCTGTCACCCACCGGCTCAGCGGGGATCGCGGATCGATCCCACGCTGAGCAACACGGATCCGCCTACGGAGGCGGACCGTGTGAAAGAGCCCTTAGGTTACAATGCCACTATGTTACAGTGTCACTCCTTGCTCAGATTCTTCCTGAGATTTAGATATGTTTTATTTTCAATTACCCTTTTTTGTCCTTTTTACCATTATCAATGAAAGTAAAAGTAAAGAAATCCCAAATTTTGGGTTGTCTCCAGCAGGGCCGGTCCTACCATGGGTCCCGCAGGGTCTATTGGACCCAGGCGGAACTTGAGGAGGGGCGGCAGAGTCTGCTCCGCTTCTCCACCTCCTCCTCAGCCAATGATAACACAGTGTACCCGCCTCCTTCCTCGGCGCAACTTATTTGACTTCAGAGCAGGAGACGCTGACTGCTAGAGAACAGGAGAGGGAGGAGTGTACACAGTGGGAGGGGCTGCAGCCTCATTGAAGAAGGTGAGCTGGGGAAGCTAAACTAAATGTATTCCTGTTAGTGCTTACTCTAGTGGGGGCAGGGGCTGTGTTTCCCCTAGCAGGGCTCATCCTGTCTCTGAGGCTGTTGGATCGATTTTCTATGTGAGGAGTAGTGATAAGCCGAACCCCCCCCCCCCCCCCCCCCGGAAACGGGGGAAAAGTTAATTAGAACATGCAAACTCCATTGAAGTCTATGGGACTCAAACAAGAAAAATCATAAGTCCTAATTTTAAAGGCTTAAATTCAAGTAATTGTCAAAAAAGTGTATGGGGGTCTGGGTACTGTACCAATGCAAACATTTTTTAAAAACTATAGTTTTTACAGAAGCAGTGATTTTAATGATGCTTAAAGTGAAACAATAAAAATGGAAAATTCCTTTAAATATCGTGCCTGGGGGTCCCCTTAGTGATCCTGTAAAGTGGCGCATTTGTACGATGTATGTAGCCTGCTGCAGCAATGCTAACATTTCTAAAGGAAAATATTTCATTTAAACTTGCTCGCGGCTGTAATGTATTGTCAGCTCCCAGCAATACAGATAAAAAACATGTAAAAAATGGCGTGGGGTCCTCCACAGTCCATACCAGACCCTTTGGGTCTAGTTCAAATTGTAAGGGGAAACCCACGCCAGAATTGAAAAAAAAAAAAAATGGTGTGGGGCCACCCCAAAATCCATACCAGACCCTTATCCGAGCAAGCAGCCTTATCCCCACCCACAGACCCCAACAACCACAGCCCAGGGTTGTCCAGGAAGAGGCATTGTCCCCATCAACATGGGGACAAGGTGCTTTAGGGGGCATACAATAGCACCCTCCCCATGTTGAGGACAAGTGGACTGGTATGGTTTAGGAGGGGGGGGGCGCTCGCTCGTACCCCCCCCCCCCCATCCTGTCCAGCCAGGCTGCTTGCTCAGATAAGGGTCTGGTATGGTTCCCCTTAAAATCCGTACCAGACCCGAAGGGCCTGGTATGGCCTGGGAGGGGGGGCACACTGTTTTTTTCATGTTTTTTTGTGTATTGCCGGGAGGTGACAATACATTACAGCCACGAGCAAGTTTAAATGTCATAAGAATCAGCCCTACACTGCACTGCACTGCTTGATATATATCCTGCAATAACTGATATATATATATATATATATATATATATATATATATATATATATATGTAGCACCCTCCTGGATAGGTGCTAGAGAGTGAGTATAGTTTTAGCCCTGTTGGTGACAGTCACAGGCAGTCGGCCTGGTGAACCCACAGTGTGGAACTGAACCCAGAGGTCCAGTAGAGCTGATTGAGGAGTTGGGGCACTGTGAGAATCTGGAAAGCAGTATTGTGAGTACAGAGGATCTTGCCCAGGGGTCTGCCCAGGAGGGAGACCACTCCGGAGAGTGTAGTCAGTGGACGGGTGTCAGCCAGTATAGAGAAAGGGGGTACTGGGGGAGTACCCTGAAGAAGAAGAAATACAAACAGGAACATTTACTTCAGCTTCATTCAAGTGGCAGGATGAAGTAGCGGCCTTGCCACATCCTCAAGTTAGAAGTCCTCAGAATTTGTGAATAGTTCAAGGTTGGAGTATCCCACTCATCCCTTTTTTCATCCCAATATAAAATAAAACCAACAAAAACATCTACCCCTAGGCTGATCATTGACTGAGCCAAGAACGTAAAGTGCCAAGAATTGTGCACGCAGTTGCTACAGGTAACCCAGGGAAATCCAAAAGTGTCAATCACCAGCAGTCCTCTAGGGGGCAGTGCTACATATATATATACTACACTGCCTGATCTATTACTAGATACAATGAAAAATCCACTAACTACCTGCGTAACACACTATACACGGATGCCATATAAGCAGCAGCTTTATATAGTGTGGGGCGTGGACTTAGCCCCTGAACCATGATTGGCTAAAGGCACCCTGCCTTTGGCCAATCACGGACATTGTGCTGTGATTGGCCAAAGCATACAGGTAATGTGCATGCTTTGGCCAATCATCAGATAAACAGTAATTTATTCACTGCACCAGCGCAGTGCATTATAGGGTACTCATCGGCGGGCGAACTTCCCGCCGTGCACCCCATTTGTTTGTGTGTTCAGCGAACACAAGAATGCCCGATGTTCGAGTCGAACAAGCTCATCCCTAGTAAGGAGCAGTGCATTGCTTCTGGAGGAAGGGCATGTTCTAAACTTCTCCCCCAATCTCTGCTACACCTCCCTACTCATTACCTGCCCACCTCCTCCTCTTCTGCATTACCACATTCAATGTCTGTGAGCTGCTGGAGCACTAAAAGTACCAGCATGCCAGGTGATGGGGCAGCAGTAGCGTGTTCAATCAGGCTGATATTTAGATAGAAAGTGCTGGTGTGTGTATGTGTACTCTGTGTATGTTTGTATACTGTGTGTGTATATACTGTGTGTGTGTATATATACTGTGTGTGTGTGAGTGTGTATGTATATACTGTGTGTATGTATACTGTACATATATACTGTGTGTGTGTGTGTGTATACTGTGTATATGTACTGTGCGTGTATATACTGTATACTGTGTGTGTATATACTGTATGTGTGTGTATACTGTGTCTGTATACTGTATGTATACCGTGTGTGTGTGTATACTGTATGCATACTGTGTGTATGCGTGTTCCATGTGTCCCCACTTCCATTTAACAGAAGTCGATCTGATCTAACAATGGACTTCTGTTGAACAGACATGTTGGAAAAAAGCCGGTCAACTCAATCACCGGTTGTGTTGCAAACTCTCCACAGAGAGAAGAAAAATCCACTTTGCCACGTTGCCATTTGGAGGCAGCTGATTGGTGCAATGCTGAGCTCAGCTTTGGATCAGGCAGCAGGACAGATCTGAGTGTGAAGTCGGTGTACGGACACCTTGCTAATCACTGATCACCAGTGCTCAAATATGGTCGTGAGCAAACTTGATTTCACCTCCAATCTCTGTGCTCCCCCCCCCCCTTCAGGTGGGTGACTCACCTTAATGCCTGTGACCTCGCACGTAAGCTTGGTCAGTAATGGCCTTGTGCTCAATCCAATAGATATGGATACGGGGTTGCTTTTTCTTAAATGGTGTCAGGGTGCTCCTTTCCCTCACGGATGGCTCACATGGATAGGAAGAAAGATATACATGGTGCAAGTAATGTCTTGTAAACTGATTTTATTAAAAATATACGTATTGCACTTACATTTAATTGGCGCTTGCAGCGCACCACACTATAATGACTATTTTGCAAATAGAGGCCCAGAAGCTCAGACAGGGATCTCCAACTGCTTCTAACTTCAGCTTCAAGCTTTGATAAAAAACTTGGATTTGATTGGTTTCCATGAAGGACCGCAACAAATGTTGCACTCTCCAGTTTAAGTTCACGTTTCCACTATTGCAACCCCAAAGTCTACAATTTGGAGTGCAACCTAGGAGTGCGACTTTGATGCTACTTTACACTCTCTGGTCAAAGTCACTTTAAAAGCCGCATCAAATTAGTGCAGGCACCTTTTCAAAGTTGCATAGATTGGAACGGGTGCTATTGAAATCAATGAGCTGTGACTTGTGATGCGACTTTGTGTCCAAAGTCACATGACAAGTCGCACTAGTGGAAACGTAGACTTAGTAAATCAACCCCATTGTGTCTGCCCACCTGCTCATAGCTTATGATGAATGAGAGACAACAGAGGGTAAATCAGCAACTACCTGTAAGTTTGGAAGTCCACCACCTCAGATGATAAACTAATCTCACATGTTTGTGGATGTACTTTTGACACATCAGTTCCTCCTTTATCACATACTGAGAATGCAAGAGAAGTAAGCAGCATGGATTATTTACAGCATAACTGAATCCCATATCCAGTATCACTCCATGCACAGATGCCACCAGAGCCAACGTGTACAGATAGGAGCAGACACCACTATTTAACATTTTTCACTGCTCACCTGCTCAGGCTTCATTGATCAATGAGAGCCAACAACTATAAAGCCCATCGCCTAAGGTGACTTCCAAATCTCACTTGTTGGCTAGAGATGGACTTTGGCGTATTGGAGTTCCCGCCAGGAAGCCGACACTCCACACCGCTAATCACAGGCACTGAGACATTTCCTAAACTGTGCAGCTGCTGATCAGAAATTGTCTCACTGCCTGTGATTAGTGGAGTGCAGTGTCGGCTCCCTGGCGGGATTGGGCACGTGTGAACTAGAACATGCCTGAGCCCATCTCTATTCTTGGCAGATGTTCCTCCCTTACCACACCCTGAGATGTGTTTGTCTTACATTTCATTCAGTCAGGACTGTTAATACCGTAAGTAAAGATGAAATACTGACTATTGCCTCGTTTCCACTGAGTGGTACGGTACGGTTCGGTTCAGTACGGTACGGTTCGGAACGGTACACCTTGCGTTTCCACTGCCAATAGTACTCTTTCATGATAGGCGTGGTGTAGCAGGAAAGCTGTGATAGACGATTCTCTGTCAACCAATCAAAGTTCTGCGGAGTGTAGCTCCACCCTGTTGGTACGGTACTAATGTGCTTGGTACCCCAACGAAAGGGACCCAAAAAAGTGGTACGGTACGGTTCGGAATTAGGGTACCATTCACAATGGAAACGGCAAAAATAGCGTACCGTACCGAACCGAACCGTACCAGCCATTAGAGTTCATGCACACTGGGCTTAAAAAAACAACAGTGTTTTTGGCAGAAAAAAACGTTCACATAGAGCATGTTTGTACAGGCGTTTTGGAGCTTTTCAGGTTTTTTTCTGGCAGAGAACTCCTCTCAAAAACCCAAACCAGAAGGGTTTTTTTCTGCCTCTAAACACTGATCTTAACTCCTTCAATACTGCGTACTTGCACCCCCTTCCTGCCCAGGCCAATTTTCAGCTTTCAGTGCTGTCGCACTTTGAATTGCAATCATGTAGTCATGCCACACTGTACCCAAACCAAATTTGTAGCGTTATTGAGACAGATAGAGCTTTCATTTGGTATAATTTAATCACCTCTGTTTTTATTTTTTTATTTATTTTTGCTAAACAAACAAAATCATTTTGAAAAGAAAACCCAAACATTTTCCTTCGTTTTGATTAAGAGCCCATTCAGACTAGCGCGACACGACTTTGGGGGGCGACCTGTGAAGTTGCATGCACCGCTGTGCACCGCGACTTCAGCGTGACTTGCAGAGACTTCACATAATGGAAGTCTATGCAAGTCGCCTCCAGGTCGCCCCAAAGTAGTACAGGACCCTTTTTCTAAGTCAGAGCGACTTGTGTCGCTCCAATTAGAACGGGTCCTGTGCTAATCAATGGACCGCGACCGAGCGCGACTTGTCAGGCTGACAAGTCAACTGACAAGTCACGCTAATGTGAATGGGCTCTAAAACTTTTTACAAATAAGTAATTTTTCTCTTTCACTGATGGGCACTGATAGGCTTCCCTGATGGGCACTGATGAGGCTGCACTAATATGTGGCACTAATAGGTGGCATTGATGGGGCTGTACTGATAA